>NC_071423.1:4838571-5140982 GCF_017976375.1 Cuculus canorus
CAGATTGATGGTGCGAAGAGGTCCTGTTTGCAGCCCTCGCCCAGCACCGGCTCTCCCTCGCCCTGCGATGATGCTCCATAAATATGCACGCAGCACGGCAACGGGGTCTCTCGGCGTTCTGACATGCATTGTGTGTTGGAATAACTTGGAGGGATTTCTGCACGGTGTAATAATGAGTGTGTGCCCAGTAAGAGCTGGCTCTGGGAAAGGAGACAAAGCTGGAGTCGCTGTAGCTGTGATTTAATAGTTGGAGAATTGCGACCTTAGGAAAGCAGTTTGCCCTAATGACAGCAGAAGCCTCTTGTCTGGTGGAAGCCAGCGGTGGGGGATGTCTGCAGCCAGAGGACTCTCCGAATGGACACATTTTCTGGCAGTGAGAAGGTCAGCCAGACCGAGAGCGCTGCCACCTGCTCCTGCGGCACTGAAACCTCCCTACTCTCCATTCCGCTTCAGCCAAGCACTGGGGATGGGGAGGCCAGACGAGAAAATGCTTTTCTAGGGGGATGGATCCTGAGCACAGAGATCCACGGGATGCTGCGGGAGGGGCGGTGGGCACTCCCTTCCACCAGGCAGCTGGAGCAGCGAAAGCCAGACTGAGAGAGTCTTGGGAAGGCTCCGCGCATCACCTTTCCCTCCGATAGGAGCTGTCACCCTCCAGCTCTCCAGAGGTGGCTTTGAAGCACGGGTGCTGCACATTGACTAATTACACAGACCTGGCATCTCTCTTTTTCCGAGGGTGGTGAAGCCGTGACCACTCTCAGAGCCACCTGGGCAGCTGCCTGCCCCGGGGGAAACCCTTCCCGACCTCTGCAGCCATTAGCTCGCCACCCTCAGCACCAGAGCTGATTAGCCCTCTGCCTCCCACGCACGCTTACAAATGTTATTATTGATTATAAAATTAGGCAGCTCTTCTTTAAATCCAACTACAGTTAACTTCATGACCTCGAACGGCAGCTAATCCTGTAACTGCTGACCTGCCGGGTGCAGACACGCACGCTTGCCCTCCCTCCCCATCCCAGAGCTGTCCCACGCTCTCCTGCTCCACGCTGGCGAGACAGGCAGTGTTGCCTCTCATCTTATTCATCCTCCTCTCAAGTATTAGGGCAGGCATCCCTCATCCCTTCTCCTTGCCTGTCCTGAGGCATGCCACCCCTTCCCTGTGCAAACCACACATCTTGCAGGCACACCCCGGGACAGGGAGCAGGTCCCAAGGATGGTGGGATGATAGAATCATGGAATGTCCTGAGTGGAAAGGGACCCACAAGGATCATCGAGTCTAACTCCTGTCCCTGCACAGGACAATCCCACAATTCGCATCATCCTGGTGCATCATCCTGCCATTCCCTTGGGTGCAGAGAGACAAGATCAGCACCTGCTCCTCCTCCTCCTCCTCCTCGTGTGAGGAAGCTGCAGAGTGCAATGAGGTCTCCCTTCAGCCTCCTCTTCTCCAGGCTGAACAGACCCAGTGACTTCAGCAGCTCCTCACACGCTTCTCCTCTAAACCCTCCACCAACTCTGTGCCGTTCTCTGGACACTCTCCAGTAGATTTACATCCTTTTTTATCCCGTGGCACCCAAACCTGCACCCAGTGCTCAAGGTGGGGCTGCGCCAGAGAGGGATGAAGATGCAGGCACAAGCGTGGATGCTTCCCATGACCTCCCCTCTCCCAGGATAAACAAAACCGGTTGCTGTGGAGGGTTTTTAATTTCCTCTGCCATGGAGTGGCCGTGTGCCTTTTACACAGATAGCCTTTAAAGACTTTGGGAAGCAATTCTAATGTTTTCTATAGGTGCTGGGAGATAATTGAATGCTTTCAAAGAGCACTGTGTGGCAGGGAAAGCTCAATTTTTGCAGCACGGCGCATCCTGCCTTCGCTGAGGTTTGTGCTTTAGCATCACCCCCACCCTCCCTTATTTCCTAGAAGCTGAATTACTCTCAGCCTTTTCCTGTGGCTTCGCTTGGTGAAGAACTTGGAGCTGAGGAGAAAAACCAGACTAAAAGTCAACTAAAAATAAAAAAAAAGAGACAACAAATAAACAAATAACTGGAAGCAGGGAGTGCTCTGCCAGAGGGAGGAGCGGGCACCTGCTCGGCACACAGCACCCACGGGCACAAACTCTTTGCCAATCTACTTTTAGTCTGAACGTTGCTGAACAAGGAGCACCTCCAGGTGATTTTAATTGTCTTTACTCAAATTTGCTCAGAGCCAGACCAGCAGTTGGGGTTCAGGAGGAAGGGTCTTGGCGGTGTGGTTAGCTGTGCCTGGTGAGCTGGACCCTCGACACGGAGCTCCCAGCACCACCCCAGCTGCCCCCATCCCTGGGCTGGTGCTGCGTGAAATCAAAGCCTCAGAGTAGAGAGACCAAGATGTGTTTCTCTTTTGAGCATCCAGCAAAGGAGGGTGGTGTTTCTCCTACAGGCAGATAAATATGCCCTTGTTAATGCCTGAGGAAGCAGCAGCAGGTGGAAACGTTCTGGTGAAGGTTACCAGCCGACTGGAATTTAAAAGCAGCCAACACCAAACCGCGGTGTTTCCCTCTGTGAGTTTCCCCTTGCGAGGGGCAGCAGGGACACAGGCGCTTTTGCAGGGGAATTCGGCTTTTGCATTCAGTGCTGGCAATGGTTCCGTGCCAGCTAATTGCATCCAGCTTATCTCCGGCCCAAAGAAAAGGCTGATTTAAGTCTGGTTTCTATTGGAAGTGGCATTGCTCATGCACAGAGGCACGCACGCTTCACAGGCTTTGTAGCAGCCTCTGAAACGGCAGAGACTCCAGCCTGAAACAAGCCTAGACAAAAAATAAATTGTATTGTATTTAAATATTCCTTAAGTCATTTTAATGTATTTAAGTCTTAATTCATCTCCTCAAAGTTCCTTTTCACTACCCTAATGTGATGTATTTGACAGAAAGATGAATGACATTATTAAAGAGTCTCTCTGGCAAATTTCAGTAATAAAATCTCCCTTTCCCCCTGGCTCCTCTCCTTTTCCCAGACCTTTTTGCTTCCTTCATCCTCCCAGATTATTTCTGCATTTCTGGAAGGGTCTCCAGGACACCTCTAGGCTCCTTCCAGTGCTGATCATTTAACCTCACGTGCCTGTGTTGGGATGCTGGGGGAGAGGACACAACGCTGTGTCCCTTTGGGAGAGGAGCCTCTGCACGGGGTCCCGGCAGCAGAGCAGCGTGTGGGTGAGCACATCCTCTCCCCACCAGCACCAGCCTCACCCAGCTGATACAAAAGCCCTGGGGACGCCCAGGCTGAGCCTTGCCTTCCTCCACGCCACCTCCGCTCAGACACCCTCTGAATTTATGCACTGCTTCTCAATTCCATCTTGATTTATCATTTCCAGCACACCAGAGAAGTTGCGTATTAATCACCCTGGCTTTTAAACCATCTCCCCTACACCATTTTTCATGCTGGGCACCATTCACCACCACCATTGGCCAAACCCAAGCTCTACCGAACACGGCACCCACCCTCTCCAGCCCATTCCCACCCTGCTCTGACTCCGACAGAACTACACGGCTCAGGAAGAGTGCGCGCTGGTCCTCGGCTGACACAGATGTAGCTTAAAAATAGAAAAGGTCAGGCTGAAATTGCTAAGAGAAACTCAGGCTCGGCGTGTGCTTAATATGAAATATTGAAGATACAGCTCAGAACGGAGCTGCTGGCGCTCTGGGAGTTGAAGAAGGAGCAGGGAGGATGGCTCAGCTCTGTCTCTATTTGTTCGACTGTACGGAGGGAGAGAATACGAGGAGAAGCTTTTGGGGTCATGGCTGGGTGGGGAAGAAAGGGAATCCCTCTGCTAATGTTCTCCTGTGGAGTGTCTTTCCATTCAGGCAAGCAAAAGGCACCACGGACCTTGACAAAGCGTCAGGGGGAAGCAGGGCACGCGGCAGCCTTGGAGCCCAGGGTCTCGCCCGCCTCCCTCCAGCCCCAGCGCATCACCCAGGGCCTCGTGTTCCAGACACGTGAGGGATTTTATGTGCCAGGCTTTTGCCTTTACAAGTTCTGCTCTTTGCCCTGAACAGGAGGAATTTTACTAACTTTATCTTCTGAATGCCCGCACGTGGAAGAAAGGAGAATAAAAACGTGTCACGACCTCCTCCCTCTGCTTGACCTCAAGCAGCAGCTGCAGGCTCAGATGCACCCGGAATACTTTCCTAGGATGCAGAACGGCAGCCAAGGAGCAGTCAGAGTCCCAGGGCTGTGTTCCAGTCAGGCTGGAGGCTGGGAAGAGCAGCACCTCCTAAGGCTCCTGCCCGGATTGCAGATGAGGAGAAAGCATTGGGGGGGTCTCAGAGGATGACAGAGTCACAAGCAGCCCTGGAAGGGTCTCAGCATCATGAAGAGCTCTACCCAAGGGTGGGCTTTGCACTTGCTACCGATGCACTGGGGTCACACTGGGCAAGGGGAAGGCAGAGGGCTGACCCCCTCTGCAGAAGCACCTTGCTTGCAACAATGAGCTCTTGTGTTCTCTGCCTATTTAGGCTCCCCAAAGCTTCAGTGATCTACCTAGATTAAGCCTCAACAAGCTGAATTTCTGCTCCAGGTAGTGCAGCTGCTCCTCGCTGAATAAAACATGGCTTTCATGCTGCTGCGCCCCCAAGACAAGCTCCAAGAATTCTTTTATTTCTTTTTCTATTCAGCCACGTGCTTATTTTTTTTTGGCAAACGCCTGCAATGAGGGGCACTGCTTGATGTTCCTCTGAGGTTATTTCATGCAGGGAATGATGCCGCTGCTTTCATAAGCCTCCCCTAGGAGCTGCTGGGTGCTGGCACCCATCCTGAGGATAATGCCACAAGCTCTCCAGAGCCATCTATGATTCTATCATCAGTGGTTCCTCCTCTGTTCAGCCAAGGCTGCGGTGGGGGATTTTCAAGGGATATACATCCAACCACACCCACGGAGCAGCATGGGGATGGTGTCACTGCTGACTTCGCATCCCCAGGTTCTCCCACTCAAATTGCTGCCTTATGGTTTCCAAGGCTTGGGATGAGCCAAGCTCGTACTCAAGTCTGGGTTTCTGCATGTGGTATAGAATCGCACAACGGTTTGGGTTGGAAGGGACCTTAAAACCCATCCAGTTCCAGTTGGAACACCTCCCACTGGATCAGAGGCTCAAAGCCCCATCCCACCTGGTCTTGGGGACATCCAGGGACAGGGCAGCCACAACGAACATAGCTCCATTCATCCTTGAGCTAAGGTGTGGCAAACTGCTTGGTGGTGATATTTGTACATCTTCAGCGACTTTCGTTCGCAATCATTTCCATGGCTGTTGTTAGCATTTAAAAATTATCTACTGGATAGCTAGAGGAATTTTCTGCCTGTTATACCTCTCCGCTCAGAGCCTCCCGATGTGCCATTTTCATTTACTTACAAGGAATACAGCCAGAACAGATCGGTTTTGCTTTGTACTGAAGTTTTTAAGTAATAGAAAAACGACAATCAAGTAATGACGGCAGCGGCGCTCTTGTAATTAAGTGACCAGACAATGCGGCTCCTGGATGGGGCAGGTATTTCTGCCCAGCAGAGCCCCACAGCTCGCAGCAGCATCCGTGCACGCCTGCACATGCAAGGGGGGCGCGGCTCCGTACGCCGGCGCATTCGCAGCTGTGTTTGCACATGCACGCTGCCCTGGGCAAACATCATCCCCATCCTCCAAACTTGCCAAGGAGCTCTGGAACCCCTTCTGCGGCGCTACAGCAAGCGAGAGCCTTTTTATAAACATGCACAGATCTAAGTTTGGCATCTGCTCCCGTAATGATATAGCAGATCATTACAACTTGTGACATCCCACTATAAACAGAAAGCTGTAAAACCCTGTAATTTAGAGAGCTGGATCAGGTACTCATGTGTTTTGCATAATCCAAGAGATAGTGGGTTTCAGGCTGAGTTTTCCTCTCCTTTTTACGCTTGCTTTTCTTGCCTTCCCTCCTGGTTGACATGGTTACTGAATCCTCAGGATGGGGTAATAGGACACGACACAGGTATTCGGGCAGGCTCAAAAATTCACCGGTACCTCCTGGAAAAGTATGAAACGCACACTGTTTAGAGACAATTCATCTCCTTTGTCTCCTTGTGCCTCTCTCCCTCTCAAAGAGGTATTGTATGAAGACATTGCTTTCCTTCCCAAGCTTTCCACCTGCTTGTGCCATCACAATCGCTTTTTCTGCGACCCACTGCCACGGCAGCGGAGATCCGGGCTTCGAGTGGGGAATAACTGGCGGCGGGAGCAAGGTCCTCCAAAAAAAATTGATAGATGGAGGCAAAATTGTTCTTAAATTGAATGTTTTTCACAGCTCTTCCAAGCAGCCTCTGCAGTACTTTAAGATTATTCTCTCTTGGGTGGGGTGGGGGGCATAAAAAGCTGTAAATTCTCCGAATAGCTTTCACGGCCAGCCTTGCGACAGTTCAGTTCTCAGGAAAATACATGTTAATGCGCATCGCCGTCATTATCCGGGAAACCTTGCCACAGATGCTTTTTCTGTGTCTAGGAAGAGGAGATTTCAGATTGTTGGTGTTTTGCTAAAAGTTAACTACATCCAGGCTTTGAAATGCACTCAACTGCTGGGTAGTGGTTCGCACCTGCTGAATCCCAAAGCTCCAGGATTTCTTTAAAGATTACGGATTGAATTTCCCAAGAGCTCTCAATCCCACTGGAAGTGGATGGGAACGCGATGCTGTGCCGCACCGCATCTTTCCAGGGGCAGAACCGCTGCATGCTGTGAGGCACGAGGACTCGATCTGCGTGGTGGGCAATGCCACGAGCGCTTCTTCCCAAGGAATTTCAGTTAGGATTCATTTTCATAAGCTTACCGTGGCGCTTGGGCAATGCACCCGGAGGCTTTGCAGAAAGCATGGGAGACAAATGAGTTATCAAACCAGGATTCTGTAGAAAGAGGAGCGTGTTCTGCAGCTTGTGCACAAGCGGCCTCCTCGCTCTGTCTCCTGCAGAGTTTTGTACCTTGTCATTGGTGCTGACACGCAACAAAATGGAAACAAGGCTATTTAAAGGTTCCTGTACGGTATTATGCTTAAAAAAAGCCACGCTCAAGTGTAAATGTCAATGAGACTCTGACCGTAATGCAGGCACACACTAAGCTATTTTACTTAATTGAGGCTGAAGGCACTGAAAGGGAAGAAAGAAATAAATCAGGGAGCCGTGCAAATGGAAACAGCCAAGCCCCAGCAGATTTACCACACCAGCTCTGGCACAAGGTTGTTCGAGGAGGAGACATCCACAGGTCGTCTTTAAATCAGTGCTCTTGGGTGAAGGAAAGAACAATGCTGAATCCAAAGGGAGAGTCAGGCTGGACCACTCCAGAACCAACGCTTCCATAGCTGCAGGGATGTCCTCGGGAGGAACAGTGGTGCCACCAGAACAGGAGTCCAAGCCCAGCCCAAAGCTTGAACCATCTTCCCTCCTGAGATGGGTTTGCAGCTCCCCTTGGTGGAGGCAAGTGGGGGGACAAGGGAGAGTCCGTGCATGGGTGGGAGAAGAGCTTTCATGGTCCTGTGGCAAGAGCAGTCCTGGCTGTGCTGAAAGACTCCCCAGAAGCAATTTCATCCTTCCAGAAGTCCCCAGGGTTTGGGAATCCTTATATCTGTCTTGAGTGTGGGATGGTGTTTACTGCTGTCTCAGTGCAGCGGTTTCTGCAGTAATCAAATTCTTTCATCCCAGGAGGAAACAAAGGTGCTGAGCTTGCACGGCCAACCCAGTTCCTCCAGGAACCACTGCTGGGACGTCACTTCTCTGGCATCGCCCTGCTCCAGGGGAACCAGGGCTCTCAAGAGGTCCAAATTCGCCCTGGAACTCCCCTCTCCTGTTCTTCCGAAGTGTCCTTTGCTTTCACACTGTGTTTATCATGCATGATTGATATTTGACATTACGATGTACCAGGAACACGCGCAGCATCGCTCCGCTGGGATGCAACACTCTTCCCGCAAACACATCCATCAGAGCTGCGAGTGCCACCCCGACAAGAGGGCAACAGAGGAGTCATCCTGGGGGAGAGATAAAGGCTGGAGTCCCACCAGGGATCTCGCTGCACATCTGAGAGCTCAGGGAGTGCAGGGAGAAGCAGGGAATTAGAGGTTCCTGCTGTGGAGCCCCTGCAAAATGCCTTTCCCAGCACGCCGGGCCCGTGGCATCGCTGCCGTCAGACAGGCTGAAGGATGCTGTCTGCACTCCACCGCCCCTGGGCTGCGAGTGCCCTTGGAAGATGGCTGAGAAATCCTTGACAAGAGCGACGGTAAAGGAGGGCACTGGCGTGCTTGGCTTTCACAGCCAAGGGGAAGGAGGGAGAGTGGCTCACGCGGAGAGCCAGGAACACCACAGTCTTTAGCAGGTGGAGATAACAGGAGAAATATTGATCCCAATTTGCCGTTGCTGTCGTTTGCGAGGCGGCGGCTGAAGGACTGTATTATCTTCCTGATCCGTGTCTGCGTGCATGCGCACCAGGAAGAGAGGAGATGTGATTCATTAAGCAATTCTTCTGCAAGTCCCAAGGTATAAGAAGCAAAAAACGACTGCAGCTAAATAATTCGAGACCCTGATGCTCATCACCAACCGAGACCTTTCAGGCTCCAGTAGGAGAAGTTTCCCGGGTCCGCGGGACTGACCGATGCCCGGTGGCATGGAAAGGATGCCCATGCCCAAGGAAAGAGCCGGCTGCACTGTCCCACCAGGGCTTAATTCTGCTCCACCGAGGCCCCAGAAGCTGGCCAGAATTAACAGATCCGCATTGATTTTTGTTTAACTCCCATTTATTACAATGCTGGGGATAGAGATTAACTTTCCTTGCTTGGTATTTATTATTGTTTCACCTGCTTTCAAACGGGAACTGAAGGCGCTTTGATAAATGATCCGAGAGCTCTGCCTGGTTCCTCCGTTCCTCTGACGAAGGGGGGGTCCTGCACAGCCAGGATGCAGCTTGGATCCCCAGGGCTCTCCTTGAACCTGGCCAAGCAGCAGGCAGACCGAGCCAGCACTTCACTCTCCCAAAGCAAATCATTAATATGCATTTCTCTGACATACCCAAAAATCACTCGTGGTGAAGTGCTGCATCTAATTGATTTGAGATACACCAGCCCAGGCTCACGACCGGCTCCGCTGGACCCACGTGGAATAAGTGCAACGCCCTGGAAAGAGGGGAATTACTCTTGACACTGGGATTATATCTCTGCCAACAGCATCAATATTCTATTAAAGATATGTGATAATATAACACTAATTGCCAATTGAGGGGTCATTAAAGGGAGCCTACAAACAACTGTTCGATCTCACCTTTCAGATTAAAAACACCACAATGATTTCCTGTTCCCTGTACTTTATTTCTGTGTTTTCTGCCCATGCATAATGTAGCAATGCAAATTGCCAGCGAATATCTAGAAGGCTGCTGCCTTCACCTGCCATCCAATGGCTTCCTAAGCTCGGATGGAGCCACGAAGGAGGGAAGCCACGTCTACAGGCACAGAACAGGATAGAGAAGAAGTCCTCTCCCATTTCCATTTGGCCACGTGCCTAAAGGCAACGTAACGAATGGCTTTGATTTAGCAAAAGAGGAAAACACGAGACACATGGGATGAACTGGGACCAGCCCAGCCCTGCAAAGCCTCCTGGTAGCTCTGCATTTAGCCTCTGGAAGAAATACAGTTTTTCTTTCCCTGCTCCTACTCCGTTCCCACCGGCCCTGCTGGCACCAGCAGCAATTTCACAGAAAGCAATCTAAAAGCTGAGTGCAGTCACACTCGGGCTGAGATCGGTGCCCAGGGCGGACACCCCCATGGCATCCAAGGCCACCGAGATCTGGGGTTGGAATGGCCTCTCCACGCACCTCAGCAAGATGTGACACACGTCACAAATGCTGAGGGGATCTGGAGACCTTCACCCAGTGCCTCAGTCCCAGGGCAGTGCTTTGCATAAAATCAATCCTTGAATGGTTTGGGTTGGAAGGAATCTCAAAGCCCACCCAGTTCCACCCCTGCCATGGGCAGGGACACCTCCCACTGGATCAGGGGCTCCAAGCCCCATCCAACCTGGCCTGGAACCCCTCCAGGGATGGGGCAGCCACCACTGCTCTGGGCACCCTGGGCCAGGGCCTCCCCACCCTCACAGCAAAACATTTCTCCCTAAGATCTCATTTCAATCTCCCCTCTTTCAGCTGAAAACTGTGCCCCTCATCCTTTCCCTGCACAGTCCCCCCCCAGCTTGCCCGTAGCCCCTCATGCTTTGCCTCCGGAAGGAGGATGACAGTGATTTCCCACTCCTGCTACAAAAAGAACTGCAAGACTTGAGTATTTCTGGAGCAAGAACAAGCCAGTCAGGGTCTCCTAAGGCTTCTGGGCTTAGAGATGTTTGTGTTATTTTAAAGAGGTTTTTTCCCTTTTTTTTCCCCCCCCCAAGGCTGACAGCGGTCACGAGGTTAATGAAATTGAAACAAAGAGTATAAACTCCAAAACGTCCTCATCTGATCCTACCACGGAGTCATAGAGCTCAAAGCTGCAGAACACTTTGCAGGATGAAGGCTTGAAAGACCAAACTGGATTCCTGGATCATCCCCACAAGCACCAAGGCATGGGAGAAGACGCAACCCCCACTTGAAATGTAGCTCCTGGTGAGAGCAACAGGAACATTATGGCTAGAGAGGGAAAACCTTTCCTGGGGAGAAGGAGAGGAATTAGAATCTGCCTCTTGCTCCCAGCTAATATTAACAGCACTATTTAGCTCCAAGCAATCCTTTCAGAGGACAGCACCGAGGAGTACATTGAATAAATATCTAATAAAGGACTGAGCAGGTCCTTTATTGGATAAATAATATTTATTTAATAATCAGATACTAAATATTTATTTGATAAATAATAATAAGGGTCCCACAGCCCCTTCTGCGTTGCCATCGCTCTCCGGGGCAGCCACGAAAGAAGGAACTCCCCGAACATTTGTTTGGCCGCGTGCAGCAGCGCCCGCCAGCCATGCGTTATTTTAATGAGACACAATAATATTCTATCAGTTCTACAAGCTATAGATTGAAGCCGCAAAGAGAAATCGTCTGAACCCTCCATATGATCAATCTTGTCAAAACATGTTCGCTTAATCCCTTACAAATGAAAGGAAGATGTGTTTAAAATGTCATCCTTGGGGTCTGGGAGCCAGGTTCCCATAAATCAGTCCACCCAGGTAAACCGTATTATTTAGGAGCTATTTTGACGGCAGACGTGCCGAAAACACACTTCAACTAAGCACACAAGGTTTACATCATCTCAGATGTAAAAACAATACGGGTTTTTTGTTTGTTTTGCCTTGCCCTCGCCGCACGGATGCGCAAAGGGGAAGAAGACGGATGGGTGGGGGTTACACAGGCGTGCACGCGGACGCAGGGGTGGACCCAGGGAGTTCACAGACCTGACAAGAAGGGACAACCACATGAGAAATGTCAGGTGATACCTTCTTCTGAGAGGGGAACTCAGCCCTTGGCCAACGGAGGCACCTGTGCAACCAGAACGCCGCACAACAGCACATCCCGAGAGCCCTCCAGGCACGGCGAGGGCGAGAGGCAACGCGGAGGAGGCTGCCAACGCGCTGCAGTAATGCCATCCCCAAGAGCATCGCCTGGGGAAAACACAGATGCCCTCGCTTACGGCGAGTTCGCTGCTCTCCAGCAACAAACGCATGGAAAAATAAGCAACCTGGGACCATTTTCTGTGACACCTCTGGCAAGGGCTGACCTCGCAGCCCAACTCTGGAGCTGGGGGTGAGTCAGGGAGCATCGATTCGCTTTGTACCGCTGGGTGAAACGCTTCACCTCCTGAATCTCATTTAGCTTATGGGCTTACTAACCTTCACCCTTGCCCGAGGTAAGGCATAAAGTATCCACCGACATCCAAGCCGGCTGCCCAAAGGAACTTAGGGCACATCCCACACCACCCCTGGACCTTTTCCTATGGGAACGAGGTGGCAGGCTGCGCTTTTTTGGGTGAACACCCACGTGCTCATTTAGCAGAAAAGATGTTTGACAGATATGACAATGGACAGGGATCGGTTGGGTTCTTTATTGGTTCTGAAGGTGCTTATATTTAAAACAATTTGTTAGGCTCCCTGTGATTTACTGCCATGCTAGAAAATGGGGCTGAGTATTGATTCTTTGCCTTTTCTATTGCAAATGGGTGTAATGTTTTATAGTATGTCAGAATAATAGCAGCGGGCACTTTATCAATGTCAAATGTTAAAAATGATCAGCTATTGTGATGTAGGAGATTAAATATGAAAGCTTGATGGGTATATAAAAGCAAAATGGCAATAATAAAGGGATTTTTATGTTCAACTCGTTGCTCTGCCGAATCTACTTGGGGAGCTATTAGAACCAATTGTGCTGATCAGTGACATATCACCATGGGTTAGAGGATGGGAAAGTGCTGGGCTTAATTCCTCAGGGGCTCTTTGTGTTGCTTGGCTGCTATGGGGGCTGAAAGTTGAGTCCCGTCCTTCCCTGCGAGGGCTCTTTGTGGAGTTTCTCACCTCTCCGAGTTGCACACAACTGCTAAACTCGTAGCTTGGAGGTGGAACATCCATCTGGCACTGCAGAACCAAACAGTCTCTTGGAGCCCTTCTCTCCCACAGGGGATGAGCCACCAGGATTCTTCCAAGGAGGAAGTCACTGACCAAACAACTTGGGATTTGGTGCAGAATAAGCTTAAGAACTCCTCAACCACAAAGCCAGAGGAGTTTAGAGTTGCCTGCACTATGCAAACAGACCCCTCTCTGCAAACCAGACCAGAAAACCCCATCTTTCTCCTTTCTCCCACACTTCTATAACCCAGAGAAGCAAATTAATTGCAGAGTGACTTAATGTATTGATTGGAAAGGCTAAGATGCAATAACTAATGCAAAGCATTCAGCTAGGACCCATCCCTGGGATCTGCTGAGAGAACAGCATTGAGTTGCAGCTCTCACAATGTTTTGCAAGATCTGAAGTACACCTAACATGAGGGTTTTTTAACTCAAAAGTGAAGACTTTTCCATAAATTGTTAAAGCCCAAAGCCTGAGCATCTATCAAACACCTCTGTTCTCCACCAAGGAAAACTCAATGAGCTGAGCGGACACGAAGTGGCTGCTGGATACTGACCATAACTGTGGGAGAGACGGTGGAGAGAGAGGCAGAAGAAGCCATTTCAAGAGCAGAGAAGAGCTTCCCACAGCTCAAGTGCAAGGGGGAAGAGCAGCCTGAAGCCAGCAAGCCTTGAAGAGCCTCACCTCAGTGCCCACCACACGCTCACCTCCTGGGCTCACTGCCCGTGCTACATCTCCATCGCCTGGGCTGAAGGAAGCACCACAGCTCTGCTAGCAAACACTGCTAAAAAAATAACCTTTCCTCTTCCTAGCACACAAAACCTCTCCCTCAGCAGCCAGAATCCTACGTACCCCCAGCACCAGCCCTTTTATAGCCATGGCAGGCCCTAATTCCTGACAGCCTGCCTGCAAATCCCCACCAGCTGTGCTCCTCCACCAGCCAAGCCTGCCCTTAACTCCTTCCCCACCAGCCCCTGCCCACCACGGGCGCCGATCCACACGCCTGTCCGCTGTTCCCAACCACCCAGAGCAAAACTAAAAGGCAGTTCCACTAGAAAAAAGGTGGGATTTGGCTGGGAGAGGTTGCACTTTGCTGGGCAAGGCAAACAAAAGAATGCAACCCAGCAAAAAAACGGAGTACCGGAGTTGTTTGCCAGGGGATGGGCACAGGTGGCCATTCGAAGGTCACGCAAGATGTGAGGGCAATACAGATGCTGCGGCGCTCGCCACGGTTGTCAAGAGTGGGGTGCTGGGGGCTGGCGAGGCTGCCAGGGCCGGTTCCTGGCAGAGTGACAGCTTTCTGGGCTGGAAGTGAAGCGAAGGCTCCTGCCTGGCAGGAGGAGAGCCAGAAAGACGCGTCGTTGGCATCGCCGCCTTTGCTGCAGACGAGAGATGCTCCCTCAGAGCATCCTTGCCGGCACCCCGCTGGGAATCAGCTGCTGCCGTTGCTTTTGATCCATCCCCCGGGACGCCCCCGCTCCCCACGTAGGAAAAACAGCCAGAAAGAAGAGGAATAACTTTTAGAACCCCATCAGGAGAGATGAGTTCCACTAGGAATCATTAGCGCTCTCACCAATACTTTAATACAAAGGAAGGAGGGGGGGGGGATATAACTAAAACCCAATAATTCTTGAAGCCTGGGTTCCAATTAATTTTTTTGAGTTGTTGGAAGCAAGAGGAAAAAAAAATGCACAGACAGGACAAATGTTCTCCTAATTACCTAAACACTTTATTAACCAACACTAATTAAAGCATTTCTTGGAGTCTGACAAATGTCTGGAATTACTCAATTTAGAAGTTAGTTTTGACTCTGCTAATTTATACAGCGTCGGAAAGTTATGGGGGGGGGGAATATCTTTCAACTAATGTTTTTTTATTAAAGCTGACAGCAATAATTAGTTATTTGCTACTAATGGGGCAGCCCCTGGAGGGAAATTTGCTGAGATGGATGGCTTGGGCTGGTGCCAGTAGTAATTGGTCTGAGCCTTGGTCAGACCTGGCAGGTTGTCCCAAACACAGCCGCTCTGCTCCCACATCCACCTTCGGTCCCTTGGCCGGATCCGTGCCACCGTGCTGGGAAAGGGCCGTTGGGCTTCAACTGATAAAAGCCATGCTGTGGAGACAAAGCAGCTGAGCCCCAGGTCCAGCAGGAATAACAGCAACTTTTTTTTCTCGGCAAATGAAGCTGAAAGTTGGGAATTGCGGCTGCAGATTTGCTGGAAGAGCCTGTTTTGCTGGGAGAAATTGTTTTGCGTGGTACTGTCCCGGCAGTCCTTGCCCGGTGAGTGACGAGATGGTGGCTCCGAGTAGAAGCAATCCGTATTAAGACCTCAGTTCATAGCCTTCAAGAGAATAACTGCTCATCTTTGCCAATGGCCAGCGTGAAGAGCATCGGGTCTGAGTGTAAAGCTTCACCCAACGAAGAGAGGAACAGCTACCACAGGATTTTACATTGCTGTTTCTCTTCAATCCCCGGCCACCGGAGTCAGTCGGCTACAGCTCTTCTTAAAAGTAGGCTCCTAGTTCCTACAGACAGGAAAAAAGGCCTGAACGCAGAAAACTAATGAGCTCCGTGGGTGCAGAAATCAGAATGCAAAGAAAGAGTATCCAGATTTTCTTTTCATCTCATTTTTTTGAGGTTGACACATAATTTTGGATGCTTGGGTTGTCAATACCTTTTGTTTCTCATCCTTCCTGTAAACTGCAAATGATCCAATTACGGAGTGAAATGAACAGAAAAGGGGGAAAGCAAGAGAAGAAGAAGAATCTAGGGGGGAAAGGAAGTTGCTTAGATGAAAAAGCTAATGAAATGACAAATGTATCAGCGCACAGATGAACTAAAGGGTATTTGATGTTAAACAGAGAGGGGAGGGCAAGCCAAGGGGGAAGCCAAGGATTGTCCTTGGCCTCCCGCATCTCCACCTGGTCCGTGCTCCTTCCCACAGGCTGACGCCTCAGCCCATGTGGAATTACAGGTCTCACAAAGCAGGACTTGCCCTGAATTCCTCTGCCAAACAGCTCTGGCCGTCTCGGCTCTGCGCTACAGGGAAGTGTTTCCGTGGGGGTTAAACAGATTTACCACACTGTAAAACAATGCCATGTGCAACCCGGGAGACTCTCTGCAGCCTGGTGAGGAAAGATTTATTTTCCTTCTTTTTTTTTCTTGCAAGGGAGAGAGGAGAAACGAGGCATGGGCTGAGAAAGGCGCTTAAACCACGCTCACAGGAGAGGTTAACCGGGAAGCCTTGACGGGTATGTTAATGCTCTGCTGCCTCGGCTGGAAGACCTGACATCAAAAGGCCTTGGTTAAAGGCAGGGCTCAGTGTCTGAGCAGTGTAATGAGGTGTTTCACAACACCTGACCTTGTAGGAACGATCATGGCTTTCCAAATGTTGCGGGTTGTGTTGGCGCTGGCTCTGACGTCCCCCTGAGCACTTTTCCCTTGCCCGGGCAACACGGCCACACCAACGCCACCTCCCTGGCAGCGATAGGGTCTCCTATCTCACAGAGTCTCTCAGCACCCCAAAACCTCTCACCCCAAATGGGGCCTCTTGCACGTCAACGTGGACCCAAAGAGCCCCATCCCACCCATCGCATCCCTACACGTGTGCCTCGGGAAAGGCTTCGCCTGGCGCAGCATCGCCCCTTCCTCCCTCAGCTTCCATAGCTCCGGAAACAAATGAGCTTGGAGCATTTTAGCCACAGACTCTGGGGTTTTGCACTGCTTTGGATAAATAGAGACACGAGCGAGAGTGCATTTAATATCGCGGGGAATGGCACAGCACGCGGCGCTTTGCTCGACCTGCACGCCGTGTTATTTCCAGGTTTGCTGGAAAAAGCCTCAGGGTTTCCATTTCTCTTTCTGCCCTGGAAACTGCTGGTGGAGGCACCGCTGGCCTCAGTGGCACCGAGGAACGGGCAGCTGGGAACGCCAGCCAGAAATAGGCACAAAAGTTGGTTTTGAGCTACCTCGGGATGGTTAAAAAGCTCTGTGCCCATGTGTTTCAGCCTGGCTCGGACATCCCCATCCCATGGGAAGCCTGGAAACGTGAGCTTCATCAGTACAGCAGGAGCACAGCCCAAGGGGGTGACCTTCGGCAAATCCCATGTGAGATCCATGAGGTTTCCTCCAAGCTGGGACTCTGCACCGACCCCTGAGCATCCCTGGGCTCCCTGCGAGGCTCCCTGGTGCTGCAGTGCCCTGAAACCACCAAAAAGGTGACTTAGAAGCGGAAAACACACTCTAATTTAAAGCTTTTAAGTGTATATTGAGAAGAACGGAAAGGGGTTTTGATCTTTCTTTCCCCCCTCCCCGCCAAACTCAAAAAAAAAAAAGAAAAAAAAAGCTTTTAAAATAAATAGCTGACAATGTCTCTGATTTGATTAATTCTCTGCCAGCACTAAATGCGTCACTCTGAAGTGCTTTATTTAGAAATAAAAAAATGTTTTTCTTTGTAGAGTGCTCCGCATCGCATCAAGTTAAAGGCTGGGAGCAGAATTCTCCTCCTCTCGCCGCACCCCTCCCTGCACGGTACGTTCATATATTCTCTTATAATCTGATCTGGGTTATAAAAATATAAAAAACAGGAAAAAAATAGCGAGACATCTGGCTCTCCCACACATCTGACATTTCCCTTTATGCCTGGTTTAACGTTTTTATGGCTGCCTAGGTTTGCTTCATTGGAGAGTTTCTCCCTTCAAATGAGTTTCCTGGTTTATGTGTGAAATTTTCCTTTAGACAAACCTGGTAATTTTTCAAGCTAAAATGTGTACGGTTTAAGTACTTAGGAAGTTTAAGGATGCGACTGATGGGGACATAAATCTGAGTTTATTCACACTGGAGCCCCTGTGTCTAAGTGAGCCTTTTAAGAAAATAAAGAGAGAGGCAAGAGTGAGCCTGGCATCTTTTTAACTTGTTTTACAGTAGGAAAAAAAACCCTAAAGTGTAGATCCTGTGAGTAATTTATTAGGGTCTGCTCAGACTTTCGAGCCCTTCTGTGCTAATGCTTAACAGAGAATGAGGAGAGGGCTGATGTGGTCTCCTCACCTTTGAATCAGGGGTGAGCGACAGGGATGCCGGATCCCACCGCATCCTCCCCATGCCCATCGCAGCCTCCCCGCATCCCTGCTGGCATCGAGCTCCTATGACACAAGATCAGGGAATAAATACAAGCAGGGCAAAGTCCTATTATTCGGTCACGAGGAGGAGAGAAAGTCAAAAAAATGTGATCAGAAGAGGCAGGGATGTAAAAAAAAACTCAACAATATTATTTCTCAAATATAATTAAGAAAAAAAAAAAAACCAACGACAATCCCTGTCGCCGCGGAGAGGAAGCGCTGTGCCAATGTGCAGCCCCAGGGGTGATGCAGGTGGTTTCGAGCAGCCGGGTGACATTGTCAGGGAACCTTCAGTTGTGCCTGGGAAAGGCGCTCGCGCCGGGGTATGAGAATCGCGCATCTGTGTCACCGCAGCCGGGGGAAAAGGTGCCACACGGGTTGTGGGTTTGGTTGTTTTTTATTTTAAAGCGTTTTCCTCAGAATAAGACCTTCGCAGCCAATTAAAGCTCGTTTTGGAAAGGCATTGCGAAAAGGCAGGAGAGCAGAACTTTAGGGAAGAGCAGCAGCTCGGCTTTGGAGACACGTCCTCCTCTCCTGAGCCTTCCCTTTGGCTGCAGCCCAACGCTCGGGCGTCCTCCTCTGCCTCCCACGAGGTTTCTGCCCGAGGAGCCAGGGCCACCGGCCAGCATTTCCCTCTCTCTGTGGTTGGACCCTGACACTCTATCCATTGCTTTTTGCTGGTTAGCTAATTACCAGCAATTTAGCAGAGAATTCGCTCCCACCACCACCCTCCGGTTAATTCTGCAGATTTTTTTATTCAGGGGAAAAGCAGCTGGGGAAAGGTTTTATGGACAAATGCACTTCCATTTCCATTCCTGTTCCTCCTCTGGGAATAAAAGCTATCGGCTCTTGGTGATGGAGGTGGGGGCGCATCCCTCAGGATCAGGGCAAAGCCACCCAGACCCAGGAGCTCCCTTGTCCCCTCGCCCACTGCAAAGCATCCTTAGGGGAGAGGGGCTGGGGGCTCTCGCAGGCTCCGTTCCAGCGCGGGCTCAGCTTTCAGGTTGTGTCCAAGTGCCTAATTAAATTTGCAGAGCGTTAACTGCTCGGGATCCAACACAAATTGCCGCAGAAGGCAGAGGGGAGGCAGGGAAAGGATGGAGCAGGGTAGGGAAAGGAGGGAGAAGCCTAAAACAAATAAATTAATTAAACAAATAAATAGGGAACGAAAGAACAGAGGGAAAACAAACTAAAACTACCGTCAGCCCTGACTGCCCGAGCACTCATTAGCAGCGGGAGAAGAGGGAAGTGTCTCGTTGTCTAAGGCTGTCATCCTTCATTCTGACGAGCACTTAGGGAGTCGCGACCCCTTTCAGCATCTCCATACAGACAATCAGCCCCTCGCATCGGTCACCGCTGCTCGCCCGCCACATCTCCGCCTTATTACAGGGATACATGGAAAGAAGGATATTATACCATCAGGAAGCGGGGAGGTGGGAGAAGGCTGGTACCCGCGTCACCCCTCCTGCGGCTCCCGCACCACGGGCAGGCAGGGAAGAGCCAGCGGTGGAGGCAGGAGCTGCTGAGCCTCGTCCCCCCCCATTGATGCCTGCAGCCCTCGGGGTCCCCCCCGGCACCCCTGGCCCTGGGAGGAGGCACAGGCAGTCGCAAGTCTATTTTTGCACATGCCTACGTGGCGCTTGGCTGTCTCTGGGAGGCCGAGCTGTCAGCAAACAGTGATTTCACCTGGGTTTAAAGGGGAAAAGGAAAAAAAATAAAAAGAAAAAAAAATCCAGTGTCATCTGCCAAGAAGGAGCCCGGGAGCGGTTTGTGGAGACGCCAAGAGATGGGGGGCTGGGGATCAACAAGCGGTAGAGGAGAACGTGCAACCTGATGTGTTTTCGGTGCTCCGCAGGCTGGAGCTTTCAGCTGCGGCTGCTCCCCGGCAGCACAGCTTGTTACCTTTCTGCCTGAGCTCCCTTTGTGCTTTATTATAATTTGAAAGTGTGGTTAGTGCCGGCGAGAGAGGCTGAATTGACAGCCCCAGCGCGATGCCTCCAGCGCGCTTGCCCTCCCGCACGCCTTGCTGCTGCTGTTTGCTGCTTGCCGAGTGCTGACAATACGAGATCACCGCCCGGATAATGGGAGCAACCCCTGGCTCCATCGGTTCATGCAATCCTGGGCTTGTTCCGGGCAGGGAAAACCACAGGAGCAGGGCGTGTGTGCAGCAGTGCAGCCCAGGGGCAGGAGGCGAGCGGCTGAAAGCCTCTCTTTTCTAATTAGCTCGGCCGCTTGATGACTCAGCGGAACAAGGAGCACACTTGCCAAAGGAGGGGATGCTCCACGGAAACTTGGGTCCTGGTTGCATCGCCTTGTAAAGCAGAACAGTCAAGCCCGCTCAGCGTGCTCCCTGCGGGAAACGCACATTCCTTCCCGACAGACCCTCCCACTCAACCTGTTGTGGTTCGCATTGGAGGCAGCTCATCTCCTGCCAAAACCAGCCCCGTGTGTTGCTCGGCATCAGCTCACCTGGCAGCATACATCCCTCCTCTTGTTACTCCAGGATCATGGAATCATTAAGGTTGGAAAAGACCTCTAAGTTCATCCAGTCCAACCATCAGCCCAACCCCACCGTGACTCCTAAACCATGGCCCAAGGCATCACCTCAACATGGTTTTTGAGCCCCTCCATGGATGGAGACTCCACCACTGCCCTGGGCAGCCTCAGCCAGGGCTTCACCACTCTGTCAGTGAAGAGATTTTTTCTAATATCCAATCTAAACCTCCCCAGGAGCAACTTGAGGCCGTTTCTTCTCGTCCTACCACGGATGCTGCAGCTCTCGTGTGAGGGATTTCTCACCAGACAGACCAGGCAGTGCCAGCGTTCCCTCTCGATGCAGTAACAGCTCTGATGACACCAAATCGCCTCTGGATTTCCTCTGCAAACATTGCCTGGTGCCAGAATCTTGTGCTCCTCTGGACTGTTTGCTCCTCGTCAACACAGAGGGAATTTGGCCAGGTGCTTCAACACCTCTAGAGCAAACAGTGTGCAGTTATTTAAGCCAAAAAAGCAAACACATCTTTCACTGAAATGTGGAGTTTAAAAGAAATAAGAACAGAACAGGGCATCTGCATCCTGTGAGATGATGCAAAGCCCCGGGACCACCCTGGGACAGCCTCCTCCTGCCTCAGGGAGCCGAGTGCCGGCAGGACTGGGGCGCTGGGCAGCCCGTAGTTCCGCAGGCAGCTACACCGCTCTCCTTGGGTTTGTGCCCCTTGCTGGGGAGCCTCCAGCCCGTGTCCTGCGCAGGATGTCACAGCCTGCAGGCAACGCCACCCCAGAGCCACCCCAAGGCTCCTCGGCTTTGGAGCCGCTGCCACTACGGGTCAGGCTTTTAATTTTTATTTATTTATTTCCCTAATTTTCCTTAGCAGAAATTGAATCTCCCTTCCAGTTCCTTCTGATTCCATAAAGGAGTATCAGTTACACCATAAGTCCAATTTATTCTTTCCTATGTATTCATTAAATCCCAGTTAGTTATTGCATTATTTAATGGAATTGATGATGTAATTAAGCTACAGGCAGACATTAACAACCAGAACCGTCAGGGAGGTTTAGGACCCCTTACTACGCTGTTCCTGGTGTTATACGGCTTTTAATTTCATAACAATTACTCTATCCGGCCAGTTCAAACCGCACAGTTCACACATATTGAACACCCAAGCCCAGCTCCCGAGCAGCCCTGGGCGTGACATCGCGTTACCCTTCAACCCAGCCTCTCTATGACATCCCTACACGCACGGCGGAGCCCCACGACGCTCTGCAGGATGGCACCTCCACTTTCTTTGCTTTGCTCGATGTCCTCAACCCAATAAATTCAGAACACAAGTTCCTCAAGATTATTTTTGTCAAATACAACCCCCTCCACGATGGCTTTATCTGAATTCATCCCAGTTTATACCAACAGAATCTACAAAAGCTCCAGTCCCTTTGCACATCTCTAAGCGAGATGCGCAAGCCTCAGGTTTAGTAACATGGGAAAAATTGTCTCCTTTTATTGCTGTGGGCTGGGAGTAAGAGGACAAATCGGGGACGGTTTGCAAATTACCCCGAGATTCACAGATGGGGCAACGCGTTATCGTTCTGAAAAGTGCATCAAAGTGCATCGCACGCTCCAAAGACGCGAAGACCTCCTAATATGATTTTCCCTTGTATGCAGCCATAGTCCATAGCTCCAGGTAGGGAATCTTTCCTGGGCTTTTCCCCTCCCCACAACCAAATCTGCTCTGGACCCACCACTCCTTATCCCCTGGTAGCGGGAAGTGTAAACCAAGGAATCAGCCAGAGCTCCCACAACTAAAATAAAGCCAACACCAAGGGGTTTCCAGCTCTCCTAGCACCAGCGTGCATCCCTCCTCCGTGGGCTTGCAGAAACCCTCTGGGCTCCCCCCAGCAGCTCCAGTTCCCACCAGGCACAGAGCAAAGCCCCAGCAGATAAACGCTTGCCTGCTGTAGTTTTCCCACTACCAGGAGAACTGAGATAGGACTTTGCAAGCCAAGGAGCAGATTTCCATCTCTGTGCAGAGGCTCGAGCAGGGACGAGCTGTTGTGGGGCAACATCCACCCTCTGCGTGGGCAGCTGCAGCTCCTTTCCTGCTGTGGTCCCAGCGCAGTGCCTGGTGATGAACTTCCCAAGGGCTTTGCAGGACAGAGGTGAAGCTGTAGTAATAACTGCCATTGCATTAAGAGATTGCTTCCTGGTGCCTTATCTGCCCAGAGATATCAGCAGCCGGGATCTTATCACGCTGTAATTACCAGGCCTAGATTTGTACTAATTGGCTCTCTGGAGTAAAGTTACCTCCAATCTGTGTGTTACGGGGGCTCAGCAGGAAGCGATTTACAGCCCAACAGGTTACCCGGGATCATCTAAGGAGGATGAGCTCCAGCTGCCATCCACGGAGCGAGGCACAGTGGGCTCCGCTCCCGGCACTAAACAGAGGGCAGTGCTTTAGGGAAAAAAACATGGCTTTTGGGAAAAGCCATAGCTGAGGACACTGCTCCCATCTCTGCACAGCCCGGACCCAGAGGATGGAGCAGGGCAGCCCAGAACTCCTGCAGCGGTGGCTCCTCAGGGCCAGATCCTGCTGGGAAGGCAGGGAGCTGTGCTGCAGCCACCTCTTCCCAAGGTCCCACGCTTTGGTAGGAAGCCGTGTCAACCACCTTAGGTTCCTTCGGCTGGTTCACTCAGCCTGGTGTGCCTCTCCGGTGGGCTTAGCTGGGGTCCCGCTGCCACACCGAGCACACACACAGCCATCTGAGCAGGTCCCTAGGAAAACGCAGAGCCAGCCCTGTGCAGCTGCTGGGCTCTGGCAGTGGAGGAGCGATGCTCCCAAGGCAGGAGCAGCCTTTGCTCTGCAATTATCACATCTGTCTCTTTGTTTATGTGATATTTAGCAGGTTAGAGCTTGCGACCCAAACTTTGGGTGAGTGCTCTGTGGGAAAGGACAATTCCCATGGTTGCTTCCATGCAGGACAGGACCTCAGGGAGCACACAACCCTACACTGACACAGCCCTGGGCTCGTGGAGACCCTCACCCTTCCCTGGCAGCTGGTTCCAGCACCCCTCCTGTAGCAATCCAACAGCAGACCAGCAGATCCGATTTCCACTGAGTTCAACCGATTTCTTCTCGTCCATCCCCAGTGTCCTTGGAGTGACCAAATGCCATCTTTTCATGTCTTTTTTCCTTCGTTCTCTTCCTAAGGCACTAATACGGTTTGGAAGGCAGGTAAGTCGCAAGCAAGGCAGATCCCTTCCCTCACCGGTTGCCTTTCCAGGGACGCAGCTGTGTCCTCTTCGTGTGGACAAGGTCATGTTCATGTTCTCAACGCCGTCTGCTAAAACAGCATAATAAAATCACCTCACATGAGCAGGACGCTCCCGCTAATCACAGCATTGCTGCTTTAAGTGCTCTACATGAAAGGTTTTGGTGGCTCGGTTTCACCGCTCCACTTCCCTCCCCTGCCAACACCGCGATGTCAGCGGTCAGCGTAGGGGCTACATTCCAAATGCTTCATTTCGGGCTTAAACCCCGACAGACGCAGAGGCTGAGGGATGCCTAAGTGGGTGCCGAACGCCTCACCCAGGACCCTTCCCCTTCCTCCTTGCTCTGCTGAAACCTTCCTGGAGCCGCACGCTGCACATCACGGTGCTCGGAGGCGCCCACCTGCTAAGCACCCTAACATGAGAGATGCTTTCTAAGCACGGGAAATCACCATTCCATTTTATTGCAGGTGCAGCTAGAAAACAGAGAATAAGAAAATCAGGCAGAGGAGCTAAGTTAGGGATGTATTTTCTTAAAAAAAAAAAAAAAAAACACAATCTGATTCTTTTATTGCAATGAATCCACCTCAGAAAATCACAGAATCCTCATCTGGGTGACGGGAGCTGGGAACACAGCGCGGGGCCCTTCCCTGGGGCAAGATATTTTAATAACTTCCCGGCTCCAGGAGGCTGTTAGCGAATCTCAGCTGGAAGAGTTTTTTTTCAGCCAGCTGGATCTTTCAGTCTCGTTACATCATTAACTCTCTGAGATAATTTTTGAAGAGGGGGTTGTTTGATTTCCTTCCTGACAAACCTTCCAGGTAAAGCGTGGTGCTTTTTTTGTTTTCTGAGGGAGAAGAAAGTCTCGGATGTGACAGTCATCGTGACCAACACAGGGGCCAGCACGCTGCTCTTAGGTCAGGGGGGTCTTGATGCCAGGTTCATAGAATCACAGAATCACTGAATGGTTTCGGTTGGGTTGGAAGGGACCTCAAAGCCCACCCAGTTCCACCCCCTGCCATGGGCAGGGACACCTCCCACTGGATCAGGGGCTCCAAGCCCCATCCAACCTGGCCTGGAACCCCTCCAGGGATGGGGCAGCCACCACTGCTCTGGGCACCCTGGGCCAGGGCCTCTCCACCCTCACAGCAAAACATTTCTTCCTAAGATCTCACCTCAATCTCCCCTCTTTCAGCTCAAAACCATCCCCCTCATCATCCTGTCCCTGCACTCCCTGATCCAGAGCCCCTCCCCAGCTTTCCTGGCATTTCAGGGCTCTCTGCTGATGAGCAGCAGGGAAGTCTCCTGCTTTACGTGGTTGGGATGCTCTGTAATTCCTGTTCCTGCAGCGCTGGAGCTCGGTCTCAGCAGGGTGCAAGGCAAGTTGAGGAGCACTGATGCTGGTGTAGCCCGGTTGCTGCATCCTGTGCCTCAGTTCTTGCTTAAACTGATGGATTTGGGATTGAGGAAGAAAAACATTTCTTTCAGATCACATTAACAGCAATCTTCTAAGTCTATTTTGTTGATATCTAAAGAAACTCTTGGCTATTGCTGCTGCCAAAGGTCAATTCTTTCCTTTCTCCTGCTCTCACTGCCACACATCTGTTAGGCTTCTCTTTTTCTATAGATCTGAGGTTTGTAACAGGCAAAGATGCTTTGTGTCCTCTGGTAAAGGAAGATTTTCTGCAAACTCCTCTGGAAGTGTTGTGTGAGTGCTTGAGACAATCGGGGGCTCTATCCTGCTGCCACACTCTCTCCTGGGCGTGGGGAGAAGGGCTCTTTGCCTCACATATAAAAGGTTGCTGGGATACTTTTCCCTTCAGCTGAGGACCGGTGGATTCAATGCCTTTTTTTCCTTTAATATTTAGTTTGAAGAGCCAAGCAGGCAGAAATCCATCCTGTAAACAAGACCCTCGATTTTGGGATGTTTCTGGCCAGCTTCTGGCCTCTTGGACCACTCAATAAAGTAACACTGGGTCACGGTTTTAGTCCTTACCAAACTATTACTGGAAAATGACCCTGCAGCCATGAGTTTCCCAGGTAACTTCCCTGCTGCACTTGCATCAGCTTTAAATGCGTTCCGTTTTAATTCTATCGAGCCTTCGCTTGGTCTTGCAGCATGGGGAAGGAGAAATGTTGCTCCCACTATAGCCAACAATGTGGCTTCAGCTGGGAAAATATATCCCGGGGGAATATTGGTCTGGAGTCGCTGATGTGGAAGACACAGGTACGTAGAAAACAGGGAGCATCTCTTTGGAAGGTTGCTCCCCAAAATGCCCTGTCCCATCTCCTGACTCATCCCTCGCTTAAGAGGGATAACTTAAGAGTGACCGGGGAATTTGATCTCCATTAAACCCAAATCGTTTGTCACTCTGCAAAGAGTGGTGACAAGGAGGACAATTAGTGCAAACGAGGAGGCAATGTTTATGATGTAGAGCCTTGTCTGGGAGCCAAGTGTTTATGAGCGTGGGGGTTTGCCCATCCCTGAAGGGTAATGAGAGAATTTGGTGGGGTCGTCGAAAGGCTTCTCCATCCTTCTCCAGAGCCTCAGCTTTCATTAAAAAGATCATAAAAATAAAATAATAAAGTAGTTCTCTGGCTGTCATTTGCAGTAAAGCATTCCCCGACTGCAAAAGCAGCCGGAGCCGATGCTGCTTTCCTGCCTGTGTTTGCAGAGAGCCTGAGCCAGGATTTCCCTGGTGAGAAGCAGCAGAGCTCTGGGGTGGGCAGGGGACACCCCCTGTTAGATCTTTGTCGGTGGGACTTGATGCATCATCATTCGACAGGGTGGGGAAGGATAGATTGCGCAGATGTGCCAACTGAAGAGCCGCTGCTCACGCTTTTAATCCTCCACGAGCACGGGCCAAGGCAGGAGTTTAATTTCTTTAAGTGTAGACCCACAGTTCACAGATTTGGCTCAGGAAATGAGTTTTTCCAAGCAGTACAAAACCACAGAGTCGCCACAATAAAGCACCATAACAGCAAATGGCTCATCCTTCCTTTCAAGGCAGCCTGGGGACCATTTCTCCTGTTCTGCAAAGGTCCACCACTAAATTTCTTCACTCATTCCTTCCTTTCTTTCAAGGGACAGAGGAGTTTCCTGCACTTGGCACACACAGCCATCCTGCTTGAATTTCCCAGTGAGGCCGAGGCTGGGGCTTCCCGGGGACACGTCCCAGTTTCTGTTTTCTGCTCTAGCGGAGCTCAAGGGCTGTCGGTGCTTCGGAAAGGGATGTGCTGTAGCGTGCTCTGCCCAGAGCATCTCTTCCATCAACCTCACTCTGGGCTTCAGGTTGTTTTAGTTGTACCTGTGGGTGGATGCGGGACTCTTTGATCATCCTGGATTACTGCAGCATTATGAGCTTTCAAACAGAAGTGGATGCTCTGGATACAAAAGTGGGTCATGTACAGAGGTGCGCTGGGGATGCTTTGATACAAGAGGAAAGGGGGAAGGTCAGGAGAGGATGGAGAACTGGCTGGTGCGCAGCTCACATGGTGCAGACTCCAGCAAGCCCCTGCCTGCTCGCCCTGGCTGGGCTTTAACTTGAATTACCAGGCGTTTTCCTCGGTGCAGTTGCAGGGCTGTACAGGGACAAAAGGATTTCCATGGAAATGAAAGGCTACCCGTTTCCAGAGATAACCGGGAGATGCAGAGATCAGGGCACCAATAGGCTTCTCCTCTCCCCAGCACCAAGTTTTTGTTTCCCCTGCATGCAGGCACCGGTCCCACAGTGCTCTGTGCTGGTGCACATGATGACCAGAGTTGCTGGGAGGTGGGAATCGGGTCCAGGCACATCCGCATCGCATATTCCCTCAGATGTGTTCTGCTGCTAATGAAATAATGGAAGAGACATCATTCTTCGTCACTTCCAGTTACACCCCCCATGCAGGAGCCTGCCAGCATCCCCCTTCTCTGCAAGCGTAACAAACCTCTGCTTAAAAGGAAGGCCATTAATAATAATTACCCACAAAGAAGGGGGGGGGGAAAAAATCCCTGTCTCTTTCTTTCTTTCTTTCTTTCTCTCTTTTAATGAGCCCTAAAAAAATAAGTTTCTTAATTGAAAAGCTTTCTACTTTGGAGATAGCACCAACACTTCAGAGAAGTCCAGGCAGCTCCAGCAAGTGAAGATGAAATGAAGGAACAATGTCAGTGCCTTGTAGGGGTGCGAGATGGACCTCAAAGTCAGGGGTCACACGAGCAGCATCACTGGAACTCAAGGAACTATCAACAAGGCACTAATTGGATTGAAAGGAGGCAGCAGATGGAAAGAAACAAAGCAGGAAAACAGCTTGGCAACAAACATCCTTAGAAATAAAAGTTTAGGCAAGCAGGAGGAGGAAGTCCTGGGCCCATTGGGCAATGGAGAAAGCTGAGCACAACCCTTGTGGGACCTCCCGGTACCACCTGGGCTTGCTGTGCCCATGGGGCAAGGAGTCTTCAGACTGGGGTTTCTCCATTGGTTGTGGTGGGTCTCAGGGGGACGATCCCCCCGCCAGCTCAGAGAAGCTGGTGCGTGGTGCGTGGGTCCATCAGCAGAGCCTCTCCCTTCAGCAGCTCACGCAGCAGCCGTAATCCAATTTAGAGCAAGGCTCATCGAGGGCAGGCAGTAATCTTCTCTCATCTGGAAGGGGCCGGAGGATTTATGAACCCAGCTGTCTGGTGGTGAATTGTCCCTTCGGCAAACAATTTGCTACGCGTTCAGTCGTCTTCCTCAGGGCAGCTGCACAAGGTTGGGCAGCGCCCTGGTGGGACCGTGGAGCAGGGGAGGGACGAGGCACAAAGAACATGGACACAAAAAGGGACACCGAGCCTGGTGTGACGCTTGCTCTCAGTTCTGCAGGCTGCAATTGGGCACTGACCCACAGGCGTGACAAAGGGAACCGAAAGAATTCATTTAAACCATTGCTCCAGAACAGCAAGGCTGAACGCCACGAGCTGTCAGCACGGCGCACGCTGCACAGGACCGTTTCCAGTTCATAAGTATTAAGCTAAAGCTTTATCAGCTGCCAAGACAGACCTCACTGCTTGAGCATCTACCGCTCCCCGAGTGCTTTTCTGAATGGGCCATTGAGAACTGCCACGGCCACAACATCCGTAGGTTATGACAAGTCATTTCCCCACGGCACAGGTACCCGTCAGGGGTGGCCTTTCCTCCTGTGGCATTTGCCACCTGGCAGCAGCCCAGCCCCAGGCAGAAAAAGCTTCCACCGAGGCTTGATCGATCACTCCACGCATTTGGCTGCTCGCTCGCTGGATTAATGAGATGTGGGATCCAGGATGTGGCAAATGCGCTCTTCCTAATGGCATCGATGTGGCCTCTCTCCCTGTAGGCAGCCAAGACCCAAGGCTATGGCCTCACATCCCCGGAGCATCGGGGCATCCTGTGCACCACGCCGGGGAGCCAAGAACAGCGATAACAGTCAGAACATTGCTGAGAGCACAGTGTTTCCAAGAAGATAGGTAGAGACAGGGTGGGGTCAGCATCCAGAAGCTTCAGTCCTCCTCTCCCACATCCTTCTGCGTTTCCACTTTAAACTGGTTTGTGCCCTCGGATGCAAGATGTTGCCCAGGACACCTCAAAGTCCTGTGGAGATAGTGCTCACACTCCCAGCACAAACAATACCTAACTTTGACCTTAGTCTCTAAGAGAGTCCTTCAGCAGCAGGCTGGAGGATGCTCATCTGTTTCCCACACAGGCGTTTTCCATGCAGTTTTGCCTCCCACTTCTCAAAGTGCTCTCCCGATTCCTCCCAGGTTCCCTTCGTGCCTCTACACAGTCATTTCAGAGGCGGCGGAGGCTTTTCCCACGGAATAGAGAAATGCTGTAGCACTTCCCAGCAGCAAATCTTCACTGCTTTTCCACACATTCTGGGTTGTGAGGATTTGCCTGAAGCCTCCGAGGGTGGCTTTTCCTGGTTACCTGCTCCAGTTTGCACCAAGCTGGGTTGCTGCACCCATGCTGGATGCCGCAGCTGCTGATGCTATTGCTATACTGTGCAATTAAGGCATAGCACGTATATAATTACCAGAAGCCCAAAGTATCCATTTCATTGTTTTCATGCAGGCAAATGCTTTTCTCTTCAGATGCCACAGTGTGGCTGATGCACCCTCGCTGCGCTGTTCCTTGAAGAACCTATGCAAATTGGACCTTAATATTGCTCAGATAAATGGTTTAATGAAGAAAATGGATACAACAGCCTGTTGCAAAGTTAACGCTGGGTTCTACCTCCCAAATTGGCTCAGAGAAATTAGCAGGAAGGAAGAAAGGATCAGACAAAATAATAAACCCACTCACCTGCTCATTAATTTAATCTTTGCTTTTTTCTTCCCCTCTTCTGGCCTCGCGGTTCCTGTAACCACAGAGTAACTAGAGAACAGCAAAGTCCTAGATGAAAGGGAGGCTCGGTCTGGAAGCACAGAGATTAAAGGAGAGTTTTTAGGATTAGTCTTTGATTATTATTTTTTTTTTATCTTGAATCTGTGGTGATTATTCCTGCTCCTCTCCGAGCAATCCTTCTGGGCGCATCCGAGAGAGCACGCAGGCTCTCGAGCAAGTTCAGAGTGTTTTTCCAAGGACACGACAGTAAATGTGAGTTTGCAGCAGTGTGGGCAGCCAGAGCCCCGCACAGCTCCGGGACTGAGCGTGTTTTATGTGTAGCTCAGCAGGGATGGAGCCCACTCCAGGAACACAGCCCAAACTCAGCAGCGCCTCTGACCCAAAGTGCTTCTCACAGCCCTACAGAAACAGGAGGGGCACGAAACACACACATTTATTCTTTTTTGAATTGCAGGTGAACCAGAGGGACTGAGATCTGTTCGGCGCAGTGTTTCCTGCTGGTTGCAGGATGAGCTCCAGCCACAGCAGGGTCATAGAATGGTGGAATGGATTGGGTTGGAAGGGACCTCAAAGCCCATCCAGTTCCACCCCCTGCCATGGGCAGGGACACCTCCCACTGGATCAGGGGCTCCGAGCCCCATCCAACCTGGCCTGGAAGACTTTGAGACAGCCACGACCCCTCTGGGCAGCCCATTCCTGGGATGCCCCAGCAAATCGTCCCACAGACTGCAGCCTCTTCAACCCTACTCTCTGTTTTTCAGGGGTGCTCAGCTAGCGAGGATCGCTCCCAGGTTGCCTTTGCCCAGCATTTTCTCTAACCGTTTCCCCTTTCCAACCCTGGTGCCACAATCAGCCCCTTTTCCCTTTCCCAGCCCTCCCACCCTTGCGCTGCGGCTGGAAGCGTTCCCTTCAGGCAGGTGATTTAGGGGATGGGAGTTTGCAGGCTGTTAGGCAGGCAGGGAAGGCAAAGCAGTTTCTAAATCACTCGGGCTCAGATTTATGAAAGCAGAACCCGTCTGGGGACAGCAGGACAGCCTCCCTGCACCGTAGCAGCAGCATCTCCAAGCCAGGAGGGCTCCTCCAGAGCAGGGAGGTGAGTGCAGGGCTGACCAACACTGCAGGGACTTCTCCTAGCACCGCTCCTTACCCGTGTTCCCCTGGTATGGTCTCTGGTGGGAAGGTCCCAGCGCAGGAGGAACAGATCCCAGCTCTACTCACCTAGAGGAGGAAAAGAGAGGCTGCTTTAGATCAATTCTTTCAAGGGATGCACACCACAGCCACGCGTATATGGATGGGATTTCACTGAGAACACCTTTTTCCCGGGGAACCGAGCTTTTGAATCCAGCCTGGAAAGCAGGCTGAGCACAAAAAGGAGAGCTGAGGTTCTGCAGATGAAGAACCAAAGCGAGTTGAGGGGTGCAAGCAGCTGGGGGCAGCTGTGGCCTCAGCAGAGCATGGGACAGGATGGGGAAAAAGGCTCCTGCCTTAGCCCGCGCAGCCCGGGCGATGGCTGGGCAAGGGAAGCACCACCTATTAATTAGCTTTTATTTAGCCAACATCCTTGGAGTGCTTCCAAAGCCAGCACCAAAACAAACAAATAAAGGAGGAAACCCAAGTGAATTTCCTTGCTAAACAAATAACTGGTTTCCTTGCTAAGGAAACCAACCAGAGGACATTCCTGAGAGCGTGGAGCAGCCCAGCATGGCACAGCTCGGCTCTCCTGGCATGACAGCAGCCACGTCCTCCTCGGCCGTCTGCTCTCTCACGCAGGAACGCGCCTCAGCATCCGATCAATGAAGCATCGAGACGGAGAGAGAGAGCTGAGCCGGGCTCACAGTGTGATTTATGATCTTGCAGACAAGTTGAAGTGGTGTGGTTGGGATTCTTATTGTAGCGGCCTCTTGGTGAGCAGCATCCAGCCAGGTGACCGTATAGGTCTCCCTATTGATTTTTTTTGGGGGGTGTAAGAGTGTGTTTTTCTCATTCTGCCTTCGGCAGCAGCACCGACCGGGCTGGGGCAAGAGGTCCTAGCGGGGGAGCAGCCTCTGGAGATGTAGGAGCCATCTGCATCCTGGCAGGGCTGAGGCTGCTGGCACAGCTAGTGCCTTGCCAGGCATCCCTCGCACCTACCTGGGTGCAAACAGGTACCCATCCGCACTCCAGCTGCCTTCGCTGCTGCCCGCGGTGTCCCCCGGCAGCTTTGCGCTGGGCCAGGCAGTGGTGCCACCTCATCCTTCCATGAGAAGGATGCTGCAAAGGATGCTCCTTCCGCTGCAAGGCCGGGAGCAAAAGGTTCATTTCTCAAGTGATTCCACCTCCCCCTCGCCTGTTAGACAAAGCCGGGGGAAGAGCCAGAGGAGACGGAGCTCTTAAATTAATCAGCGCAATTTTCTAACTAATGCCCTTTATTGTTTTACGAAATAATGTAAAGCTTTATTCAGAGACAACAGTCTCCTACATCAAAGATCCCTCTCTGCCATCCTGAACTTTGGAGCCCTTCTCCTTGCAATTAATCTAGAAAGATCTAAATAAAGTTGCAGAGAGCAGCTTGCAGATAATATCTCGAGCGAGGGAGCGAGGCTGGCTCTGCTCGGCAGGCAGAAGCACAGAAGCGGCTTTGCTTGCTGTTCCCTGCCCACAGGGACCTGCTCCGCTTTTATTCCACCGCATGTGCATGTGTATAAAGGCAAAAAATCGCTGGAGCAGCCATGGTGACTGGGGGTTGCGATGCTCTTTATCCCACCGAGCTGGCGGCACGGGCTCAGAGGCGGCTTAGAGGAGGAAGAAGTTTAATTTGATTCTACGATCTCAAAGCCCATGTCTGGAAAGCTTCGCTCTGTGCAAATACACCAGGACAGGCTCGGGTGCCTTTATTTACGCCGCTCCCTGACCACGCCTGTTAACGCTTTGGAAGCTCATTGCAGGCCAATACCTGAGGGCACAGGACACTCACCCCAACCCTTCGTTAATTGATGTAGTTATGAAGCTCTGCCGCGCAGTTTGACTTTGGAGGAGCACAAGCATCGCTCGTAGTTGTAGCTGAGGGCTGAGAAAGTGGAGGCTGTGGTGGGTACAGCTGCCTTTAACCCAGCAGTGAGATCTGCACCATTTCACATAGCATCACGGAATCGTTGAGGTTGGAAATGGCCTCCAAGATCATCTCTCCAGCTGAGATGAAGACTCATTCTCCATCCCCTTTACCCTCAGCATGTGTCCTCCTCTTGGAGAGTCCAGCCAGCCCCAGCAGCGTGAGGACCACGGCTTTGGTGAGCCCCCTCTGCCCCACGCTGGGAACTCTCCGCCCATATTTCTGCAGGATGAATTGCTCCCATTGCTATTTTTGCATCTCAGCAAAATGCTAATTGCTGTGCCTGACCTCCCCAGGATAACAAGAGAAAACCTCCCCTAATTAGCACTGCAGTCTGTGGGTGAGAGAAACCAAATGTTGACTGTAGAGCGGCTGCACTTACTGTAAATTCCAACATATGCTGTGGAAAAACGCCGCCTAAATAAGGCTTCAGAAGCACAGGGTGTTTAAATAATAATGAATACCCACTGCTGTTTATTACGGAACAGAAACGTAGTAAAAGGCAAAGCTGCGTCTGCGTTTCCTCTTCCCTACCAGGATGCCTTGTACGGGGCTGGCGGTGGAGGAGACGGAGGATCGGGAATCCCAGGGACAGGCAGGAATTCCAGGTGTGAGCACAATATTTGTAGGTATTGGTTAACGAGGCCCTCCAGCATCCCTGGGAGCTGGGCGGCTCTCACTGCCCTCCGTTGGGGAATGCAGAGAAGGTGCCAAAGGGACCGGTGGGATATCACCTGCCTGGCTGGTGGGGAGCTCAAGCACTCTGGGCTATTGCAGAGGGACAACCTCTTCTGCCATAGGGCTGAAAGCAAGGGGAGACAAAGCATTAGGATTTGGGAATTGGAGACATACGGAGCAGAAGGGAGCAGTGGTGAAGTGGGGCAGAGCCTGCCAGCTTCTGCTGGGCTGAACTTTGATGCAGCACCATTGACTTGCACGAAACCTCGGCAGAGAAACTTAACCTCTACTGTTCTTCTCTACAGCTGTGTGAAATCTCTGCTGGTTTTTTTGTCACCTATTTCTGCACATCCATCCACCTATTGTACCCAGGACACGGAGGAACCAGCACCTCGTCAAAGGAACAGTCACAACAAACGAGAAACCTTCAGGCAAGGCCATCACCTGCTTCAACGTGGTTCCGCTGCCATGCAGACCCCAATCGAGGGACGAGGCAGCTTCAACAGCAAAAGCCAAGACATCTGCTATGTCTTTTGCAGGGAAATTGTGGGGTGGCTGTCGCAAGGACTTGCAGCCAGCAAGTAGATGTTCTCCAGCACTTCTGGGTTTCCACTGGTCACTTGTGGTAGTCCAAAGCATATCAAATATTTATGTGCTCCTAATTAGGAGTAATTACCACTTAACCTGGAGGAGCTATGTACCCAGCGTGCCCGGCAGCTCGACACATCCTGCTGAACAGCCTCCGCTACAGCTAATTAAAAGAGAAGGGCTCCTGGCTGCCTGGCCTCTCACAGGGAAATGGCCAAGTGTTTGTTTTAGCGAGGAGGACCTCACATAACCAAGCCGCCAACGCTCACATCCGAGGTCTGCAGGCTCCACTCAAAGCGCCTGAAAGCAAAGCTGGCCTTCTCCTCACCTATAATTTCAGTGCAATTATTCTCTCACCTCCTCTCCTATTCGGCTCCAGCTCGAGATGTCCTCCCCTTGGCGATTCTCTGCCTCTGAGGAGACCTCTCCCAGCTCCATCCCGCTGGGATCAGGCTCCTTGCCGCTCTTTGCTCTCTCCTGGCCGCCAGCCATATGTTCAGGTGCGCTGCTGCAGCTGCCCCTTCCTGCTGCCGCTCCCCAGAGAGCTGCGAGGATGAAAACAAATTGTTAATAAGATGCCCAATTAACATTTCTTCAGGCAGAATTATTTAAGGAAAAAAAAAAAAACCCCACATGGTTATTGCTTTAAAGCTTGGAAAACCTCCAGAGTATAAATTCCTGCAGGTCAGGTCTGATTCTGCTATTCCCACCCCAAGCTGCTCATCATGGGAAAAATCCATAGGGTGCAAAGGACTCACTTTTCCCACTCCATTTTTCCAGCACTTTGCTTTCCACACGAGGCTTTGCCTTGTCCCAGGCTCTGGATGCCAGACAGGACAGAGCAGAGCATCCCCACACAGGCTCTCCGGATCCTCTTCTGCAGCTGTTGAATGGATTTATCCCACCAGTGTCCTTTGGGAAAGGGACTGTGCCCACTGTTCCTGCTGCGTGGTGTGGGAGCCGCCCCACTCAGCGTTTACACGTGCAAACGGAGCGAGTGGTGCGAAGCCCTGGGGCAGAGCCCTCCTCGGCTGCGAACAGAGGGATGCTCAGCACCAGACTGTGAGTGCAGAAGGAAAGCAAAACACTGCAAAGCCTCCTCCGCCTTCGGCTGTGCATCTTTCCGAGGGTGTCCAATGGTAAAACCAACTTAACAGGCTTTCTGCTCAATTCCCTGAGGAAAATCCTGACCTCCCGTTCAATCCACAGCCTCCAACACAGCCCGAATGAGCAAACACGTCTTGAAAGATGCCCTGCAGGTCAGCAGCTCTCGACTTCTTTTATTTTTTTTGATCGAAGTGAATTCTGCAGATGGAGGATCCACCTGAACATTTGAACTGGGAAGGAAATATTTCTCTTACGCACAGGGAACTGGAAAGATTACAGTCCATCTCCAACCAAGCCAAAGTGTTGAGATCCAAAAAGTGGCAGTGCATGAGCAAACATGAGAGTCAGAAAACATTCCCAAACACAGACCAGACAACAACCGAAATATTTTGTCTCCACCATTTGTGAAATGCCTCATAGCTGCTTTCCAAGTCTTTTGCTTCCTTGCAATAAATCGGCTTCCTCTCCGGCACACAGACTATTTTGACATTGTTTAGCAAATTGAGAAATGCCATTTTTAGCCGATAGCGCAACTCCTCAGATTTTCAGACACACGTCACCGAGTTCGACCCCCTTCTAACAAATCGTTTCAGTTGGGGTGGATCAGCATCAGCTCAAAAGGAAAACAAAACTGAAGGATGCTTAAATAGCTTTGCTTCAAAGGCTGTCGTTCTGTCCTGCACAGTTCTACTGGGAACAGTCTGTGCCATCCATGCCAACTTTCATAGAACCATGGAACGCTCTAGGTCAGAAGGGGCTGCAAAGCCCATCCAGTCCCACCCCCTGCCATGGGCAGGGACACCTCCTGCTGGATCAGGGGCTCCGAGCCCCATCCAACCTGGCCTGGAACCCCTCCAGGGATGGGGCAGCACCACTGCTCTGGGCACCCTGGGCCAGGGCCTCCCCACCCTCACAGCAAAACATTTCTCCCTGAGGTCTCATCTCAATCTCTCCTCTTTCAGCTTAAAAACCATTCCCCCCTCATCCTATCCCTGCCCCCCCTGATCCAGAGGCCCTCCCCATCTTTCCTGGAGCCCCTTTCAGTGCTGGAAGCTGCTCTAAGGTCTCTCCAGAGCCTTCTCTTCTCCAGGCTGAACAACCCCAACTCTCTCAGGCTGTCCTCGGACAGGAGGTGTCCCAGCTCTCAGATCATCTCCATGGCCTCCTCTGGACTCCCTCCCACAGACCCATGTTCTTCCTGGGCTGGATATTCTGCTGTGCTTCCTTTGCCCAACCCTCAGCTCCAAAAAGATGGGAATGATCCTTCAGGCTGCTGCCTTTTCCATTCCTCCTTTCTCAAGGAGAACAACAACAGGCACCTAACTGAGTTTCAAGGACTTGTTTGGGCAGAGCCGCTGGAACAACACTCATTTAGAGCGGCAGGCGCGCACAGCAGCTCAGGAAAATACTATTTTCTCACTGCAGCAATGAGGTTAGGGCAGCCTGCGGAGACGGGCTCCACATCACCACGAAATCTGCTCCCCGGCACGTGGGATGGAGCCTGCTGTGCCGCAGACTGCATTTCAGCCACCCGTCCTCCTTCCTTCCAAAGGCAGCAGTGATGCCACAAGGGCAGAGGATGCAGGAGCTGCCTGTGGCACGGACCACGCGGATGCTCCTGCTGCCGTTTGGCTGTGGAGCATCGCATCCAACTCGTGCCCTGCCCTGGAGCATCTATGTAGTCAAAGTAATGCCAATTCAGCCCTTTGGGACAAACCCTCGCATCGCCTCATTCCAGGACCAGCTGCTGCTGATGGACAAAGGTTTCCAGACCCTGCTGGACCAAATAAACAGCTGTTCTTCCCCACTCCCGGCCATCACTCACAGCTGACAGCCCTCCCCCGTGGTCAGGACTGTGCTTTTCACCTTAATTTCTTAGAAGGATTTTTTTGCCAGTTGGAAACTCATAAATACCACTTTGCGAGCCCAGGTAGGGCTAATGATGGATGGCTGCTTCACAGAGGTGCCAGAGGCTTTGACCTAATTGTCACCAAAATACTTCTCGATTAACTAATAGATAAAACCCAATTAAAACTTCCGCTCCTCCCAAAGTCCCTGCTGACTACTTTTCCTCCCCTTCTCAGACTCCGGTATAAATTAGATCCTGGCTAGCTGGACCTACTCTGTTCAGATGAGGATGTTCTGCCCATCACACTCCACACAGCCACGAGTGCTCCTCGTGGCATTCAAGGGATGCTGGGAAGAGGCTCTGAGGAGGTCCTGATGGACCCAAAAGGGATTTTTCAGCCAGCCCACGGGCGTAAAACCCCTCTGGAGAGACCCTTTAAGCTAAAGGGTAGTGACAGCAGGGAGGGCATGCTTTATTCCCACCTATTTTTTCCATTTTCTTCCTACGCTGAACAGAAGCGTTGCACAGCAAAGCTCTTTAGCACATTTGCTTTGATGTGCAATAAGTTAATTACTGTAATAGGTTCATCCTTCTCCCCCAGCATTGAATCATGTAGAACATCCATATGAATTGTCATGGACTTCCTCCTTTTGACTCAGCTTATTCTTTAAGCAGACCTAGCAGGGCTATTTCCGCAGAGGGATTTGTTCAAATCCCATTTAACAGGTGTATCCATTCTTATTTGTTCTCCCAGTATTCATCTCGATCCAACTTCTACAGGGAGGAGGGGGCTCACTGATGCTCCCATCTCTCAGCTGGGGGAGCAGCAGGATCCATCGCCCGCTTTCCTCCTGTCCTTGGGAAGCAAAGCAACCCAGCGCAAGAGAATCCAGACCTCACCTCACATTTTCAGTATAACCCTCCTCTGCCCAGGAAAGGCAGGTGAGCAGGAGACATAAAGCCAACACGGAAAACATCACCTGGAGGGGGATCTATGCCGTGTTCTGAGGGCTTTGGCTCCACAGCCACCTTCTCAAAGGGCTTGCAGCATCTCACTCCTGGCAAGGGACTCATCGCTGTGCTGGGCAGAACACTGAGCGTGATGGAAGAAAGCCCACAGCCTTTGCCGTGCCATCCTCCGCTATCTTCTCTTGCTAGACTTGGTTTTCATCTTAAGTGTTGGTGCAAGGATCGTTTGGGCAGTCTCGAGTGTTTCCCAGGGTGACACGAGTGCAAAGGGAAGCTCAGTACCTGGCTTTTACTTCCATTTTCCCCCTGGTTCTTCCCCCTCCCTTGGCTTTCTTAAAATACTCTCTAGGTAATGCATTCAGTCCCGCTGGGCTGCTTTATATCACTCACTGTGTTTGCCAGTTGACTCTCTCCCGCTGAGATCAAGTCTCTTATCAGGGATTAAGCCTGTAGTTCAGGAACGCAGCTTGAAGAGCGCTGCCAGAGCAGGCAGCCACCACCAGCAAGCCCTGCAGAAACCACCAGCAGCCCAGGAGAGGCACTGGGAATATCACAGCCGGAGATGAGCACCACATGATAGGAATGAGTAGTGGTGGGTCTCTAAGACAGCCCCCTCGGAAAAGGAGCAAGTGGAGAAGGAAGAAGCTGAACAAGTCCAGAGAAGCAGAGCAGAGCTGATCAGACCTACCTGAGGTTACGTGAAACTCTGGAGTCCCATCGTTCAGGAGAGAGGATCTATGGCAAAGGCATTCCCACTGCAGCTCCATGCCTTGAAGGGGCTGGAAGCACAAGGCATGAGCAGAAAATTTATTTCTCTCCCTTCTGCACTGAGCTACTGCACTTCCCATGGTGCCACATCCCTGGGTGCCCTACCTGTTCCAGCAGCAGAGGGCTTCAGCCTGACCTCCACGCTCACACAGAGCTCTGTCACAAAATACAGTTAAATACAGTCAGTATGGGGGAGATTGAGATGAGATCTTAGGCAGAAATGTTTTGCTGTGAGGGTGGGGAGGCCCTGGCCCAGGTTGCCCAGAGCAGTGGTGGTTGCCCCATCCCTGGAGGGGTTCCAGGCCAGGTTGGATGGGGCTTGGAGCCCCTGATCCAGTGGGAGGTGTCCCTGCCCATGGCAGGAGGTGGAACTGGATGGGCGTTGAGGTCCCTTCCAACCCAAACCTTTCCACGATTCTAAATAACCATTTTGTTCTGCGAAGTACGCTGAAAATCTCAGGAGGAAGAGATCTGTTTGGTGCGCTCCGAGGCAGAGCAAACATCGTGGGGAGCCAGGCAGCAGTCCAGCTTTCAGGCTGGAAGATGCCTGTGGAGATGTTTGCTCTATGTTTATCATCGGGAATTCTTCCTGCAGCTGCCTCCGATTTTGAATCTGCATGTGGAGTTGGGGAAGCAACCGGGAGCAGCAGAGCTGAGCTCCAGCTGAAGGCAGACGTTATTTCCAATGGAAACGCATCTACTGAGGAACACAAGGATGTGGTGGAGACATCAACCCGTGGCAGCTGCAGCAGGAGAGCAGAGCAAAGCTGTCACCAGCGGTGTCAGAGCACGGAGAGTCCATTCCCAGAAGAGACACATTGGTGCTGGGGCTCACTCAGCCTCTCCGCTGAGGTTTCCAAGGCAAAGGCTGCGTTGGCGCTTGCTGCGATGGCAGCTGTTGTGGCACAGCCCTCCTTGGAAGCCTCTATCAGTTTACCTTCTTTCCCTGCAAATTACTTAAACCTGACACAGGGAGAAAGACTGAAAACCTCAAAATGAGTCAGTGCTGCAGAGGAGGTGAGGAAGAGCATTCCCTGGGAGGATATTTGCACCCCAACAGCCGCTCCGCTCAGTGACTGAAGCATAACTGCATCCCTGCACCCAGGCAGGTCCCAGCTCATGCTGCCACCGAGGCCCCCACTGTCCCTCAGACCCCAGCCCAGGGTCCCCCCCAACACTACCCTTGTGCAGGAAGCCCCCAGCATGTTTTTTAAGGCACGACACTAAACAGTGACATTCTTTTCCAGTTTCTCGCTCTTGATCCAGGTCCATAGGCGGGACCAGCTTGAGCAGGTTCATCTCAGCAGCTGTAACCTCCGTGGAGCTGCACCGGCGGCAGCACCGCAGTGAGAAATTGGAAGGAAAAATGCCAGTGCAGAGAAGGTCTGGAGCTCACAGGTGGTGACTGCGCATCAGCTCCACACAAGCCAGCGCGGTGGCCCCAATGACCTTCCTGCGAGCGTGGCAGGGACGTGGGAGGCTTGAGCCTTGCCTTTGCCTGTGTGAAATGAGCTGCCGGCTCCCCAGCAGCCCCCCTCATGGGAGGGTCTGACCCCCTCGCTGCCGAGGAGCCAGTTGACCCCAGCAGCACCGCGCCACTGCCCGAGCCTGGCTCCGCAGAAGGGGCCATCGAGGCTGTTTGCAGCTTTACACACGCTATCATGTGCTGTGTCGCAGCAGGGGACTGTAAATGACTTTATAGTTATTGTTCCTCAAATTGGACACCCCCTTGGAGCTTAGATAATATGAGATGAAACAGCCTGCAGGAGATTGCAGTCAAGTGGAACAGTGATGGAGGCTTTTTCCCCCCTTCCCGAGAAGAAACACTCCACCTATTTACTTCTCCTCACCTCCTCCTCCTCCGTCACCGCTTCGAGCGGAGCCACACCTGGCAGAGACAAGGGGGAGCTGGGCTATAATTGCCGAGCAAACCGAACTGCCTGATCCCTGTGAGAATGGATGAATTTTGCATGCTAGGATTTGGAAATCCAGCTTTGAGAGTGAGCTCCGGAGAGGAGTGGGAAGGGAGAGAGGCTGCTGTGGTTCCCTATTCCATTTCCTACTGGAGCAGGGTTTGTGTGGAAACGTTATTACCAGCAAAGCACAAATATCAGCTGCTGTCGTTTGGCTTCACAGCGCTGGTGGAACCGTGCAAGCGCTAAAGCAGAGAGGCAGAGATGCTGCTGGAAGGAGTGGGAGGGGAACGGAGGCTTTGAGGTGAGAGAGCACAGGGAAGAAACAGAAATAATGAGGGATTCAGGGAAGGAGGATGTCAGGGCTTACAGCTGTGCGAAGAGAAGGCAGTTTGTTAGGGAGGAATGGGGAAGAGAAGGCCTGGGAGAGAAAGGAAAGAGCATCTGGGAGTGAAGAAGTTCATGCGACAGCCTGCGTGCCTCTGGCAATAAGGGAGTGGGCTGATGCGGGAGGAGGGACCGGGATGGAGATGCTCAGCTTGGAAGGTCCGGAGTGGAGGAGCACAGCTAGGGAAGCAGCGTAGTGGGGAGCACTGGGAATCCACAAGGATCCCCAAGCCCTCAGGCACACACCCAAAAATCAGAGCGGAAATAAAAATGTGAATAACTAAATATCACTCTTAACAGCAGCGTTTCATTTGTTTGCCAAAACACCAGGAGATGAGGTTGGGCATTTGGGGCTGATGGCCCTGCCTGGTGGGGGCAGTTCCTGGGGAACACGTAGGACTCCCCGGGTGCTTTTCCCAGGCACGTTTACACGAGCACACGTATTACCTTTCTTTTAGGGCTCCTGGATTTTCCTATTTGGAAAGAGGTCAGGACCAGGCAGGAGCTGCCTGCACAGCAGCATCCCTGGGCAGAAGGATGGGCGTGCTACCTGCATCTCCGCAGCCTCTGGAAGGAAGCAGGGCAGCGATGCAGCTCACAGAGGTTCTGCAGCTCCAGTGCCTCGTGGGAAGCCAAGCAGAGGGAAAACTCCCGGCGGCAGCGAGCGCAGTCGCTCTGTTTGCCTTTTCCCACTGCAGATCTGATGATTTAAATTACGTCTCGATTCTTGTTTAAATTATAGTTTACTGTTCTGCGCCCCGCTCAGAAGTGAATTACCTTAAGCAGCAGTATTAATAACACGGTTATAATTAAGCTTCATTACTGTAGGCAGTTTGCTGAAACAAATTGCTTCTTCATTATTATTATGGCACCTTTGGTAAAAAGACATTTCCCCAGAATGCGACCTTGATGCTTTATATAGCAAAAGCTGGGAGATGATAGAGATGTAAGGATGAATTAGCATCTTTTACCTTCTATATCAATCTCATTAAAAAGAAAGCAACTCAAGTCAAAACCAAGCAGCCTTGATGGAAATTTTAATCCGAGCGAAATGGATAATGAATAGGTTTGAACTTTTCCTGACATTTTTATGGCAGCACTTTATTTATATTATGCTCCTGCCAAGATGTAAATAAACAAAGCAGGGGCAGAGTCGGGATGGATGGGACTGGCTGCCCCAGGGCAGCTGCAGAGCCCACTGGCCGAGCCATGGGGTGGCCTGGGCACCATCCCTGCATGGAGCAAGGTGGAAGCCCGATTTAAAGCCTGCTGTGTCTCAGGACAGCGAAGCTCCCGACTTCTCCCTTCCAGCCCCATTCGCTTCATCCAAAGTCTCCAAAGCACTCAAGCCTCTGTTTCCCAAGTTGCCCTGGGCTCCCTGGGAGAGGCTGCTCCCTCCAGCCACCAACATCACCCTCTGTTGGATCTCCTGGTCCATTTGACGTGACCATAACCGTACACAACTGGATTCCCTCCAGCAGAAGACCCCACACTTACTATAAGACCCCCTAAAGCCTGCAGGAAGCGGTGCCATTGACATCCCACAGCTGCTGGCTCCAACAGCATGGAGTAGTGGGAGTGAAGGTTTCCACAAGCTCTCCCTGTCCATCGGTGTCCAACCTGGACTCCATACCCCACACTTCTCACAAATATTTGGTCCCCGAACTTCCTCCAAACCCCAACCCCCCCACACACATTCACAGGGTCTGAGGGTGCTCAGCAGCCTTGAGGATAGGCTCAAGGCTCTGTTCTTGTCTGGCTTCACCACCCCAACCCGAGCTCCTGCAGCAACAGGCAGGAAGAACACCCCAATCTTCTCCCACCCCTCCACCACAACGTTTTGATTGTCATAGTACAAAAATCTCTCCTGCAAATGCTTCCTTCAGGTGATGCTTGGTTTGAAAATATTTTCCCCATCTACAAGAGAAGACCTCAAATCATCTAAGAGCAAACAGCTCTTCAAAAGAGAGGGGCTTGTTCGGCAGTGGGTGCAGAGCTCCTGGCACCCCCAGCACCCAGGGGCTTCAAGCCAAAGCTCACACCCTGGTAGCCCTGAGAGCAGATCTTTCACCTCTCTTTCCCTGCGGTTGTTAAAACTAAACCGAGACATTAAATTTCTGCATCGTAAGTGCTCAACAACCGAAACAGGACATTACAGAGAGGGGTGCAAGGAGATATTTAGAGTCTACGAAGATAAACGCAAAGTAGTTTTGGAAAAGATGAGAGCAGAAGCATACAGAGTGAAGAAACGAGTGCCACATCAGAGGGATCAGCACAGGTGGGAGAAGGGGACACCGCCTGAGCAGAAACTCTGATGAAGCATATCCAGAGCTGGGTGGTTGCTCTGCTCAGCCAAACCAGCAGAGACGAGGTGAAAAAAAAATAAGCTTTCTCTTTTTTTTCTGCCCCACAAAGGAGGTCCGGAGCCCCATCCCATTCCCATTGCTGCTACAGCCAGCCTCGCTCCCTGGAGCATCACTAACCGCAGCCGCTCTCCTCAGCCAACCCTCAGCGATAGGGACCTCAGAGCTTGACCTCTCCTTCTGTGCCATCCAAGGTACTTGGCGGCCCATTGCCATTAGCAGCAGATAATTAGCCCTCAATTATCACCGTTATCACTTTCACCTACACCACCTGCAGATCCTTTGGCCATTTGGCAGAGCTGCACCTGGGCCAGGGAAATCTTTAACCCATTGCTACAAACCTCCCCGGCAGGAGCCCTGCCCTGGATGTGGTCCCAGTCCCCCCAGTAGCAGCACACAGGGATGCTCCAGGAAGGAGACCGGTGGCTGCGTGTTATCCCTTAGAGGGGGCTTGAGCATTTCCATGAACAACACAGATAGCGCCAGAAGCACCAGTGACTCTTGCACACCCCACCAGACTAAAGAGAAAGAAAACACCACACATACCTTCTGGCAGCCTTCCAAACAGACCTTGAGAGCACCCCCAGACTCATCTCTGCTGGTGAGAAGCAAGAGGAGCAGCACAGAAGGATGCTCCCCACCTCCAGGACCCACACGAGCCCCGCAAGGCGGTGGTTGTGGTGCTCCTCTCAGCTCAAAGTTTCCTGCAGCACCACCTTAAATGTTCCCCTATGATGGGTGGCAGCTGCTCCTTCCCACCAGGTGCTCTGCTTTCATCCCCTAAATAACCAGCGAGTCCCTCCTTCTCCTGACCCCCACCAGCACCCCTGGGGTGATGCCTGGGAAGCGATGGCACCCTGTGAACCCCAACTCCTGCATTCTGCATGCAAAAAGGTTGCTGCACTGACAAGAACAGCTCCCTCATCCCAAAAATCAGTAGCTGTCACTGGAAGCTTTTCCATCCCAACACCTTGACCAGTGGCTCACATTTGCATCAGAGTCAGTTCCTGCCTCGGTCACACCAGTGGCTCCCGCAGCTCTGATCTGGTGCTGGTGGGGAGGAAATACACCACGTCTGACTGGGAAAAGCCAAGAGTCCCACTTTAACCACCCTTCAAACTCTCTTCATTCGCTTTCGCACACTCCGAACAGCCCCCTGGGAATGACTGTTCGCATGCAATTAAACTATCCTCAACACCCTGGGTTCACTGCTGCACCATAAAAGCTTCAGCGTACACTGAGTTTCCCTTTGGATGCATGGAGCTGCTTATTGACTGCATCCCTGATGCAGGTAGGATGCTCTGGGGTAGCTCCCACATCAGCATCCTGGGAATCGCAGAGCTGTGGGATCCAAGTCCTCCTTAAAAACGAATTGATGCCTCGATGACTCCCTGGGACGTTCAGTCCCAGAGCTGACAATGTGTTATTACATAAGAACTTCCCCTCTAAAGTCGCATTCGCAATCTCTCCCCGTCTCGGCACATGCGTGGCTCCGCGCGTGTGTGCACACGCACTCATTAAACACAAGCCAGCTATCAATTTCGCTGAGTGCTTATACTGATAATAGCTATATTTATCATTTAGCATCTCTGGATGCAGTTCAAGCTTAAAATCTATTATGGGTATTATGATATTTAATAACTGTGTTTTATTTCTAAATGTAATAAAAAATAAAGATAAGGAGATTTTTTATTTTATTATTTTTTTTTAAAGCCTCCTCCCGGGCTCTGAATCCATCTCTGTCACTGACACGCTGGGTGACCTTGGAGAGGTCACTCATTCTCTCCATGCTGGAGCTTCTGGATGCCTAAGATGAGGATAATCATGAGATCTGCATCCCTGGGGGTGTTGGGAAGCCTCATTCTTAATTAATGTTTATAGAGTGATTTCATGCCCCCCAGACAGAAGGGCCAAGCTCTTGTTGATGTTTGATTTAAGAGTAGCTGGACCCCTCGCTGCAGCTGAGCCATGGGATGGATCCCCATCCCCTGGGCTGCACTGGGAGAAGGGAGAAGGGGTCGATGGGGCCCAGGATGGGGCAGGGCTGTGCAGCACATCCCTGTTGCCAAGCCCTCACTTGTTCTTCCCATGCGTCAGAGCATCATCGCTAAATCTGCTGGCCGGCAAGTCCCCCAGCCCACCCCCAGATGTGTTTTACGGTCAGGCAGCACTCGGGTGATGGGTTCAGAGGCTGTGGGGAAGGATCAGGGCTGAGGCGATAAACAACGGCCTCCGATTGCCAGGCAGCACCCAGGAAGCAGCGGCTGCGCCATCCATCATCCCTGCAGGGCCATCGTCCCAAGGACAGGCATGCAGAGATCAGCATCACTGTTGCCATCGCGCATCCTTGCCCGGGGAGGCGACGGATCCAGCCGGTGGCTGTACGCCAGCAGCACTCACCAGAAACCCACAGTGTCACAGCATCCTTTGTGCTTACAGGGCCATTTGCCTCCCTCGAGCACTTGGCAACTGTGCATCTTCTCCACCCCCTCCGGAGCAGGAATTATTGCCGCTGTCTGTGCGCGTAGCCCTGTCCTCAGGGCTGGCAAGGGCTCGTAGCACCCTTGAAGCACCTCAGAGGCTGCCAGGTGCTTTGGAGGAGCACCTGCAGCTCTGATGGATGGTGATGCCCCATGGGCTGCCCAGTGCCACCCCCAGGCTGGGGAAGACCGCCAAGCCCAGTTTGGGATAGAGGGCAGGGCAGTGAGCATCGCTCTGCAGCTGATCAGCAGTCGGCACAGAGAGGCGGCGAAAGGAGGAGACAATGAAGGAGAAAGGGCTGGAGCGATATTTCCCACCCTGCTGCCAGCCTCATCTCGGAGAGCACTCCTGAATAGTGAAGAGCAGCTCGCGTTGCTTTGTCTCCCTTATCGGGGCGAGCAGCCACCATGCCATGGCAACTGCAGCCTCGGGAGCGGGACGTACCAGGGCGGCTCACCGGCCTTTGGAAGGAGCTGCGGGCCATGCCCACCTGGCCTGCCTGCCTCTGCGAGATAAGGTCACCTCCTGCTCAGGCTCCCGTCCCAGTCTCCAGCCCCAGTGGCATCTCGCTGGGAAGGAGAAGAGCCTCCTGCAAAGACAACTGTGGTGCAGGATGCGCAGGTGGAGGGATGCTTGTGGCCACGCAGGATGCTCGGGAGGGAGGGATGCTCCTGGCCATGTAGGATGCTCAGGAGGGAGGGATGCTCCTGGCCATGTAGGATGCTCAGGAGGGAAGGATGCTCCTGGACATGTGGGATGCTCAGGAGGGAGGGATGCTCCTGGTCATGTAGGATGCTCGGGAGGGAAGGATGCTCCTGGCCATGCAGGATGCTCAGGAGGGAAGGATGCTCCTGGCCATGTAGGATGCTCAGGAGGGAGGGATGTTCCTGGCCATGTAGGATGCTCAGGAGGGAAGGATGCTCCTGGACATGTGGGATGCTCGGGAGGGAAGGATGCTCCTGGCCATGCAGGATGCTCAGGAGGGAAGGATGCTCCTGGCCATGCGGGATGCTCAGGAGGGAGGGATGCCCCTGGCCATGTGGGATGCTTAGGAAGGAAGGATGCTCCTGGCCATGCAGGATGCTCAGAAGGGAGGGATGCTCATGGCCACATGGGGTGTTCAGGAGGCAGGGATGCTCGTGGCTGCCCAGGGCTAGCCCCAATACCTCCTGCATCCCTACCCTTGGACATCCTCCTGCTATTGCTTGGCACGCTGGCTGGTGGGGAAACGGATCCTTTATGCAGCACAGGAGGAAAGCCATTACCTCCCCTCTGCTCCTCTGCCCCCGTTGTGCATTCAACTTCCACACCGGAATGGCAGGAGCTGCCAGATCCACCTGGGATGCAGAGAGCCCTGGAGGTGCTTAATGAGAACCGCTCCCAGGAGAAGGCATGCCATGCAAGTTCATAAGTCAGTCACTGTTATTATTTTATTAATAATAATAATCCACTTCTTACAGAGGCGTCAAGCTCGCTGCCCCCATTCCCTGCCCTCGGACGGCACGGTCCAGCGGCCTTACACCCTTCCGCCACAGAGTGGACAAACAATTTGCATAACTTAATTAAATTTTCAGTAATCTCCACCGAAGAAGGCAGCCTGTAAGGGACGGTGTGTACATGGGCTTAAAGCAAATCACGGCTAGCGATGAAAGAGCCTATTTCAGTTAAGCAAATTATGAGGAGGCGGGTGATGTCCTCGGTATAATAATTCTATGTGAATTATTTATATGGAATCTGCAATTACACCGAGCAAAACAGTGTTGTGTGCATAAAGCACACTTAATTATCCAACCACCTGTTAGGAGCGCCGGCGCAGCCGACAGCAGCCTCCTCCTGAGCTACCCCACTGCTGGCAGCGGAGCAGCATCCTGCAGGATGAACTAAGGACCTGGGGCTGGGAGAAGCAGGGGTTGTGCCCAGAGAGCCCCAACCCCGTGCAGAAGGGGCAGCAGCCTGCGCAGGTGGAGATTTTCCAGCATTTCCGATTCAGATCAACTTCAAATGTTGATTTTTCTTGTTATTTATTTATTTTTTTTAAGCTACTTCATAATAGAGAGTGTTAAATAAACACGATTTCCTGCTTGCAGCAGAACCTGGAGAACCTGACAGGGCAAACAAACTCCCTTCAGCAGGGACCCAGACAGGAATCAACTTGGCACTCAGAGAAGGCAAAGTCATAGAATCATGGAATCATTAAGGCTGGAAAAGCCCTCTCAGCTCATCCAGTCCAACTATCAGCCCAACCTCACCGTGCCTGCTAAACCGTGTCCCAAAGTGCCACATCTACACGCTTTTTGAACCCCTCCAGGGATAGAGACATCACTGCCCTGGGCAGCCTCAGCCAGGGCTTCACTGCTGTCAGTAAAGAAAGTTTTCCCAACATCCAGCCTAAACCTCCCCCGATGCCATTTCCTCTTGTCTCATCCCTTGTTACTTGGGAGAAAAGTCCAGCACCCACCTCAGGACAACCTCCTTTCCAGGAGCGCGATGAGGTCTCCCCTCAGCCTCCTCTTCTCAGCCCCCTCCGATTTTTTCTCAGAGATAAGAAGACTTTTTGTGCTGAGTCCCTGACCCGGCAGAGGATGTGCTTTCAGCCCATCAAAGGATGGACCAGTTCTGAAAGTTTAACGGAAAAGAAATGAGTGTTTTTTCCTTTAAAGATTTACCATGTATAAATGTATGAGAGTATTAAAGGCAACAATTAACTTTATTGGAAACTTTATATTCTCCAGCCTCATTAGAACTGCCAACAAGATCTATTATTAGTATTACTATGCAGATAATGTAATAAAAAGGGTATTTAAAGTGGATAGTTTTGCACTGAAATAGAAGAGCTGGCTATCCTCTTCTTGCCATCTCTCTCCCTTTTGCCCTGCGCTGCATTGTGTTGCAGACCTGGACCAAGGCTCGAGCCTTTAATCTCATATCCCACGCTCCCGACCCAGCTTGCGAGGAAAGGGACCACAACAGCGAGCTTGGAGGCTGACTCCAATGCTGCCTTTGGTGGTGGAAGATCTTTCTGCCCATCTCTGACCACACCACTGAGTGCCACCGAGCCAGGGACTGGTGAGCGACGGCCAGCCCAGACGAGGAGGATGAGGATGCTGAGGTTTGGCGTGATACATGGATGGCCTCCTTCCCGCTCATGGGATAAGGTCAGGCCTTGGGATCAGTCAGGTTTCATTAAATAATCCCAAGTATTCATTGAAACAGCAAAGACGGCCAAAGACGACCCTGATAAGCCAAAACTATTGGCCCCGGGCTGCTGCAACGGGAATGATGGAGATTAAAGAAGCGTTTGGTGGTGTTTGCCATCCTGCAGCAAACCTGTGAGCTTTTCAGGGGGAAAAGACACATTTCATCAGCCTACTTATTTAATTAACCCCCCCTGTCTTCTGTAGGGAAAAGCCTCAATGGGAAAATTCCTCCTGCTTCATCGTAACTTCAGAGCAGCAGCGATTCTCTGCCGTGCCCGGCTGCCTGGAGGAACGCTGCTCTGCCGAGGCTGCTTTGCATCATTAATTTGTTCACCTCTCTTAACGATGCCTGATTTTTTTTTCTTCCGTTTTGTGAGACGTATCTCTCACCCAGCGACATCTGCTCTTCTTGCAGGGCTTCCAACTTCAGCGTTTGCCATCTCAAAGCTTCCTTTTGCCGAATCCCTGCAGCGCAACAGGTAGCAGCAGGAGAAAAGGAAACCTTTAAAGGATAAAGAAACAAAAAGGTTTCCTTTCACAATGCAAATGCCAGCGCTCCTTCTCCTCTTGCTAGAGTTGTGCTTTGAGCAATAATCTAAGAAACGAAGGCAAAACTCAAAGCAGAAATCGGCTGAGATTCCAGCTCTCAGCAGCACACTGGGGAGGCGAGGGGAGCCTGGCAGCTTCACCTCTCCTGCTCCTCCAGGAAAACCCCAAGAGAAGCAGCAAGCACACGGTCAGGGACTCAAAGAGCCTGGCAGGGTGGGTTGGAAACACGAGAGCCGCTGCCAAAACCTGTAAGCTGGTGGTGAACAGCGATATCTCAGCTGGCGTCAGTCCCCGAGGCACCGCTGCGCAGCATGAGAGGTGTTCGGGGACCTGGGACATGGACTCTATCATCATAAAAAGGAATCTGTTTAATTTGTGGGTTTAAATTTTAAATAACTGTTGGAGCAGAGCCGCTCTCGGCTCTCAACGCAGCGCTCAGCCACATTGCTCATATTCTGCTTCTGCAAGAGTCCCTGGGGGGGGGGAAATCCAAATGCCATTTAAATGAGCTCATTTCTCTTTCCTTTCCTAATATTTCTCCAGCGCAGGGCAGGGGCATGACAGCGCTGTCTCAAGCCCCGGATTCCTCTCGGCCCGGGATGCCCTGGGATGCACGTGGCATCATTCATCCATGCAGGGATTGAGCCCTGGCTGCACCCTGGGGTGCTGGGACAGGGTAACATGGGGCAGCAGCTCCTTCTCCACCAGACATGGAGTGAGATTTTGGTTCAGAGCATCTCCCTCTGCCCCCTTGCTCCGAGCTGAGGTTGGATATGGTGGGGACAGTTGCTGCCCCTGGCGTGGCTGCTCCTCTGTGCTTTCCCTGGAGCAGCTCCGGCTCCCTGCCTCCCACGCCTGGGTACTTTCCATCATGTTTATTACACCTTACAGTCTAATTAACAGAGAGGAGTCAAAGGACCCAAAAGCAATGATCGTAATAAATAATCCCTCAGTGACCACAGAGTTAATATTCCACCAGGGTCTCCTCCCGGCCTCCAGGAGAAAAGGCAGAGGGAGATGGGAGGAGAAATGAAGCCTTGCAGCATGACATGCTAAGAACTGCCTGGAGAAAAGTCATCCTCCTTCAAAAGCTTCCTGCCTTTTGCTGCTTCACCTCCTCCCCAAAAACATTAGAGCAATTGCAACAACTTTTTTTGGTAGCTCTTGGATGCAGTGTCCAGGGTCTGGGATTCAGGGATGCTCAGGAAATTAAAATGCTATAAAAATCAATACGTGCCAACACATCTCTTGCAAAACGATTGCCTCGGGGGGGAACAGGAGCACTGCATCTTGGACCACCGCAGCTCCTAAAGCCATCCTGTAGCTGCTGGCATACCAGCGTCCTGATCACACCCCCATGGAGACATCTGCAGCTCAGGAGGAGGAGGATACGGAGGCACTGGGACAGCTGCTTTGCTGAAGATGAGCAAACCATGAGATCTTCATCCCACCTCCTCCAAGGGATGGTGGCAGAGGATGCTCCAGGTGCTTTCCTACATCCCCTCGCCTTCCGCTTTACCGCGGCGCTCTGGCTGGTTTCCCACGTGCCACCGTCGTGCCGGGAGTGCCCTACGCTCCCTGCGAGGTGCAGAGGCTGCACACAGCCCCATGCAATTATCTGCGGAGAGCTTGGCTGTGCTGATAATTTGTTAGCTCCACACATATCTCTGCTAATTATAAATCTCAGCTGAGATTTGCATTTTTATGAAATGCTTGTGCTAGAAATCTTTATAAAACACCCGTACGTATTAATTCAATCTAATCTCGGTCATTTCAGGTTCCATAAGAAAGCGTTTTCATAAAGCTACAAAGCTAACATCTATAACTTTTCAGTTTCACCAGAGAGCATACCTCTGCGTTAAGTCATACATTTATCTTCTGAGACGGTGCTTATAATGAGAGCTAATGAAGTGAGAGCCCTGCACAGCCCAGTCTGGACGCAGCGGGCCAGCCTGCACCTCGGGGATGCTCAGCCATGGCCATGTCCACTGGGATTTGCAGGGCGGAAGGTGAGGGGAACTGTATATAAAGTGGTTTCAGTACTGGAAGCAGCTCTAAGGTCTCCCCAGAGTCTTCTCCAGGCTGAACAACCCCAGTTCTCTCACCCTGTCCTCTAACAGGACGTTCTCAGATCATCTCTGGATCAGCTCCACGTCCTTCCTGTGCTGAGGACTCCAGAAATGGATGCAGGACTTCAGGTGGGGTTTCACAGAAGAGAGCAGAGGGTGAGAACCCCCTTCCTCGCCTGCTGGTCCCACTGCTTTGGATGCAGCCTCGACTCAGTTGGCTTTCTGGGCTGTGAGCGCATGTTTCTGGCTCATGTTGAGCTTCTCATCCACCAACACCCACAAATCCTCCTCCTCAGGGCTGCCCTCAATCCATTCTCCGCTTAGCCTGTAACTGTGCTTGAGACTGCCCTGACCCAGGGGCAGGACCTTGCACACTGAGGTGTGTGACCGGCAGGAAAACACATCGGGGTTCAAGTTCCAGGCTTCAAACCTCTGCTCCTTCTTCAGACAGGGGGGTCTCCACCAACCTCACCTGGCCGTGCTCGTCTTGTTCTCTGCTTTGCTCTCCAACTTTTCTCTGTTAAATCCATTTCAACGCCCCGGAGAAGATGAAGAAACACAGCACACGAGGCCCGAGCATCTTGTTCAAATGACTTTTTTTTTTTTTCCCCTTTGGTGGAGACTCTTTTAAGTGGCCCTTTCGCAGCTGGGGCTCCACGCCAGTAACTGCATCAGCGATTTGTATCTCATTAGAAATGCCTTTGTCTGGCGTCAGGGGAAAAAAAAAAGATTAACTTTTCCCCCCTGAAATGTGGCTGCTGGATGCGAGGGAACGGAGAAGGGAAATAAGCAGAGCCTAGAGAAGCTTTCTGTACCGAGCTGGCAGCTTAGTGGCGCAGATTACAGCCGCGGGTGATGGGCAGCTCCGGCCTCCGCCGTGTAGGCTGGGAACAATCCCGTTAAACCGCAAAGGCGGTTTAGCCACAGCTCCCCTTTTCAGAGCCGACTGAGCTGAAATCCCAGGGCTTGGAAGCCCCTGGGGACCAAGAGCGATCCTGTTGAAGTCCAGGAGGAGTCCTAGCAGGGTTGAGTGGAGCCAAGGGACACACGCGGGCTCAGAGCTCATCCTCTTCCCCCCGGCAGAGGCAGGATCCGGTCCTGCGCCTCGCACCTCTCCGGTGGGGATTAATGAGGAGCAAATCCAACAGGATGAAAGCACGAGGGGGAACGGAGCAGGCTAAGGAACGATATGGCCAAGCAACCACATGCCGGAGGAGAAGAGTGCCTTGAGGCAAACTCAAGGAAAGGTCAAGAGTTTTATTTGTTGCCTTAAATAATTTATTAGGTGACCATCTTCAAAGATGCCGATGCTGAGTACAAACACAACCAAGAGGTGTCACAAACGGGGGCCGGGGCGACGGGCAGAGCAGCACGGATGCTCGGACAACCTTCTTTTGGATCCCTCCTTCGACCCAGCTTCCACAGCACCCAACCAATCTGTCAGAAAAGGCGACAGATGCCAGTGAAGCTTCTGGCCATTAGCTGTTAATAGGAAACTAATTAGCTAATTAGCTAACATTCGATCCTTTGGTCCGGATTCTGTGGGTGCCTGCAGATCCTGGCTGATTTCAACCTGCTTGGATCTGGCTGAGGGCAGTGCTGCGACCTCCACCACTTTGGGTCTATCCCAAGAGGAAACCCCTTGGTGCTGTGTGGCTCTGCGCTGGTGAGCAGCTACCACACATGGGTCCAGGAGGGTGGCAGGTGCTCTTTGACCAGAAATCTTGCATTGTCATCTCCTTGGACTCATTTTCTCCTTGCCGTGAAGTGGTGGCTGGGGGGCTGTGAACCCCCTCCTGCCTGCCCGGGGGAGCTGGGAGACATCCTGGCTTTGTTCTTCTCAGGAAGGCAAGAAGGAGCCTCCCAAGGGATTGCAAACACCTGCTACCGTTTCACAAGGGTTCAAATTCCGAGTCTCCTCATACCATGTGAAAGGTAGAACATTCCCAGGCTAGGTTTGAGCTCGCTTTTGTGCGGAAGCAAGGCAAACATTTATTTTCTGCTGAAGAACAACCTGCTGGAAGCTCCTCATGGTTGTTCCTTGTGCCACGCGGGGCCAAGAGCCAGCGCGGGGGCTTCCCAATGCCAGCTGCTGCCCGGCTCCAGGCTGGCACAGCGGCTTCTCCCGCGGTGCCAGGGCACAGGGAACCCAGCAGCTGCCGGCACGCGGGGCAGGACACAGCCCGTACGGCTCCGGATGCTCAGGATCCACGGCTGAGCTTTAGAAACGCAGCCAAAGTATTCCAGCTTCTCCACTCCCCGCGAGGTTTGTCCTTCACTAGGAATTAGAGACAAGTTTCCAGTGCTTTCCTCCGCCATCTGCCCCAGCTTTAGTTGAAATGCAACATTTTACTCTGGCAATCAGTAGGTAATCTTGTCAGCATTACTTAGAGAAGCCGGCTCTGTCTTACCCATCTGATGCTCTGTGCAGCAGAGGGAAAATCACGGCTCACTCTTGAAAGGAGGGGAGAAATTAAGGTTGACTTTGGCACAGGAAAACAAGCAATCCAGAGATGACAATGTGCCACAGGAGCTTAAAATAAGCATCAACTAATTCAAACAAAAACAAATCTGCATTGAAAACAGACTCTTCCCCAAACCACATCCCCGCTTTAAAGTGCCTTTGAATTCTCCCCGGCGCGTTTAGGACATGCTCTCCCTTCACAGCCTCTTGCTCGCTTTGTTTTGCTGTTTGGTAGCAGGCAAACGAGGGCTGAAGTTTGAAATGATGGTTTCTTATTAGCAAGCATGCAAGTACTAATAAACAGCTCTGGCTCCCGGCGCTTTGAGCTCTGCCTCAATGCCCCTCCTGCAGGGGAAGGGCATAACGGGCACAGACCTCACCTGGAGTCCTGCGTCCAGCCCTGGAGTCCTCAGCACAGGAGGGACATGGAGCTGTTGGAGCGAGTCCAGAGACGGCCAACGGAGGTGAACTGAGGGCTGGAGCACCTGTATAAAGACAGGTTGTTCAGCCTGGAGAAGAGAAGGCTCCAGGGAGATCTTAGAGCAGCTTCCAGCCCTAAAAGGGGCTGCAGGAAAGCTGGGGAGGGGCTCTTGATCAGGAAGGGCAGGGATAGGACAAGGCGGAATGGGTTTCAGCTGGAAGAGGGGAGATTGAGATGAGATCTTAGGGAGAAATGTTCTCCTGTGTGGGAGGAGAGGCCCTGACCCAGGGTGCCCAGAGCAGTGGTGGCTGCCCCATCCCTGGAGGGGTTCCAGGCCAGGTTGGATGGGGCTTGGAGCCCCTGATCCAGCGGGAGGTGTCCCTGCCCATGGCAGGGGTTGGAACTGGATGGGCTTTGGGGTCCCTTCCAACCCAAACCATCCCATGATTCTATGATTAAAAAAACGCATTTCCACACTTGTTTTCCCTAACAGCAAAAAACCACCCCTGTCTTAGTTTAGGGGCATGACCTGGGCTGCAAGAAACAGCAGCTTCAGCTCCTTCCCTGCCCCATCTCACATCTCCCAAGGTGAGGGGCTGCCAGCAGTCCTTGGAAAAGCAGCTTCCCCATCACCAGCAGAAAGGAATGCAGAAAACGCAGTGGTCCTCCTCAGGCTGCCATACCTGAAACCCATCAGGTGTTATCTGTAACTGGATGTATTTGGTCTTACTGGTGCGTTAGTCCTTAAGGACCACCGCTGACGAGCTGGTGTGGGCATATGCCGGGCTCTGGAGGCACAAACTGCCTGATTCCCGGAGCCAGAACTCGAGTGAAGGAGCAGGCTGCAGGCGTGCGAAGCGGTGGATGCAGGAGCTTTCCTGACCCTGCAAACATCCCCACTCCAGCCACACGCGCCGCCATGTGTGCGTGCACCCGCTGGCCTGCTTCTCTCTGCAGCCACGCAGAGAGGTCAACGGTGATAACGAAAAGGAGATGCAGAGAAAGGGAGAAAAAGCTCTCCATGAGGTTGGCCAGCTTCTCCTGCGGCAAGTCCATCCCTCCAGACGCCAGTGAGAGCTCCTCTGCACGCCACGCAGGAGCCGGCATCGATAATTAATAAATCTTGTGGAAGGGAGTGGAAGAGGCTGTCGGATGTGCAGGCAGCGCAGGCGCTGCCGGAATTAATGAGGGTGGGGGCTGAATCGCTAATGAACCTCTTGTTCTTTACACGCTGCTCTCCTGTGAGGTGATGGATGAGACCTCCAGAATCAGCCCTGGGTGCTCAGCTCCTGATCTGTAACTTCGTCGCCCAGTGCCGGCGCCTGAGCTGCTCAGTCCTTGGGCACAGGGTGGCAGGAAAGGTGGTGGAGATGCCTTCAGCCAAAGATCCATGCTGGGTGCCCGGAGGTGGCCCGTGGTCCTATAGGTGCTGCCTGCTCGTTGCAAGGGAGGCTGAGGGCTTCTCCTTGCTGGCTGCTGGTTTTGGGGCAGATTATGAATTGTTTGATATGGAATTTTAAATGATCACTTAAACAGCTAATTAGCTCGTAGCAACTTCGAGCAACCTGGGTGTAGTGTGTATTTAAGTGTTTAATGCCTTTTTTTTTTTTCTTCTCTCTTCCTTTCTAATTGGCATTTAATTAAAAGAATAAATAAAAAAAAAAAAAAAAGAGAAAAGCAGCTTTGCCCAAGCTGCTTGGGTTTAAATATTAAACAGTTTCCTGCTCCTGGAAAACAGCTGCTGTTTTGGCCTCTGCAGCAGAGGCGAAGCAGAGGGGGATGCGGGCAGTATCCGAATGTGGGAGCTCAGCCGCGCTGGCCAGTGGTGCAGGGACCCCACGGAAGGAGGGAGGGTGCCAAGAAAGCGGGGCTGCCTTCAGATGGAGGTCGCTTCCACCAGGATGAGCAGCTGGACCCTCCACGCTGGTGCTTTGCCTCTCCTGCCGATGAGCGGTGACGGTGCCTCCCTCTCACCTTGCATCCTCCTTCCTCCTCAGCACATTTTCCAGTGGAGATCAGGACTTGGCAAGGCTCCCCTTGGCTTCCCCCTATGAAAGCAGCCTCCGTGCCCCCAAGGAGCCCGCAAGGGGATGCTCTGGAAGGAAACGTCCATTAGCAAAGCACTCGATAACTTCTGCTTTCTGATTTATTGCGTTCCCTAATGGCCGAAAATCACCCGGCGCTCTGGCTGCCTCTCTTGGTGAGGGTGGAGGCGCGGGTTGGGGGACCAGGTGGAGTTATAACAGCTTTGGGAAGGCTCTGATGTCTCTACTGCTGTTCTGACAAGGACGAGGCAGTCCGGAGGAGCTCAGAACAAAGTGATGTTTTCAAAGCCCTTCTCTCCTGAGGAGTAATTACAAAAGCAGAAGGAGGAGCACAGCTCCCCGCTTGCTGCATCCTCCAGGAGAGGCCCGGGCTGTGTCCATGGCCATCCCCGTTCCCCATCATCTTCCTCTCCAGAAGGCAAAACCACGTGCCCATCCTCAGGGTGGCCAGGCAGCACCTCTTGGAAACATCAGTGCACGAGGAGGGATGAAATCGCAGTTGTGTTTGCCATAGTGGATAACCAACCACTCTGATAAATCAGTGTCCAGGAGTTTAACTATCTCTGGCTTCATTAGATTTTGGGTGGACTTGGTGCAAAACATAGCAAGAGTCCAAGCCTGTGAATTCCGAGCGTGTTAACAAGTTAAAGTAAATCTAAAATAACATTTGAAAGCTGAAAGATGAAAGTAGATCACAGGGCAAAGATCAAACAATCCAGAACCACTTCTAAGCCTTTCAGTGCCACGGATTATTAGCATTTGAAAGTGAAGAGCATTAGTGAAAGGAGAGGATGGGGGGCCCGGGAAGGAATTTCTGTTGTGCAGATAACAAGGGAAGTGACAGAGGAAGAGGAAGAATGAAAATTATCCGGCTTATTAAGTGCCACACAGAAAGGTTGCGTACACGGAGTGTGCGCCAATGGGGAACCACCAGCTTATTTTTAGATGGTGGGCACAGACTTTGGGCTGCGTCTCCACTGGGATGCATCCCGGGAGCTTTCCAAGTGTGCAGAGGGTCCTTCTGCATCAGCACAGGGAGGAAAACCTCCCCAAGGGAGCAGCAGAGCTGACGGCTGGGACTGCCGCTGTTGGGTACCAACCATTTGGAGTTGCCCTGCATAGAGGCAAGGCTTTGAAAAGGCTTTGAAAAGATATTCAACTATAAAAGGACACTCCTGTCACAACCAGTGTGTCCAGCAATCCCAGGAGGGGCAGCAGCAGGGATAGTCCAGCTCTTGGTGCTTCCAGCAGCCCTTGATGTGGTGGGAGAGAGGAGAACCCAGCAAAGCCAGGGAGAAAACAAACAACCAGAAGGCAGCGGCTGTGCTAAGACAATATTGATGTCTGCTAACAAAGATGTTCAATATTGGAATATATATATGCAGCCTTTCATCTGCAGCAAGAGCCTCCCCAGCTGGCCAGATCCCTTCCCTGGAGCCACAGCCAGGGTAGGAAGCACAGCAGGGCTGAGGAGATGACAGAGGACACCCAATCCATGAGCCTGGGGGACAGGGGTTCCTCGGCACGCAGTGGGATGCGCCTCTTCCAGAGCACTGTGGCTGGTGAAACAGGGACCTTGGGAAGAGCCCTCAGCTGGCTGCCGTACCCCTTTTCCCTCACCACACCTCTGGGACCTGCTTCTCGGAGCAGGAGGGATGCTCGCAGAGATGCCCTCACACCCCTCAGGCACTGGCAATACGTCCCCACGCCCAGAGCAGCTGGAGTCTCTGCACCCCCATGTCCTCACGCCATATAGAATCATAGAATGATAGAATCATAGGATATTTAGGGTTGGAAGGGGCCTTAAAGATCATAGTTCCAACCCCCCCGCCACGGGCGCACATCTCAGGGGTAGAACCTTATCCCTGGTGAGAACCCATAATGCTGAGATGTGCATCTCAAGGAAAGCTCACGGCACCGGCAGTCAGGAAAGACAACTCCTGTTGTACGTGCATCCTGAACCAGTCCGCTTGAGTCAGGAACAAAGGAGCTTTCATGTCACGGTCTCTTTATGCAGCACAATCACCTTTAGCCTCTTTCGGCTCAATGCAGTACAACTCCAGAGCGGAGGAAGGCTGGAGTCGGTTCGTGCTGGCTTAACTGACAGCAGCCAGCGGACATTCCACTGCAATATTTACACTTCCACCCGTACGTGGGCTCGCGGTGCCTGCCCTCGCCCTGGCAGCTCTGCACGTGCCTGGAGTGCAGGAAGGGAGTGGGATGCAGGCAGACGGGAGCTGCCGGGATGCCGAGACTCCCACTCATCCCCAGAGCAGGTTTGTCTCTGCACTCAGAGGCCAGCACAGCGCGGGGAAGCTGCGAGGGAAAGGTCCTCAGCCCCTGCCCTGACTTACAGCTCCGTGGCGTGTAACCTGCAACGGCTTTGTTCCCCTTGTGCTGATTTACACAGAGCAGTAATTGCATGCAATTAGGCCTAACAGAACGCACGGCTATCTCGCTTGCATCGCTTCTGCACGCAGCCTTTTTTTCCTCTCTTTCAGGCTTGCCAAAACCTCTCTTAATGTAAGCGGTGCGGGAGACCCTTAATTAATGTTTGCAAAAGCTCCTTGTGATATCGTACTATGTGAATTCATTTTGTTACCTGGGTACCAGGATGAAAGCTGCCACGGTGAATAACACATTTGCTCGTCCCCAAATAAAAGGTAACCGGCTCCCTTAGGTGGATTTTCGCCCGGGGAAGAGGTTGGCACAAAGCCTGCCCTTCAGCAACCGCATCTCGAAGGGAGGAGAACCCAAAGAACAGGGAATCTGTGGGTCCCTGACACCCGCGACACCTCCTCTTGTCTCGGGCGCTCATCTGCACAGCTGCAATTTCAAGCAGCGAATTACAAGAGAGGAGAGAGGGAGCAAGAGAATGCCATATCTATTATATGCAGCCTTGGCTGTAATAAACAGTGAAGCTGACTGTTCCCAGAGGGACTTGCTAATATAGGAGATTGATTCACTGCAGTGTAACCCCCCAAGGGCTTTACACACAACTCTGACTAAACTTCCTATAAAATCAATCCAGCCTTTTCACCACTTTTGACAGGGTGTTCTAATATTAATCTACTCCCCTTGTCAGTCAGCTCCGCTAACAAAGGCTCTAATGATCTTTAACCAGGCACAAGAAATACTACACAGATAGGGGGAGGATTCCTGGATCCCTCCAGAAGAAAAGAAATCCATCCTTAGCATAGGTGAAGGATTTGTGTTGCTGCCAAACTTAAGAATATCGTACTTATTGTTATTAATAATAGCCACGGTGATGCAAACAGCTTGCAAGGCACAGCTGGGCTGTGGTAATGAATACATTTTGCCCCTCTCCTGCCCCAGGAAGGCAGCGATGCAAGGATTTGCCTCTGGTAAGATGCCGGGAAGGAAAAGGTTCAGAGCACTGCAGTGCCAGTGCCCAGTGATGTGAGAGACAGTGCCTGGGAGGCAAGGCAGCCTGATGAGCATCCTCGCCATCCAGGCTGGGCTTAGCCTCGGGCGCCCGGAGGAAAGAGTTCTGTTGGAAAAAATGTAAAGCACCTGGTCCCTCTGATCAAGCCCGGCACAGGCTATTCCCTTTCTCCTGCATCGTTTCCACAACTCTGCCTCTGACTCACGGCAAACTCATCCTCTCTGACAGTTAGACAGACAGGAGCCCATCTCGCTTCCGTCACGCTGTAATTAGGCAAGTCCAGGGCTGCGAACACCCAACGGGTTGGAGATGCTCCTGCTGCGAGAGGGGCTGAGCGCCCCGCCAGCCCCCTGCCCAAGCCACGGGCTGGCACCAACCTCAGAACCCAGCCCCAAGCGTGCCTCTCCATCACCTCCTCCACACCTCGGCACACGGCTTCGGGTACTGCTGATTTTCCACCCCCAAAATCGATTCCCCTCTCCTGCCTCAGCCGTGGCCCCAGCGAGGTGTGACCCTACGGGGAGGGGGCTGGCAGACCTCATTTGGAGGTGTCGAAAGGGCTTGCTTTGGTGCTAGATGTGCCTTAAAGACAAATTAGAGACTGTCCAGATTTTTTTAAAGCCGAAATAGGTGTTTTCTAGCACAACTGCTCTTCCCACGCAATCGCAGGCAGCGGTGCCGTGTGGCAGCGCCCTGCGACCCCCAGAGCATCCCTCGGCTTAACTGAAAGCATCGCTTTGGATGCAGGCCAAGGCTGGGCTGATTTCAGCCACGGTCAGTATTTCTTTGTCAGCTTTGGAAGCAGCATTTTGCCAGGAGAGGAGCCACACGCGGCGGCATGCGCGGGCGCTGCAGTAACTATGCATTTTTTATTAAGCAAGCAAGTTAACGGGCATGTACGACGCATGCAACTTGTCAGCACGCTCGTCGCTGCCACCTCCGATGACAAGGCGGCTGCCTGGGGCTGCAGTAAATTACTCATCCTCTCCCGCCCCGCTTTGTGTTTTTGCTAATATTTTGATGACTCCACTCCTGTGAGGGCTCGGCTGCCGGGTGCTTCTGGCTCTGCTGACTCAGCCTCAATGCTGGGCACAGCAGAGGTGTCTGCTGCTTCCCTGCACGCCCCAGCAAGGTGGATATTTGGCCTTGCACGGGTTGCGTTGCTGGCCAGTCCCTGAGACACGACGAGGGGGAAGCCAGCTCACCGTGCCAGTCTTGCCATCTAAAAGCCATCTGCAAAGCTTGGGAAGGACAGGCTGCTCAGAGCTGGGTGCCCGTGAGCATCCTCCCTCGCTCAACGGTGATGGACCGTTTTGAACGTGCACCAGCAGCTCTTGGCTTCGTGCCTCGAGTCGTGCCACTCACGTTACAGCGTCAGGGAGGGTTATGGTGGATTTTCTGGCCGTGTAAGCTGGCAAAGCGCTGCTGGGCTCTGCAGGGCTGAAAACGCACGCCTTGGCTTTGCTTCATTTGTATGGAGCAGGGAGAGAGGCTGGAAATCAGAGGAGGGACCTCAAAGGGATCATCAGCGGAATCGATCTAGCGGCTAACAAGCCCCCAAAAATCTGCAGGATCCCTTCGCTGTGCTTAATTACATGGCAAATGAAATTGCAAATATTTACTCCAAATTAATGCCATGCAAGCATCATGGGGAAAGCCCAGGGAGGTTTCCTAAGGATCATCTTAATGCCTTTCACCGGAAGAGGAGGTCCTGGGCGGGTATTACACTAGCCAGAATGTTATAAACAAGCCTAATGGTTTGCTTTACTTCCCCCCTCGACAGAACTCTTAATTATGGATCTTGCAAATGTGCCTGGAAAATGGATTAGCTGCACCAGCTGCTCGCTGCCGCGGCCGAGCCTTTTCCGAGGCGTTTGTAGTTGCTCCAAAGTGTTATTCCCCTTCCCCGCTCTGGCAGCGCAGGCGTGTGATAAGGACGGACCTGCTCTGGGGCAGTGGGGAGACGAGCTGGTCTTTGTAGCCCAGACACGAGGCATTTCACAGTCCCAGCTGTCTCTGCTCAGAAGTCGGGATGGCTTGCGTGAGGTTGGCTGGCTTTGTCGTGCACCTTGTTTCGCACAGGGTGGCAGGAGGGAATACGCGGGAGAAGGGAAAAACCAAACAAATGGCACGTTGAAGGGATTTATCTCACCAGCTTGGTGGGACAAGCGTCTGCTCCGGCAAACCCTGGATGGATCCCCCTTGGATGAGGGCATCCTGCACAGCACAGCCCCTTCCAAGTCCCAGCTGGCACCAGCAATCAAAGCGGATCATTTATTATTTGCAGTTAGAGGAGCCAACTTTGTTGGCTATATTTATTCCTATGTTATGTCCTATGTTGATTCAGCTCTTGGCATAACGAGATCCTCACACAATCCTGTTGCTGATCGGAGCCCTCGGGGACCGAGGAGTCCCCAGGCAGGAAAGGTGCGAGCGCATCGTGGGCAACCTCTCACCCCACGAGGTCGGACACGCACCTACCAGCATCCCTTGCTTCCTCGGCTCCTCTCCCAAGCTCATCTCCAATGCAGACGAGGAGCCATCCTTTCAATAAGCTCCCGAGGACACCCATTAATAAAACGCTACTTATCTCTCCGTGCTCTGAAATCGCTAGGTGGGCAGTGCACTGTAATGGAACTTTTAGCTCAAGTAGCAATGATTTTGACCGTGCAAAATTACACTCTATTCCGGCCAAATTAACTAGGTAATGCCTTGCATTAGTGTAAAATCCTCCATCAAACCATGAAGGCTGCCGTTAAAAACATTCAAGGCCAAAAAAGTATGGTGGTGGCAGGGGAAGGAGGCCAGCTTGGTTAGCAGTCCAAGCGGATGATTTTTCCACTGCCTTGCACCTCGTGCCAGCCAGCCCACGCGGCAGAGCGAGGCTGAACATGCAATGTCCTTGCTCAGGGGTAGCGAGTACTGCCTGTCCCTGCCTGACCCTGGGGATGCTGTGGGTACCAACGGGCAGCCCAGAGCAGAGGCAGGGCTCCCAGCCTCGCTGGGGACTCACTGTTCCCTTGTTGTGCCGCCCAACCCCACAACCAGCGAGGATCCGCATCCACGGGGGAGAAGGCTGGCAGAGCATCCCTCTCGGCTGATAGGAATTCAGTGCTGGCTGACGGGTGAGAAGTTCAGCCTCGCCGCCACAAAGGAGGCGGTTTCAGAAGTCTTTGCTTGCCTTCTCTTGCTTTCCCTCTCTTCCCATTCCATAGATGGACACCGGGAGCAGGACATTCCTGGGTGATCCAGGGAGCCTCAATAGCTCCAGCAGAAGACCATAGAATCGTGGAATGGTTTAGGTTGGAAGGGACCTCAAAGCCCATCCAGTTCCACTCCCTGCCATGGGCAGGGACACCTCCCACTGGATCAGGGGCTCCAAGCCCCATCCAACCTGGCCTGGAACCCCTCCAGGGATGGGGCAGCCACCACCGCTCTGGGCAACCTGGGCCATGGCCTCCCCACCCTCACAGCAAAACATTTCTTCCTAAGATCTCATCTCATCTCATCTCAATCTCCTCTCTTTCAGTTTTGAACGGTTCCCTCTCGTCCTATCCCTGCACTCCCTGATCCAGAGCCCCTCCCCAGCTTTCCTGGAGCCCCTTTCAGCACTGGAAGCTGCTCCAAGGTCTCCCTGCAGCCTTCCCTTCTCCAGGCTGAACAACCCCAACTCTCTCAGCCAAGGTGCTGGACACCAGGCAGAAAACAAAGTGCCTCGGACAGAAGGATGCACAGACATCAGAACTGGCTCAAAAAGGAGGAAACAACTTTCTTATTAATGCTCCCCATCCACAGAAGACCTGCAAAGGCAAAAAAAACGCCAAGGAGCTTATTTGTTTTGCAATTACAGATAAAATAAAAAATTACTTGGTCTAATTAGACCTCTTTTAGTAAGAGAACCACGCAAAATAAACTTCGTTTCATTATCAATGCCAGCACGAGCCTCTCTCCTGCTTTATATCCTTAAGTGAAAATGGGGAAGGTCAATTTGCTGTGTAAATTTTCACAAATTTGGCTAAACTAAAACGATTACCCTAATGTGTATGCAAATTAGGTTAATTGATAACAACTTTTCTCTGTAACTTTAAAGAAGAGGAATGGAGGGAATTATTCCAATTGTGACAATCCTTTCAAGCCTTTTTTTTTTTTTTTTGCCCAATAAAGAAATTATATCTTGACAAATTAAAGAGAATATGATGAAACCAGATTAATTAATGCTATGACCAATTAGCACATGCAAAGAGAGATTTACAGAAGCAAAAAATCACTAGAGAAGACTACCGGAATTGATCGTCTTTCATAAAGATGTTGATATACCTTCATTTTCTTTGGAGTAACAAGGGGGTCTTTGCTGATGGGAGTGGTTTGCTTTGCGAAGGGAGAATTTGGCCAACTGGTGGGGAAGGAAACGAGCTTGGAAGTGATGGCATCTTCAAGGGATGAGCTTGTCAACCTTCCCATCTGAACCTGGAAGCTGGGGCGCAGGCACCATGCTGGCTGGATGGGACCACTGAGATCCCTTTCCTGGCGCCAGCCCAGCATGGATCAAATCCCCCGACCCCGACACATCCCTGCTCAGCCGCCCGCAGCATGCGAAGAACATTAATTACACCAAAACAGGATGTGGCAACTCAAAACTTGCCCTGCTCCCACTATAAAACTCGCATGAAGTAATAAAAATAATTACCAGCAACACCGTATGTAATATCCTTCTGTGTCATCTCTCTCCTGGTGGTAATAAAGCTACCTAACAAATTAACTGTAGGGGAGGGCCTGTTTATTTACCTTGTAATTAGGCTGTGCTGGAAGCTGCTTCATCCGAAATGCGGCACAGAAGGGTACAAAGCAGGGAGCGCAAGGAGGTTGGGATGCAACGGTTGGGATGCAGTGCGCAGGGAGCTCCCGGCCATCCCCACCCCATCCGGGGCACGCATGGAGCGCGGCTTGCATCCCGGAGTTAACGCTGTGCCACCAGGGCAGCCAAACTCATCTGTTTCTACGAGTCACTCTGAAACTGCTTTCTGACGTACGTTAGGCCACAGCATTTATAAAAGTAAATTAATTGTGCCAGCAAAGTGGGCTCGCAGCCCTTCTTTGCTCGCAGCCCTGCTTACCCCCTGCCACACTCGCTGCACGCCGGGGTCAGCGCTGAGCCGGGGGGCTGAGCCGGGCACTGGCATCCACTCACAGGCACCTGAGTCCGGAGATTTCCCTTCTCTGGTGCATTCACCCCCTTCTTGAGACCCCAGCAGAGCCGGCAAGGGAGATTTTTGCTCCACCTGCTTCATTGTGGTCACTTCTCTTCTATGTCTTCCTTTGGAGCATTTCTCTGGCATCGTGTGTGAGCTACGACAGGAACACGGCAAACACGCCGAGCACATAAACACTCTGAAAACGGTTTGTCTTTCCACCCTCCCCTGGTTTTTTTGGGTGGTTTTTTTTTTGCCACCCTCTTTTCTCTCCTTTTCATTCTGGCATTTTGTCATCTACAAAGACAAGCAGCAAGAAGGAGAGAAAAGCTGCGCCTTCAGATCATCGCCAGAAACCTCTCCTCACTCCTCACGTTTTCCTGGGTGATTTGTTAAACTGTAAAACATTAAAGGAAAGTGGGAGCCGGGGGGGTGGGGGGGAGACATGGTTTTTTTTCGACTTTGCCTCTCATTTGTTAATTGTGCTCATCAGCAAAAATCATTTGTGGCGGAGATGGAGGAGAGAAAAAACCCAAGGAAGGAGCTGATCATATGCAGGAGAAATAACTCAGATGTGAAAATACTTCAGCCTGGGAGATTGCACTATTTATTCACACAAGTGTCCTGCTGCGCTTCAGAAATGCAGTGATTTAATGAGCTGCTGCAAAGGTGTTTGTTATTACGGATCCTGTCTCTAGTTGTTCTCCTCCATGTGATGAGGACGGAGCCCGGCAGAAGTTCTGACTCGGCGCCTTATTAAAGATTTAGAGGCTCTTCCCTCCTGCTCCCGGCTCCGAAGCGCCTTTTGAATCCGTTCCAGAATTAAACATTGTACAAGCCGAGCAGGGGCTTGTTCGACGCAGATGCCGAGCGAGAGTTAAGAAGAAATTAGAAAGGCATTTGTGTTAACAGATGTTCATCCTCTCTGCCTTGGATCCACGGCGCAGAGCCCGGCAGAGGGGTGCGGGGCAGCTGGGGGAGCAGCAGCCCCTGCCTGAACCCTGAGTTGTGTCTGCAGAGGGGAAGGGGGGGCTGAGGAGCCCCTGGGTTGCCCCGAATATTCCCTGTGTGCCGCAGAGCCTGGCACAAGGATGAGCATCCCTACAGCTGGTTCGCCTGGATGGGAAGCGACAGCAGAGCCCTGCGTGCCTTGTGGAAATGAAACACCTCCCGAGAGCCCAGTCCTGTTGGCAAAGCCTTGGAGAAGGGCAGAATCACAGAACCGTTTAGGATGGAAAAGACCTTTAAGATCATTAAGTGCAACCGTAAATGCAACGCTGCCAACTCCATCCCTGCAACCACGTCCCCAAGAGCCACAGACATCCTCTTCCCAAGCACCACGCTGCCCACCCCAACCAGGACCTGCCGGGATGCCACGCTGGGGAGCAGTGGGAGCATCCCACCATCCTGTCTGTGCCACTGAGCCTCCCACCCGGCCGACCTCCATCCCTCTCGCTATACCTGGGTGATCAGAAACGCTCTCAGCAGCAGGCAGGCTCCATCCCCAGCGCCCGCGCCCGCCCAGCTGCCGCAGATCATCCTGGCCCTGGCTCTGCCACCCACCCTCGGTGCTGGCTGAGCTCATCACCAAAGCCACGCCAGCATCGGGAACACAAATAAACACTAAAGTTGATGGAGAAGCCACCACGGCGCCCCAGACCCTCAGCGATTTTGAACCCACACCACGCAGCGCGTCTGCTCCGGCTGCTTGGCTGGAGCGGAGCGTTCCTCCTTTCAAGTCGCTGGAGCACCGCTATTACTCCGGGGCTAAGCAGCGCTAATGGAGAACGCCTTCCAAGTTTCATTTTCCTCTGTAATGGAAAATGCAAGAGCGAGATTTCAGTCTGTGAGCACTTCTCTGAAAAAAACAAATATCTTTATTGGCACTGGACAGCCTGCCAATCAGGCACAAAATTGCTGGCTTCTCTTTCTCCCCTGAAGGAATGCCTCTGCATACAAAGATACCGGAAAAACTTCAGGGCCCGGAGGATAAAAGGGCCTTCTCTGCCTTTCAGTGGGTGATTTGCAATGCATTGCTTCAGCATAATTTCCCATCTCCACCGCTCACAAAGGAAGCTCTGTTGCTATCTGTGAGTTTAATAATTTCTCCTCCCCACACCTTGCATTCATAATGCATCTTTCAACACCGCGGCTCCTGCTCTCCAGCTGGGCTGCAGCTCTGCCTGAGCTCTCCCTCTTAGTTAGAGCTAAAGTGGTAATGAAAATAGAGCCTTAACATTCAAAAGCCACCTTGAACCAGGGAGCAGGTGGGATGCTCGTCTGGAGGAGGGAAGCGGCAAGCAGCATGGACAATCCCTCCACCACCAGCTCCTAGAGCTGCGACACGCATGCCCGCGAGCTCCCCAGCCTTCGGTCCCACCTGCAGGTCCCTCTGCGGGGACATTGTCTGAACCAGCATCCCACATCCCAACCAGGGGCAGCCGGGGCACAGTGGTCTCCTGGCTCAAGCTCTCTGGGCGACAAGGATGGGTGAGGAGCTCTCTTGAAGCTCTTTGCTCTCTATCCGTGTGGGCTCCAGTGTCTCCCAAGAGCTTGGAGCACTCAGCCAGCACCAACCTCATGGCATAGTTTTGTCCGTTTGGGCTGCGCCAAGCAGGTCTGCACCATCCCGCGAGGGAAACTGCAGAAAACTCGACACCACCTGCTTTCAGACTGGAGGATTTGCATAAATCATTCCCCAAAGCCTTCAGTCCCCACAGGATGTATTCTTTATCCTTTTAGCTGGGAATGCAACTATTAAGAGCCTGTAGACATACAGCATTTGCAAAATTAGTACAAGAGGCTCCAAATAATCCAGAAATCCATCTGTTACACGAGTCACATCTGATCGTCTCTTCTCCCATTAGCTTTCCAGGGGGAAATGCTGCAATTCCTCTAGCAACGGGCAGCGAGCATTTCTCATGCAGCCCTGGCACAAACCCCTGAGTTTCCCAGCCTGGGAAAGGTGAATTGAAAAGAAATCGGCTCCGAAACTCATGAGCAATTACTGCTCTTCAGCCAGCACCCGCACAGGGACCTTTGCATTTGTGACATAAAATAAATGTCTCTCGGCTTTCACTCACCAGCGCCTGACCCTTTTATATCAAAACGCATCCAAAGGCTTCTCCCTCACCAGGCAGGAGCTCTTTCATAGCTGCCAGGAGATGAAGCTGCTCTATTATTTATCAGGACAGCCCATACGAAGTTTGGCCCGAGTCCTCGGGGAAGCGAGGTGACCGCGCAACCTCGCCTGCGAGCCTCCCCGCGGTGCTGTCCCCATGCTCACCCCAGACAGGCTGTTTGGCGTGAGATTTGCTTTTTCTCCTCCAAGCAAGCAGGGCAGCAACTGAGCAAGTTTATAGCGAGGGGAGATGAAAGCAGCAGCTCCAGCCGCTCCAGGGCTTGCAGATCATGCATGCTGCCAGCATCGCTGGTAAACCACGGTGCCCAGAGCCAGGCTGACACTCCGCTTTGCGCACAAATGCCCCCAAAGCCACCCCTGCCCGAGCCCACGGCTCTGCAGCAGCCACAGCCGCCACCGAACGCACACCGAGCTGCGGCAGCTCGTGAGGAAACACGCATCGGGCTGTTCTGCACAGGTATGAAGTTCTGCAAAGATGTTAAATTATTAATCCCCTCGTTCTCGCCCCCCGTTTGCTATGTGGATGGATCATTAATTATCCTCAGTATATCATGGGGAAGCCAAAGACGGAGCCAAAAAACAGGAGGAGGAGATGCCAGTGCCCCCTCATCCACTCGCCTGCTTTACCACCTACCCACCTGCCTGTGGGATGAGACTCGTCCCGAGGAGACCCCGAGCCCAAACCAACCCTGCACAGCCTGCGGTGACTTTATTTAATTAATTAACTTTGGTACAGTTCGGTGCACAGCACAATTGTACACACATAAATAATTCACACCACTAAAGACTGCTGCAGAAGTGACTTTCCCGGGGATTTAGCGCTCGCATCCCTCACATTCCTGCCAAAGCAAAATGAGAAGAATTACACATTGATCTACAAGACCGGACTTCGCTCTCCAACCCCTTTGGGGCTGCTTTTTAAGCCCGGGCTGGGCTCACCTTGCGGGGCTGTGGGCAGGGACCAGGCTGCCCGGGATGGTTGGTGCTGGGGTGAAGGATGCATCACAGCGTGGACTCTGTGCTGCTCCTTGGAGGCCTTTGGCTCCAGAAAGAGCCCAGATGTCCTGGAGACCCATCACCACCTCCCTGCCTGTCTAAGCATCCCACCAGGCTCCCCGCTGCCCGGCGGAGCGGCCGGGCATGCCGGAGGATGCTTCTCGCTCCCTCCTGCTCCAGGGGCCTCTCGTGCAGTCCTTGACATTCTCCTTCGCAAGGGGCAAGTCCCTGGTGCATCCTCACGGAGTAATTGTGGAATTATTATGGTTGGTGATTTTAATTTAAATTGGATGGAGAAATGTTGTACTGCGGCTGACTCATTTGCTATGGATTTTCACTTAACCAAATTGATTAGTCAACCAACTAGACTTAACTTGAAAGTTGTAATCATTCATTATTAGATCTAATTTTCATGTCGCTCCCAGACTACGTTCGGAAATTGAACTGCAAAGAGTTTAACGATGTTAAGGCGGAGCAACGGAAAAACTTGGGACTGTGGGAGCCGAAGCCGTGGTGCCAGTGGCCCCATCCTGCGCTGGAGGAGCAGCAGCCAGGCTGCCGGGGAATCACGGCGAAATACAGCAGCAGACACGTCCCTCTCACGGTTTAAATTAAATGGTGAAAGGTAGAGAGCTTACGAGAAATCATCCGTTTCGAAAAGAATTGTGTTTCCTGACAATACAAATCTGCGTGCAGCAGGTCTTGCTCACTGCCCACACACACCCTGGGTGCTTTCAGCGCCGCCTTGGTGCAGAGAGGAGCCACGATGAGATCGTGGGGATGGCAGGGCTGGATTCAGCCCCAGATGTATCTTCACACCTGTGTCCTTGCCTCTTTGCGTGGCTCACAGTGCCAGTCCTATCCTCTCGGGGATGGGGACAGAAGTCCCTTGCGTGGATGTGATGCTCCACACCCCTCTCTGTGCCTGTGCTCAGATTCGAGAACAGCTCTGTGTCGCTCTAATTACCGCCAGGCACCACAGAGGCTACCACCTCTTTAAATAAGCAGGCTGCATGCCAATTAATACCTTTAATTAACAGGAAGGCTTTGCTGGAGGAACTAGGACTTGCTCTCCCAGATGGACTCTGTGCCTTTTGGTGTAAATGGCGAGGCTCTGCCAGGTCAGGCTGGCTGGGAGCTGCTGCCGGATTCTTTGCCATTCCCTGCCAATTAAAATGACTGCAAGGGAGGAGATGCCTCAGGTAGGACAGACGGATGGACAACGGATGGCACAGCACCGGCACCAGGATGGACACCAGACCCTGCAGCCCTGCGCGACTCCAGAAAAAGCCATGCCTGGACGAGTGCTCCATGCCCACCCCAGCAAGGGTTCCCAGCAAAAGCCCCTTAGAAGCATCTTTTTGTACTTAAGAGCTGGAGAGCATCCCCTGACCAAGAGCGGAGCGCAAGGAGCAAGGCTTTCCTGGCCAGGCAGGGACCGTGGTGAAGCCACGTCCACGAGGTTGGTGCCCCACGAAGCACAGCTCCCCACATCCCCATCCCGGTAATCGCCAGGGTAGCAGGTGCAGGAGCGGTCAGAGGGAGATCTTTATTCAAAGCAATGTATGTTAACGTCTCCAAAAGCTTTTAACCGAGGCCATTATTCCCACCCTGAGAATCGATGCATTTTAATTCCCTCCGAGCTATTTGTTTGGCTTTGCTTCTGTTTTTCAGCCTCACGAGCTGCGTTTAACAAAACACGGGAGCCCTGCAAGAGAGACCGCGCTTTGCATTTTCCCTTGAAACTACTGGAAGTTCATTTTCAAAGCAGGGCCGTTTTCTTGGAATCAATGCATATCAACCAAAATCAATAGGCACTTTACGCAGATGGGCTGAGACACCGTAGTGATAGCGCTCAACGGCACTGAGACCCAAATCTGTGTGTTTTTCAACAAGTCAATGCATTTAGGCAGCTGTTATTGTCTTTTTGCTTAAAAATGATCCATTTGCAGATCAGAAGGTCCCTGTCCATGGAGCCCGGTAATAGCCCTGATCCTCTAGGGAGCCTTCACTGAGCCTCAGGCAGAGATTTAGCTCCTGAAAATCCAAACAAAAGCCATTTTAATGACAAGTCCTGGTAGCTGGGCTCCCCCTCCCAGCCTGGGATGAAAACCTCCACCGAAGAGGGCTGCCAGCCCCTGACCACTTCCATCGCCACTGACTTTTCAGAAGCTTTTTCATCTGGCTTTGCTCTTCAACAACGCAACCACCACCGCGTCCAGGTGCGCTGGCATGAAAGGCGGAACGTAAGCATATTTTTGCAGGGCAGGGACATTCAATTTAGTTGAAAGGCTCTGCCAAGTGTAGTGCCTTTAAGGAGAGAGAACTGCGAGTCCCACTCGTCCCAGATACTGGGGAGAACTCCAAGCAGGGAGAGCGGCCAGGGCCATCAAATGCCTCTGTGATGTTCAGAGCAGGCGTTTTCCTCTGCTTTCTTTCCTCTTCCTTTTGCTGTATGCAAATCGCCGCTCTCTGTGAGTTATTAGATAACAAAGGGCTGTTTTTTCTGCAGAGGCTTGCTTGTCTCTGAACCTTGTGAGAAGGATAATTAAGGAATGCCGGAGGAAGCCGTGCGGAGGATTGTTTTCACCCTTTCCCCAGCAGGTTTCCTCCAACGGAAACACAGCTGGGTTTTGGCGGGGAGCAGAGGACAAGTGTGAGCCCTGAATCAGCCGTCCCGCATAGATCGCCTTTGCCAGAAAGACCTTGGATGCTCACTCTCATCCCTTTCTTTAGGTCAAAGCAAGGTGCCCAACACCACCCTGCATCCTGGCAGAGAACAGCGCGCGAGCTGGCAGCGTCACGCAGCCCCTTCCCTTCCTCCAGACCCCGAGGGGCTTCCACCGAAGCCTCCCGTGCCAGCGCTGCCTGCTGCCAGGCACCCGGTTCCCCTCTGGCAGAGCATCCTGGTGGGCTGCATCCTGCCCGCAGCCGGCCGTGTTGCCATGGAGAAGATTTCTGTGCCACCGGTGACACAAAGCAAATGGCGCTTTCCCGAGCTCGCCTGGGATGCAGCGCTAATGAGGAGGAGAGCGGGAAGAGGGCTTGATTTCTGCCTTCCTTTCTTGCAGGAATCGCAGGAGCAAACAGTAAAAACTCAAAGAGGGTGGGTAGGGAGCAGCTGCATCCGAGCAGCGCTGGTTCTTGCTCGCTGCAACCAGCAGCGATGCAGTGCAGCCAGCGTCGAAGCAACAGGTCAGGGGAAACGGAGCAGGTCCCCTGCGAAAGCCCTCCTGACTTGGCTTTATTCTATTTTTTCATCTTATTTATGCCCTGTCTCTGCAAACAGAGAGAGAGGAGGGCTGTGCCTTCACCCCCTCGCTCTCAGCATCACCCTGAACAGCGTGGGTCAGGGGGCTCACAGAGGATGGTGCCATCCCCGTGTCACCTCTGCCGGTTCTCGGGGCATAGCCAACCTCTGCAATCGTGCTGGGATTTGCCAGCATCATGGAACAAACACGGCACCGCTGGCTTTCATGAGGCCATCCCCAAGGGAAGGCTGCCTGGAGGAGGAGAGCAGCTCACACATGGCTTGTGGTTCTCCTCCCCGGGCTGAGAGAGACGGAGAGGGGAGGCAGCTACAGAGAGGTGAGGAAACACACAGCCCTGGACCTGCTCAACAAAGTGTCTTCTCCACCATGTCACCACCCACCATCACATATTCCTCAGGCAGAACCTAGGGAAGAGGAGTGGAGGAGGCTCTGCTTTCAGGCTAAGCAGCCAAACCCAGCCCGAGCCGAGCCGCGTGCACAGGCAACAAGGGAGGTTGGGGGTTAAGCGGTAGTGAGACAGCCTTGCCTTAAGGGATGGGTAAACATAACAGCAGACAGCTGCCAGCACCCCCAGGGCTGGTGGTACAGCAGCAAAGCAAATGTTGCATGGCCCCACAGACCTGTTTTCCATGTCCCATCCCTGGGGCAGGGCTGCTCTCCTGCCCCCTCATCTCTACCTGATGCATGTGAACCCAAATGACCCCTGTTTGATGGATCACACAGTGCAGGCGGGTACCACAGCTCATCCCTTTCTCTTCTCCCACCCTCTGCACCCACTGTTTCTTCGTGCCAGCCCAGGGATGCGCCGGTGTGTGGACTGAGCCAGCAGCACTGGGGTGAGCAGCATCCCAGGCACCGCATCGCTGCTCCCACCGTGGCTGCAGCCTGTTCAGGTTCATAAATTCTCATTTGCCCTATACCATTTGATTTTTGAGCATCTCCCAGACACTTCCTCACTTTACTACAATTGATGGGATCATGTGTAATTTGTAAATGATATTAAGTGAGGTAATAACACTCTGGGAACCGAGTGAAAATCATAAATTATTAAAAATTACTGCACTGAATTGTTACTGCTTTGCTTTTGTACCTGACTGATGGCTCACATGCTGTCTTCTCTGCCCTCGAGACCTTCAAACCCACTCTTCTCCATCCATTACACCTACACGGAAACCCGATGGGTGAAGCACGGGGTGAGCCAGAGGAGCAGCTTAGCCAGCACTTTCCTCTCCACCTGAACTTAGGAGACAGCGCTAGAAAACTCTCACGTCTTTCCCCTAGAGCAGCACAGGAGATGGTGCTGTGTTAAAAACTCCTTTCTCTGCAGCATGCCCTGATCTTTTCCTGTCGGTTGAGCTTTACTTGAATTTCCAGCAAGCACATCGCACAGGCTGCCCTGTCCCCCCGTCCCTCTCGCTCAGCCAGTCCAAGAGGGGGGGACACAGCCTCCCGCCCTCCACCACGGTGCTGGAGCAGCAAAGACCATCAAATCAGCTGCTGGGATTCATGATCCCCTCCCCACGGCAGCTGAACGGCGATGGTGATGCTACAGCGGCATCACATCCCAACACAGCATCCTTGTGCCTCGCCACTTAGGGATGGTGGCACCGGGCTGGCGAGCTGCGCTCCCCAGCACCGTGCGGGCTGAATATCTCCATCACTGCCAAGGATTCACAGGACAATAGGATTTTTTCTGGATGAAACTGCAGCCCAGCACAACGCAGCGCAAGCACAGCGTGGCTGCAGCAGGGCAGGAGCCAGCAGGTTCGTTCTCCCTGCCTCATCAGCACAGGCAGAGCACAACTCCGCAGCCCTCGCTGGGGGCTCTGGTGGGACACTGGAAGCCTGAGTTTCCGACGCTCTCGGCGAGAGAGCACGCTCATGCATTTTTCAGGCCGATCAATGCACCCCGTAGACATAATGACTGCATCGGCCTGAATGCAGGGACAGGCAGGGGGAACGGCTCCAAGTCTGGCCCGACAGACAGAACCCTGGGAGAGTTGGGCATTATTTATAATTCAACTTATAATTTGCTGCTCAAACCCAGTGGTTTAAAGTGGTTGGATGTCAGCATGCCTTTGGAGAAAGGAGTGGGACGGGAGAGGAGAAAAGCGTAGCACTTCCCCGCTTCCCAAACGGGAGCGTTTGAAAAGCTCTTTGCTCAGGTTCTGACCTACTTTGCATGGCAGAAGCAGCCTCCATCATTAATGAAGTCAAAATGGTAAAATACAACCTGGCAGGCTGCGAGAACACAGACTCAGTCGCTTTGCACGGCAGTCAGTGGCAATTTGGGAATGATGCTCCAGGTACCCACCATGGATCTCAGCTCCCATCTCCCCTGCCCCACCGCGATGCAAGAGGAGAAACCTGCACTGGGGGCAGTTCCATAGAATCGAATCACAGACTCATTAAAGTCGGAAAAGACCTCTCAGCTCATCCAGTCCGACCGCCAGCCCAACCCCATCGTGCCTGCTAAACCATGTCCCCAAGTGCCACAGCTACGCACTTTTTGAACCCCTGCAGGGATGGAGACTCAAACACAGTCATGGCCATTATGTCTGGGATGGTTACAGGCTCAAAACTTGACTAATGCCAGGCAGAGGATGGCTTATGGCTTTGTGGAAAGTAACTAATTGCTGAAAAGTGAGAAAAGAGCTGCCTTAGAAGTGATGAGATTTTGGCCCGCACTGCTAGATATAGAAAGCTGTTCAAAGGAAGCAGATTGCTTCCAATCAGAAAGAGTTTGATTGAAAAGCTTGTTTTCTGCAGGAGAAAAAAAAGTTTTGACAAAATATTTTTATAGTAACCTCGCTTCTGTCTCGCTCCCAGCACTGAAAGTCACCTTTCCTCCTGTCACCAGAGCCCTTCCCTTAACACTCCTCAACGGCTCTCGCAACGCGTCCTGTTGGCAACTTCACGCTGAGGATGGTTTTGCAGCCGGGCAGAGACATGAAGATGGGGCAGCCCTGCCAGGGAGCTGGGGAAGGGTCTGGAGCCCAGGGGTTCTGGGAGCAGCTGAGGGACCTGTGGCCGTTTAGTCTGGAGAAGAGGAGGCTGAGGGGAGACCTCATCACTCTCTGCAGCTCCTGGAAAGGTTGTGGTGAGGTGGACGCTCATAGGGTAGGAAAGGCAGCACGGAATTCCATTTCTGTGCCCAAAACGCGTTGTGCCAAGATAGGCAAACACCCTACAGCAAAGGGCCAGAGGTGTGAGCTCATGCACGGAGAGCTTTGCTTGGGCTCATCAGTGCTGTGTCCCTTGTCCCCACGCCCGGACTGTTGCAGAAGCATCAGGAAGCCAGGGAGTGAGCGCGGTGCTCAGGGTGCTCAGGCTTTGGGAACAGCCTGCCAAGCTTTTAAGACTATTTGGAAACCAATGCCACGGACTAGAGCTAAATGTGACCGTGGGTCACCGGTAGTGCCAGTCTGTGGCCACTCAGCCTCTGGTGTGGGCGCTGCCGATACCCTGTCAGACTCCAATCAAGCCCATCACCTACATCTCATAGCTCCTCGCTTACGAGGGAGCCCAGAAGGAGCCTCCCTAATCTGAGCCCAGTGGGAAGCCTCTCCACACAGATCTGGGATTGCGCTTTATCAATCTCCAGAACGCCTTGGGCAGCTCTGGAAGGGAGAGGATGGGATGCTGGAAAGCAGCAGCCAACATTGTGTCCCTGCTGTCACCGGCTGTGCTGCGGCGTGAGCCCCGCTCGGGGATGGTGGCTCCTTGGGGAGGGCAGGCTGCTCAGCGGGGGGACTTTGGGGACATCCCTCGAAGGGTCTGTCCCCAGCTGGTCCCCACGTGTCTTTTCATTTCTTCCTGGATATGGGGGTCTGCAGCACAAGTGGAGAGGGGTCCTACTCTCACACATGCACACAGGAGCAGAGGTGTGAAAATCCAGAGTGATGAGATTGCTCTGTGAGCTCAAGATGCTGCAAAACCGAGTCCCAGCGAGCCCGGGCAGTGCGTGGCGTGCTGAGCTGCGATACCCACAGAGGCTGCTTGTGCCATCGGAGGGGCTTGGGCGAGCGGTTGCATCCTGCCTGGTTTAAGCTGAGGCCGTTGGATCCCTGCAACAGCTCGTAAGCTGTCAAAGCACATTTTTGGAAGCAAATTGCTTTTATAATTAATTTAATTATCATTACCGTGCCGAGGTTTTGTGTTGGCTTAATAAACGCAATCGGGTTTTGCCCTCAGTCTCCTTCCCTGCCTCCTTCTGCTTCCATCCTTGTGTTGGGCAATTTGGGAAGGGGAAAAAAAAAAACCACCAGGAGCAGGCTGAGTAATTAAAGTTGCAGTTGTTGTCATTCGTTAAATGGTACACGTTTTAATTATCTTGCGAGTCTGCCCATGTGTTCATGTCACCCGTGGCTCACGGAGAAACCCAGCCCCAGCCCCTGCCGGCGTACGCAGAAGCAGAACGGCTCCTGCGCCAGGGCTGCTCCCTCCTCCCCAAAGCCAGCAATTTTGCATTGCCATGGAAACCGGCGGATGGGGCAGCACAACGTCTTATTGCTGCCATGGTCGGAAGAGCTGTAAACTCTTCCTGGAGGGGCCCAGGCACCCCCAAACAACCAGTGAGCCCCAGCTGCTGCCACGGGGAAGATGCTGGTGCCAGTCGCAAGTTTGCATCTGCGCTGGCAGCTGAGGGACCGGGAGGACCCTGTGCATGACCCTGGTACCAGGTGGGCTCTGGGACTCCCTGGGCCATGTCGGGATGAACAGCAGCAGGGAAATGTCCAGCCTTGAGCCCAAAACACCCTGTGAAGGAGGAGAACACAGCCACTGGCCCTGGAGAGCAGCTTTGCCGCATCACTACCCTCCCAGCACCTGCTTTCAGACCCAAGCAAGGGGACACGGGCAGATGCTCCATGCACACAGATGTCACGTTTCAGGTTGCAGAGCAAGACCCATTGCTCAGCCCACTTCTAATGCCACTCACGCCTGCCGTGATGTCCTCACTGATTTTCAGCTTCTCAACCCAAAAGCTTTGGGGCGCCAACTCAGCTCCCGAAGCCGAAGAGCACTACATCAACATTATTACCTTTATCAAGCAAACTTGTAATCTAATCAAAAAGATATCAACTTAGTTTGACAAGATCTATTTGGCATGCGCCTGTGTTGATTGGCATTTATTATATTGCCTCCTTTAATTTTTTATTAATGAGGTCCTGTATCAGCTCTTCCATTATAGACTGCAGGATTGATGTCAGCCTGACAGGCCTGTAATTATCCATATTATCCCACTGACTCGTTCGAAATGCTGCCATGGCACTGGGTTCCATACAGCCCTGGAGCATCCCAAGCCGGGGCAACCAGTACGCCCACTCCCGGGGCGGTCGGGGATGCACCGTGCCAGCCCACGCAGCCCATCTCCCGCCAACAGCTCTTTGCCAGACGCTGCTAGCGGGGCTTTCTGTCCTGTCATCTTATTAATTCCTAATTTCCAATTTGCAGGAGGAGAGAACCTTAGCCCTCCATCACACTAGCCCAGCAATCACAGCGATGAGCCAAGTATCTCTGGACAGTCTTTAATTTATTTCCCGGCGCACACGGACACTGCTGAGAGACTTGATGGCACCAGCTTAAACATAATAAATTACTCAAGTACCAGAGATTAGTTAATAAAGTGTCAAGCGCCCGCAAAGTGCTGCTTTGTCAAAGATACAAAATATTCTTCTGTTTCTCCCAAGATAAATAGCTGCCACTGAGGAGAAGCACCTCTTCTCCCACGGAGCTGGTGCCTCGCGAGCGGATGCTGGACCACGGTGCAGAAAGCATCCATGCCAGGATCTCAGCTCTCCCGGCTTCTCCCTGTCCTCCTCGCTGGCTCCGGCTGCCTCGCGGACACCATCGATCCTAAAGGACACACGACGCGATAGCTGCCCAAACCGCTTGAGTCCCCCGGCGTCGCGGGAAACCTTCTGCTACCTCCAGGATGAAGCCAAATCACCATTCAGGCTGAAAATTCCCTCTGACTGGATGCCGTTTGGAGGACGTCCCAGGCAAACAGAGCATAACCCGGGCCAGCGGGCTGGCCGTTTGCGGCACAGGCTGCTCGGAGCTGCCAGCCCGCTCGCCACGGCTCACTGGCTGCCCAACGTGCACCAAGCCCTCAATCCTGCCTTTTGGCTCTGCCCTTGGATGCTCCCACTGACACCAGAGATGCCGGGGGAACCCATCAGCATCCCTTCCATCCCCTCCCTGCGTCCCATGACCTGGGCAGAGCCTCCCAGTGGCCCCAAGACATCAGAAATCAGAGATTGAGCCGTCTGTTCCCAGTGAGCGAGGTTTGAGGCTGTGCGTCAAACCAGAGTGACTGGCAGCTCCGAGGTGTTGATGGAACGCCAGAGTGGAGCTCACTAGGTGTTTCTGCACTTGTGCTGCTTGATTTAATTACCAGATAATGGAAAATGCAGCTAGAGAAGGGCAATTACAAAGTGAAGTAGGATTATTTGGGGGTATAAATATAAAATATTCCACACGGAGCTCCCAGGAGCCCTGCGAGGTCCCTGCCACTGCCCAGGGCTGCCCTCGCGGTGCCACGGGAGGGCTGGAGTGCTGCTGGGGCCACCGAGGGCTTGTCCTCCCCCTTGTTTCATTGCACAGCAACAGCGGTACCAGGAGGAGATAAGATATTCAATGAGGCTTTCAGATCTCCTGTGTCGTGACCAAGTGTCTGCAGGTTGTGTTTTGGCTTTTTCATTACCGAGGAGCTCTGCATTTAATCAAAATATAAGAGTGATTTCATACCGCCTGAAATGTGAATCCGCACCCGTCTGCCTCCCCTCTCCCCATCACAAATCACCCTGGCTTTTGGCCACGCCGCACGCCCAGACAGCTCTTTCTCTCCCTTCTCCTTTCGAGAGCGACAGTGCTGAATTTCCCTTGTCAAATCGGTTGTATTTATCCCATCGGTGCCTATCGCAACGTCGCCGGCTGACTCATGTTCCCAGAGATCGTTTTGCTCCTATAAAATAACAAATGAGATGAAGGGTTTCGAGGAACGTTTCCTTGATAGGCCAAGCTCGGCTCCTGAAGTCGCATCCCTCACTCCTCGCAGGCACAGGAGATGCGAGCGGGGTCTGGTGGAAGGGATGGGTGTGGGGACAGAGCCCATTCCCTAGGGGTTTCCATGGGGTGCTATTCCCACAGGCCCAAGAATAACCCTCTACACCTCATAGAGGGTACACGTACCATCTGTGTGGGTGAACAGGGACTCGCCCACACCGGGAGAGACATTTCAAACGCGACCGCTCTACGCTTAACCAAACAGACGACTCAAGATGCCCCAGCCTGCTTCTGGAGGTACCCACACACCACGGCGGAGCCTGAGCTGCGGCTTAAACCACCTGTTTCACAAAGATCAAAATAAACGCAAGAATAAACTCAGCCCGAAGCTCTCCCGCTGAGCGCCGCAGCATCCCCCGTCCCCGCTGCATCGCCTCCCCCCACGCCAGCACCCTGCGGCAGGCGGGGAGGGAGGCAAGGGAGGGGTTTCCAAAGGGTGCTCAGAGAGAGAGAGAGTGAGCGGTCAAAGCTGAATTTAGCTGCATGTGGTTTTCCTCTTCTCCCTCTAGCCCTGAGTGTTGCTAAGCAATGGAGAGAGCCAACCCAGCCTAGCCTGCCCGGCAGCCGCAGAGAAAACTCACTGGGCTGGAAAGCTGTTCCTCAACCTGCAGTTTGCAGGCTCCCCAGATCTTCCCGTGCCCCTCGAACCCCCTTGCCATTGGGACAGGGACCTGCTTCCAAGACAGCCCATGCGGAGGGGGCTCCCACTCCAGCAGCTCCCGCGCGCACAGCCTCATTTCCTTCTGGGCTTTCAGCTCCCTCGGCTTGGATCAATTAGAGTATTGACACGGACACACTGCAGATCAAAACTGCCACCCCTGTTTACACGGTGTGTGACTCCCAGTCAATAATCCTTGTCGGAAAGATCTGGTGTGTTTGCTCGATACAACCTTTGGGGCTGGGGAAACCACCAAGGCTTGAAAAAAAAAAATAAACATTTTAAACAGGATTTCCTTATTTAAGCCTTTGCACAATAACAGAGTCATTTTCCTGCTGGTGGTTCCTCCTTTATACGCAGGGAGAGTCCTGCTCCTCGTCAGCGTTAATAAGGTGTTCGGGAAGGATGCCTGGGGGGAAGGGGATGACACAAGGAGCCGGGCACGCTGTCACCCACGTGTGAAAGCAGAAAGCAGTGAGAGCAAAAACGCTGCTCTCACACTCTGTATAAAAACGTTACGGCGGTGAGTGTTGACATGGGCACGGTTGGGATGCTGGCACCTGCAGAGGGCTCCAAGCAGCTTAGTTACCAGGAATTGCCCCTAGAACTGCTCTGCCAGGTGAGCAGCACTCGGTGGTGTGAGACTAGATGATGAGGAGGAGGTTGGATCCAGCAAGGATCGGGTGCTCCTGGACTCCTATCCTGCCTGAGCACCGGGTCAGACCTTTCTCACCCAGGCAAGAGGCACCTGGGCCCTCATCTCCCCCCTTGCCAAGCGGATGAGAGCCATGCCAGAGGATCCCTGCCGCAACCCACGCGGGAAAACAGCCGCTGAGGGGCTAGGGAGCACCGGGATACAGAATCCCGTGGGAGCGGATGGGGTGGGGATGCCCATGGGAGCAGGGATGTCTGCCCCATGGTACCCTGGGAGAAGAGCCTCACTCAGCATCGGGAGCCACCACTCTCAGGAGAATTAAGGACCCATGTTTTTTGCGTGCACAGCATCCACAGGGAAAGGCAGATTAGTCAGGGGCCTAAGAAACATTCCCTCGCTGCTCAGATGCTCTTGGGAAAATCCGGTCCGACGTAGGAAGGCAATTAATACGCTATCAGGAAAAAAAAAAAAAACAAACCCAACAAAAGAAAAAAACCTCCCCAAAAAACCAAACCAAACCCAAAGACCAAACGCGGCCCCGGCTGACACCATTAGTGAGGCTCAGGGAAGTGCAAGGGCTGCTGAAAGAAGACCCATTGTTATTTTGTGTTTTCAGTCCTAACGCTGAAAGTCGAGCGCTGTGGAGCCACACGGCGAGGCCAGTGCCTGCAGGCTCCCAGCGCCGGCAGCGGCGGCATCATACCAGATAAAGTACATGGTCATCTCTAAGAAAGCCGAGTGATGATAACTCATAGAGCTACTCTGAGGGGAAATCTCTCATTCCAGACATTCCTACGCAGGGAGAGCCCCGTTGTGAAACACTAGATTAGAATTCCTTCCTAAAGCAATAATCCCAATCAAATTAACGACACCCTCAACCAGATTAGCACCGAACCTGCCTGCCATGAAATCAGGAGAATCCCAATCAAATTTTTGAGTAAGCTCCAACCGGTTACGCAAGAATCTGTAATTCCCTTGTGTACATCTTTGCATGCTTCAGTGCAGTTTGTGGAGTCTATTTACCACATCTAAGACCAACTTCCTTCCCTTCAGTTGCTTTGAAGATAATTGAAGGTCCTTACATTGTCTGCTTTTGAATGTAAAAGCCGGCTAATGCTGAAATCGATGCTTCCCAGTTAATGCTGCCTCTCCGGCGGCATCAAGCGCTGTGTAACACAGCCCTGGGTGACTGGATCAGCAGATCTTTGCCAGACGGGTACTTTGTTAACCAGAGCAGGCTGGGAGCGAGCCCCGGACCCTCAAGACTTCACCAACCGTATTGAGTCGTTAAGTGTGAATTCAATATTTAATAGCGAACTTTGCAATACCGTACCCTGGGTTGGGACGTGACACTGAGCACAGCCAGCCCTGCAGCATCCCATCCCACGCCTTGCCCCGGGAATGCTGTGGGTAAGGCGTTAGTGCAGCTGCACGCCGCAGCCTCCCACCATCCCCAGGTCCAGCGAGAACGAGAAGGTAGATTTTGACAAGCCCAGGCAGAATTTCACACGGAGGAGTCATTTGCCACGTTGAGCTGCAAGCCACCAGCCTTTCTTTGCTTCCAGACAACAAAGATCCATATCAAACTTAGCTGCTGTTGTTATCATTAATATTAAAGCCTAAAGGCTCTTGCCAACATCTGTGCGTCTCACAGTGATGGAGAGAGAAACGAGAGCATCCTGAGAGCTTTCACCAGGCAGGGAAAGGCAGGCAGGCATGGAGGGACCAGGCAGGGGATGCCAGCTCTGCGCCCAGCATCATCGCGATGACACAGCTGTCCTTTTCCCTGGGGACACTGCTCCTCCCATCTCCCCAGCATCGCCCCATGCTCTGTGCTCCCCCCAAACACCACAGAAGCATGGAATGGTTTGGGTCAAAAGGGATATCTAAAGGGACCTCAAAGTCCACCCAGTTCCACCCCCTGCTGTGGGCAGAGACGCCTCCCACCGGATCAGGGGCTCAAAGCCCCATCCAACCTGGCCTTGGACACCTCCAGATGGTGGATGGAAATAGCTGCCTTTAGAAGCAGGACAGGTAACATAATTTGGTTTTGTCACTCACAAAATGCAAATAAAATGTGAAATTATCTCTGCAAGAGGCAGGCTCAGGGCGTGAACATCACCCGGCGTGGCAGTGCTGCCTGACGCCAGCCTCTCTCTGCCTCTCCCAGAGCCGGCAGAGAGCTCAGATCCAGAGAAAACATAAATCCTCTGGAGGTTTTGAATGGCAGCGGAGAGAAAAAACCCCTTTGGGGAGCTGAGCTGCCGTAAAAGAAAAGCTTTGAGAAGGAGGAACGACCAGAAATGTCAGGCTGGAAAGGGATTGAATTGTGCCACAGTCAATAAAACAAGTGACCCTCGTGTGAAGCTGTAATGGGGTGGTGGTTCTGGTGTTTAATTCATAGACTCTCTCTCTCCATACGTGCCCATCGCCTCCGCTCACGGCACTGTGCATCAAACCAGAGCACACCGAGCCTTCCCACCTCATACCGCCCCTCCCCTGCCAGGATGGAGACGCTGCTCAATGCCAATTACAGTTCTGCTCATCATTATTCACTCGCCGGGTGCCTGGCGTGACCCCCGAGCCCCGTGTCCCCCTGGTTGCACTTTCGCAGGTGCCGGATTGCATCGACGCAGAGCTTCGTTTTTTATAACTTCCATAAAGTTTATTGCACGGCAATGAAAACTCATTATTTCACCTGAGCCTGCTGGATCATAATGATCCATCGGGCACTTTTACGAGGCCGCTCAGCTGGCCGGGCAGACCTGTAATGAGTGGCTCCCTTTTATTGAGTTACCGGCCGAAGCGAATGGCCAGCACTCTCTCTTCGGGTGGGCTGACCCTTTCTCCGTCTTTCCCTAGGGCATGATCCACCCTTAATTGTGCTCCTTGCCTGCTCCCCTCACACTGCATCCCACCCCACTCTGCAGACCCAAGGGATGTGCAGGGGTTTCAGGTAGGGTTGCCCTCACCACCCGCACAAAGCTGGATCCCTTTTCTTGTACGTAAGGCCAGACCAGCAGCCAGATTCCCTACATCCTCCCTCCAAGCCAAACCAGCTTCTTTTTCTTCTTTCATAGAACCATGGAATGGTTTGGATCAGAAGGGACCTCAAAGCTCATCCAGTTCATAGAGTCATAGAATCATAGAATAGTTTAGGTTGGAAGGGACCTTAAAGATCATCCAGTCCCAACCCCGCTGCCATGGGCAGGGACATCCCACTGGCTCAGGCTGCCCAAGGCCCATCCAACCTGGCCTTGAACACCTCCAGGGATGGGGCAGCCACAACTTCCTTGGGCAACCTGTTCCAGTGTCTCACCACTCTCATGGTGAAGAATTTCTTCCTAATGTCCAGTGTAAATCTGCCCCTCTCCAGTTTGTACCCATTCCCCCTCGTCCTATCCCCACAAGCCTTTGTGAACAGCCCTTCTCCAGGTTTCCTGTAGCCCCTTCAGATACTGGAAGGTCACTCTAGGATCTCCTCAGAGCCTTCTCTTCTCCAGACTGAACAACCCCAACTCTCTCAGCCTGTCCTCACAGGGAAGGTGCTGCAGCCCTCTGATCATCTTTGTAGCCTCCTGTGGACCCATTCCAACAGCTCCATCTCCTTCTTATGTTGAGGATTCCAGAACTGGACACAGTATTCCAGATGAGGTCTCACAAGAGAGGAATAGAGGCGCAGTCCCACTCCCTGCCACGTGCAGGAACACCTCCCGCTGGATCAGGGCACTCAAAGCCTCCTCCAGTCCAGTGGATTGGACACTACCTACATTCCCCAGTTGCTGGTTTTGACCTGTGGGCTGAGCCAGGGTCCCTGGAAGGCGGCTGCTCCTGCCTTGCCTGCGGTGCACAGCACGGATGCTTCTCCTGCCCGGCATGGAAAGGCCTCCATAGCTGAACAAGTGGCCCTTTCCCCTCTCCCTGCGATGGCATTTGCAATCGCACATCAAGGCAGCTGTAATATGCAGAAAAGCACTTAAACACAGAGCATACAATTTTAATTATGACCAAGCCTGACCCAGATCCTTTCACATTTGTACATACCTGTTCCTGGCAATGACACCCTTGTCCTTGTATGACTAAATTAAAAGGTTTGGAAAGTACAAAAGTGGTGCAGAAGATAATTTTATTCCAGAAAGACACTTAAAATAAGATGAGTTCAGTTAATTATGCAGAGGAATCTGCCGGAGCTCCCTGGAAGGCATTAGTGTTTTAACAGTAGCCGGGCAGAAGGACGGAGAGCGGAAAGCTTGGCTGGAATGCCCAGCGTCCTCGGAAGGGCTGCTGGAGCCCAGCTGTGGGCATCACCGGGGAGTGGTGCCTGTGTTTGCTATTTATAAACCCAAGACACAGAGGATGTAGAGATCTCACAACTCAATATTTACGAAGCATTGACTGGAGGCGGCTCCCAACCCCGGCAGCGAGTGTCCCGCACGCAGCCGAGCGAGAGGAGAGAGCTGTGCCACTCACCGTGGCCCTGGGTAGACCCCAGACACTTCTCTTAGGGCTCAGAGTGCCACAGAGATCACCCCTCGCAGCAGCTCTTGGCGTTATTACTCTCATTTTCCCTATGCATCACACACGTTCCCTGGCCGTGCCTCCCTGAGAGCGGGAACGAGGAAGCAGCAGAGGAAGACGAGGCGAAGGAAGGGAACCCGCACCCTGGAAAACCAACACTAATGATGACAGCGAGGAAACCAAATGTAAAAGATGCCCCTTCTGCTCCTCCATCACCTGTGGCAGCACTGCCTGCCGTCCCTTCGCTGAGGACCCTGCGGCAGAGCTGGGCGGACACCAGGAAAACAGCGAGGAAAAGGGCATTGCAAGATGCTCGTGGCTGGTGGGAGCGTAGGGGGACAGCTTGGCTTCAGGGATGGTTTTTCTTCCCTTCTGGAGCCTGAGGGTCCCTCAGGAAGGGAGCCCAGCTCAGCCAAGGAGCCTGGGCTGGTGCCGTCCCCCTTGCCTTGGTCCCAACTACACCTGGGGTGGATCGGCTGCCTCGTGGCCACGTCTCCATAACCAGAGACGTATTTTTAACCTCCATCTTCTCCTCCTTGGGCCGGCGAGCAGCTGTTTAACAAAATGGATCTGCACAGAGCAATAATTTTGCTGCATTACTTAATATAGCTCTCAGCTAAAGATATAATTGAGTTGGTTAACTAATCAATCTCTCCATAAGTAGAGACTTCATTTTGGCGCCCATTTACAAGAAAAAAAAATATAAACATAGGAAGCCGGCAAGCTAAAATGCAGCAGTGCCAGGGCCTGGGGATGCTGGAGTCAATAAGGTCTGAGCCTTTACCGGAAAGGTGTTCCAAAATATTAAACGGGTGGGATGCAGCTACGGGCAGCGAGCTGCCGTGGCAGCTGCCAGGATGCCTGGCAAGTTTTCCAGGGCAGAGGGAGGTGGGAAGTACAAAAGGGGACGTGGGAAACACAAAAACGATGTTTCTTGTCAAGGCTGGTGCAGGGAGATGCAGTTATCTGACTTTATCCAGGCTATTGCCCTTTCCTGGGACACAGGTATCCCAGGCTCGGGCAGGTCTGAGGGACCAGGAGAGCAGGGCACACTCCTGCCCATCCCCAGGCAAAGCACCGCCTGCCTCGGATGCCCCAGATGGCGACTCCAGTCTCCAGGAGCGAACCTGCTGCCGGCCAGGTTGCCAGCCAGCAGCCCAGCCTGCTTTCTGCAGCTACATATGCTTCCCTATTTCCCTTCCAACAGCACCCGCTGCTCCCCCACCGACACTCCGAGGGAGAGCAAAGCGTGTGGAGAGGACTCAGCCCTTGCCGCGACCTCCAGGGTGGCCCAAAAGGCGAGTGCCGGGTGCTCGGGGACCCCCCCCGTCACACTCAGCCCCGGCAAATCTGTTTGCAAAAGCCCTGCCAGAGCTGTTGTTAAAAGCTTCCAAAAATAACCCCCCGGAGCATCTCTGACTCAAGCCATCTAAATCAGGCGAAGGATTGATCCTCCTCCAACTGTTGTTTCACGGTGTTAAAAGCAAGATTGATTGTAAATTTATGTTGTAAAAGTGCATCATTATTTCAGCGCATTAATGCAGCGCCTTTCTGTGCAAATTGATGTTATTTTTATGATGTTGTTTATGGGCTTGAATAATCGGATTGATTCTTAATTTCTAAGGCACTGTCAGGAACACGAAAGGAGACTCCAAAGCCAGGTTCTGTCCCAGCGTCTCCACATGGGTCTGCGGAGCGAGGGGAAGGAGTAGGACTCAGGATGCAGCTCCTCTCAGCTGTGGTTCCCTCTATGGGGCCCAGGTTAGCCCCCCCAAAACCAAGCACTGCTGTGTTTTGGACACTGGCAGCTCCACTGGCACCTCTGCCGCTGCATCTAAAGCGTTGCTGAGCTGGGGAAGGTTGACATCGCCATCGCATATCCAGGGAAGCTCGCAGCTCCCTGAGCAAAGCCACGGTGGGAAGTCACCTGGGGACAACGCTAAGGCCAGGCAGTCGGTTGGCACTTCACCACCACGCAGCACCGGACACAGCTCTCACTCCATCCTATCTCCACAGCAAATCCATCCCCGTCCTCATTCCCATTCCCAGCCACGCTCCCTGCCCACCGGCAGCAGGGCCAGAGCTCGCATCCCTCCCCAAAACACGCAGCCAGGGCTGCTCCTTCAGTGAGCGCCAGGGATGCTGGACCACAAGACCACGGGAGCGGTTGCCATGGTGAGCCCATCGCTAGGGACCAAAATACAGCTGTCGAGCGGGTGGAGAGCGGCTGTGGAGAGTTGGTGGGGACCCCAGTTTGGGCGGACTGGGTTTGCATCAGCCAGGGCAGCTTCAGGATTGCTCCCGGGAGACTCCGCAGCTGCAAGAGAAGGGCAGCAGCAAAGAGCCGGGAGCAGCGATGGCTTCAAAAGGAGAGCAGAGCCTGCAGCTACCTGCAGCCCAGAATCCCAGCCTGCAAATATTCCCGAATATTCTAGCGCTGGTGAGGCTCCTCCTGCTCGTGGCCCCTCTGACTGGCTCCGGAGAGTGGGAATACGCCACGTGCTCCCCTGCATGTGCCGTGCCGAGAGCTCCGCGGGGAGGGATGGAGGGCTCACTGCAGCGAGCCCTCGCAGGAGCCATCCCTTCCTTTTAATTGATTTCCAGATGTACAAGCAAACCCTGCCGAACTGCCGGCCGTGAATAATTAATTGTCACGTACCCGCGCCCAGCTCTCCTCGCTGGGGGACTGTTCCCCTCCATTTCCTATCGTGTTTTCCCTCCGCTTATTCTTCCAGCCAAGATATGACAGACACAGAGGGTGAGAAGTGGCTGCTTCTGTGGAAGAACTTTGTTATGAGGCCATTTAAATCATTCTAATTACTCCAGAAACACACCATTAACTTTTCCAATGAGGTCTGCAGAGGGGAGAAAGGGGAAAAAATATACATATATACATCTAATGTGTTTTATGCAGCTTACGGAAATAACACAGAGGGAATAAGACAAGGGCAGAGAAAAAATAAACAGGCAATGCGGTGTCCTGACATTAGGAATTCAGAATTCATTAGAAAAGCATTGATTGCCATGGACTGATTTAGCGCACAGTGTGATTCTCGGGAATACAGTAAAGCCCACGGAACTGCATTGTAATTCTGAATTACTTTAACAAAAATAACAAGAAATAGCAATCCTGCAAGGAGCTGCGTGAAGCACTGCCTCTGCTCCTGCTCCCTTCTCTGTCCCGGCAGAGGCGTGAGCTTGGCTGCAGGCGAGGGCTGGGGCTCCGCAGGCATCAGGCTGCCCCAGCTTAGAAAAAAATCAGCTTATGCTTCCTGGGATCAGCCCAGATCCCCCATTGCAGGAGGGAAATATCCCTCTGGGGCCCTGCAGGATGGCATCCATCCCTCTGGAAAACACACAGTCCTTTCCTACCACCTGGAAAGGTGATATTCACAGGAATGCCTTGGCTTTGGTACCACTGCTGCACCCGGGGAGCTTTGCAGGCTGAGCACCACGCTCGTGTTACCTCATTTCCCCGGTCCGAAATGAGACTTCAGCCGCTTTTCATTTTACATTTATGCAATATCAAAATAAAACTGAAGCGTCCCATTTGTCAGGTCTTTTCGGGGGGGGGATTAGTCCAGGCTGGCCCCTGTGTGGGTCATTATTTCCCTGGAACGGCCGTGGTGTCTGGGAGGCAGCTCCAGGCTGTCCCAGCGCGCGGGGCAGGAGATGAGGCTGTCAGCACGGAGCAGCGGGACCTGCACTTCAAACCCACTCTTGCAAATAGAATTCACCGACTGCCAGGTGATCATCAAGCTCTCTAAACGGGCTTTTGAAAGGTTTAAATACAAGTGTCCCTATTAAAAACCCATCAGAGCATCCCTGAGCGGTGCTGCCTGCTTCCAGGATGCGGGCAAAGCCCGCCCGTGCCCCAGTCGAGCTCCTCCTGGCACGACACCGTTTGGCACCTGAATCCTGCTGTGCCAAACTTCACCTCCCTTCTTCCCATCCCATTCTCAGACTGGGATGGCGGGGTGAACTAATGAGCATCATTTTTCTATATGTCCCCTAGCTGTTAATTGCTCCTCTCCTGCGTTCAGCGTCCCACTGTTAATTAATGTGCTTTTCTGCATCTGCACATCCCGGCGGCTGCGCCTGGCACAGCCGACTCTCCCTGCAAACTCAGGGGCTCTTTGTGGGTCAGGTAGGGCAGATCCACCAGCGCCGATGCCGAATCCAGCCTCCCCGCAGTATCCGAGTCTCCTACAAGGATCAGCACCCAACGCAGATTGGGAGGAGCACGAAATGAGATCTTTACCGAATCATTACAGGCTTCTGGAAAGGAAATCAATCCCTAATCATGAACAGAAGTTGGGGAGGGGCTCAAGAAGACGGTGCATTCGCCCAGGAGTGGGGAGAGAGCACCAGGGAAGGCTTTGATCTGCTGAGGCGAGGCTGGAGCTGTCGAGCTTCACAGCAGGGAAACCACAGGCAGGACCCATCTGCTGGTGGTGCAGGAGAGGGCTGGGCAGAGCCCCCACTCCCAGCTCCAGCAGCTCTGTGCTCGGATTGCTCCCACTAAGGTGTTTTGCTCTCCCACAAAGGGCTTGGTTGGGGCTGAATAATCCATTCCTACCAGTGGAAACATCCCTGCCTTGCTTCCGTTTGCCCTTTGAACCACCTCTAAACAGTTGGGGGCTGCATTTTCTTTATTGGGAAACAGAAATCTCTTCCTAGCATAAGGATGCTCGTGGCCCTTGGGGAGATGCAGCCCCAGGTCTCCAAGCCAGAGCTTTTAGAGATTTTGCCTTCTAAGTCCTCAATCTACAGGCGCGTGCAGATGTGGAGAGGGAGATGCTCCAAAACCCCAAAGGAAAGCCATCAGCTCACATCCCTGCCCCCAAATTTTCACAGCACCCCCCCCATCCATCCATCCCGCACAGCAGTCGGAGCTCATTCAAGGTCAAACCACCGGCTTCAGAGACACTGCGCACAAAAGTAATTATGTAATTAGTATTAAACATGTCGCTCCTACAATTAATTATCTGACTTTAATCAAAGAAAAAGACAAATCACCGTAGTTTTTAAAAGCGATATAAAAATGGAGTTGTTAAAATAATATTTTTTGGTTCCACAAAATCTATTCCTTTTTAACGAGGGCATAAACGAGCCCGCTCTGTCGGCTTTAGGAGTTCGGGTGGGGATGGGCAGGATGGGCGCCCTACAGCATTGGCAGAGCTCCACGATGGTGAGGTTTAACAGACCGGGCAAAACTCAAAGGACAAAATGCTGGGGGGGATTTGCTCCTTATTTCTTCTAATGGCACAGCAGACCTCGACCGTACAACCCGGCTGCAAGGCTGCCCTCCTCTCACCTCCAGCCTCCAGGATCCGATTACCCGCCTGGCACCGGGCTGAATAAGCCAATCTTGTGCTAAATGGAAAAACCAGGAGATCTTGGATGTGAAGAGACACTTATTTATCCTTTTACCAGACTGTCTAATGAATAATTTCATGTTTGCAAAAGCTCATTTTGAAATTTGAAGACAAGAGATATATTGCCAAGGCGGCTGGGAGACTGCGACATTAATTTTGTGCTGAAAGATTTACTTAAAAATTAGATTTTACAATTTTAATGCCACCATTCTTTTCTTTAAATAAGCTGTGAAATGCAGTTAATTAGACTTAAACCCTAGAAGCTTAGACATTTGGGCTGCAGCGTAAGCTACAAAAGAAAACGATCTTTTTCACTTGCAAATTAAATCTAAATTCATTACGTGGGGGAAAACTCCCTTCGCCCATAGGCAAAGGCCAGGGCTGCTGAGGTGGGAGCAGCATTGGGGTGTCCACCCCAACCCACAGTGCCCCGAGATGAGCACAGGGAAGGGGAAAAAGAGGGAGAGAGGCAAAAGCCAGCGTTGATTCTTTACCCCGATGCTGAATGATTATTTACCCTCGGAGCTGGGAGCGGAGGGAAGGGCGGCAGGTTTATAACGCTGCATTAATCACAGAGGGGAGGCGAGGTTCTGCGCCCCCCAGCATCTCCACAGCAGCGCGAGGGGCTCTTGGCACATCCCTGCCTCTCAAGGGCTGGATGCGCTGGCAACCCAAACCCAAGTACCAACGCGTTCAGTCGAGAGCGATAGCGCTCTTTGCTGCTGCAATAGCTCCCTCGGGACGCGCCTTTTGTCCGCCTGTAGTTGCTTTCCATTCCAGGGACACTAATTAATTTTCCAGGAAATCAGGTAATGGCAAAGACCCCAATAAATTCAGCCCTGGCAGTTCAAAAACAGAGGCCCCTGCTCCCAGGAGGGAGAGTCGGAGCAAAACCAGGATGTTAGGAGCAGAGGAGGCGGCAGCTCCAGAGGATGTGCCCACAGGGGCTCGCAGGTCCCATCCTATCGTGGGATAAACCCCATTGCTGCCCTTGGGAGGGGAAAGCACCACTGGATTCAGCGCCAAAGCTTCAGTCTTAACGTGAGAGAGCTCCACCTTCATTCTCTACTGGACAGCATCAGGCCCAGCTTTTCATTTTAATCATTCAGAAACACTTCATTATTCTGATAGCTCCCATTCTTCACTGTGACGAGATTCATATTTTCACATGAAAAAAAGCCTTGTGAATTGGAAAAAAAAAAAAATCTACTTTCATCAAAACCATCTAATATCAGAACTGTGAGGGAGAAGAACATCAAACCAGGAGCCTCCTTGAAGCCCATCCCTGGGGAATCCCCAGCCAGTCGCTCGCGCCCGTTCCCCATCCCAGTGCAGGGGAAGGAGTGTTCCCAGCCCAGCAGCCACGCGGTCCTCTTGCTCCCGTTTATAACACATTTTCTGTCCTGCAACTGCACCTGCTTTTGCATCTGGGGCTGCAGAAAACCCATTGTCCAGCAGCAGCGCCCACGAGGGCAGCGAATCAGAAGCAAGGCACAGGATGGAGCAACCCTTTAGTCCAAGCAAGGCTTATTCCAGGCTAAATCCATTTCCACAAAGAGTTTTTAGGGGACAAGTAATTGCAAGTGAAGCAATTACTCACCTCCACTTACACACAGATAAAAACCCATGTACGCGAGAGCAATGCCAGCACGCCGCGCTCTCCGCACGCATCCCGCCTCGCCACAATCCGACGGCTGTGAGCTGCTTCCCCTGCCCTCCCAGCCCTGAGCCAGGAGAAGAGGGGACCGCCAGCACAGCGCTTTGCCAAGCGCCTCAGAATCACAGAATCACCAGGTTGGAAAGGACCCATTGGATCATCGAGTCCAACCGTTCCTAACACTCCCTAAACCGTGTCCCTAAGCACTTCATCCACCCGTTCCTTAAACACCTCCAGGGAAGGCGACTCGACCCCCTCCCTGGGCAGCTGTTCCAGTGCCCCATGACTCTTTCCATGAAGAATTTTTTCTGATATCCAACCTGACCCTCCCCTGGCGGAGCTTCAGGCCATTCCCTCTTGTCCTGTCCCCTGTCACTTGGGAGCAGAGCCCAGCTCCCTCCTCTCCACAACCTCCTTTCAGGCAGTTGTAGAGAGTAATAAGGTCTCCCCTCAGCCTCCTCTTCTCCAGGCTAAACACCCCCAGCTCTCTCAGCCGCTCCTCGTAACCCTCGTTCTCCAGCCCCTCACCAGCTTCGTTGCTCTTCTAAAAGAGAAGAGCGGCTCCGCAGGCGCTGCGATGAATTATACATATCTGTATTTATACACACAGGAGAGTCCCGGGCAGGGGCTGCCCAGACGCAGGCGCTGGTGAATTCCCACCGGCGCAGGGCTGCAAAGGTCTCGTTAAGAAAACGGGAGGACGGGGCCGGGGAGCCAAAGCGGCGTGTGTCTTGGCATCTTTTGTTGTTTCAGAGGAGTCAGTCCTGCATGTGCTTAACCAGGAGGCAGCTCCTGCGAGGCACAGCGGGTAACTGGGAATAGCCTCAAATAAAAAAAACGCATCCCGGGGCCCCGGGGGAAATCTGTTTAAAACGTAAAATTATGAATGGTGTTAAACTGTAGAAGGCAAAATTATGTCTCTGTTTAGATGCTGAATTTACAGTAAATACCAAGTCCTGCCTGTGGCTGCTGTTGTATTTATTAATATTATGTGAACGCATCGTAGCTCCTGCACGTAAAGGAGTTTTGAACGGCAGCAATGAGTCTTGTCCAGGTGCCTCCAAGAGGCTGCGGAGTCCCAAAGGCTTCCATCCCTGGCCCAAAGGCAGCTCTTTAAGCCCTGACTGGGACAGGGAGTCCTTCAGCCCCACCACCTCCCACCCATGCGACAACCATTTATCTCGCCCGGTTTCGCTGTCTCTCTAGAGATGACAAAACACGTATTGTAATAAGCGCCTCGCTCCGTGCGTGCCCGGGCCGTGTGTCAGCATTGGTTTGCGATACCGGTGGCAGAAGGATCTCAAGATAATAGAAGCCTCTTCATCTTCAATGGAGCTGGATGGGAGCAATTGAATGCCTGCGGAAGATTACAAGCAGTTATGGATATTGCTTGTCATGCTGCCATCAGCAGCCGCCTCGTTCAATTGACCGGGCGCTTCCAGAACGCACAATGCCAGGAGTATTTACCGGGGCCAGTGCGAGGTGGCTGTGGTCCTAGGGAATGGCAGGGCAGGTCCATGCAGGGCAGAGGATGCTGTCATCTCACCCCCAAATCGCAGCCCTGAAACCATCCAGAGAGCCCACCTCGAGGATGAGGCCGTGCAAATTATCCGCAAAGTCGCTCGTGTGTGCGCGGGGATGGTTAACCAATTAATGCCTTTGGTTACGAGCCAGATAGCAACTGGTTAATTACTGCGCTGTTGTCACTGCAATGTTAGGAGGTAAACACGGGGTTATATGCCATCTGTCTCCCAAACCCAAATGGTTAACTAGGAATATTCATTTTGTTCCTATTAAGTATAATTACACACTAATCTGTAGGAGCCTTTTATTTCTATATAATTACAGGATATTTAACAAATAAGCCAGAGAAAGCTGGAGCTGTCGGGGGACGGGGCTGAGTGCTGCGTTGCTGAGGTTTGTCTTGGGATGGTGAGGGGATGCTGGTGACACGGAGAGGGGACGCTGGTGACACAGGGACCCTCATCCCTGCAGCAGGGCTGGGGCCAGGCGTGACCACACCGTGTCGATAGGCGCAGTATAAGGTCCTGGAGGGGGACAAGGTGGAACTATCCCAGTGCATAAATCCCATTTGCAGCTGTCCTGCAAATCAGCATCTTGCGGCTGCACCCTGGGTAGGCAGAGACAATGGGAACAAATACTGGCTCCGATCCTGCCCCGTGGCTCAGCCAGCTAAGGGACATGGATAAGCTGCGCAGGAGCGAGGGGAGGACGCAATGAAACCATGCAGGGGGCATTTAGAGAATTGCAGGAAGATGTTTGGTTTTGCTATATGAAAGCAGATCAGTTAGAGGAGAGGAGAGCGGGGAGCAGAGAGTGTGAAAGGCTGGGGAATACTCAGCAGACCAGAAAGGCGATACCTGTGTATCAGTCACTCTTTATCACACCTTCCTCACACTGCATCTGGTGCGAACACAAAACAGAGGCTCCACACCGCACCCACTCCCCACAGGGACAGCACCACGAGGCTGCTGGATCCCAGACCCGTGCAGGAGGGGGAATGGATGAGACCCAGTGCTCAACATTTGCTGTTTCAAGGGCTGGCTGAGACCTTGCAAAGGGTCACCTTCTCCTGCAGAGCCACCTCCCTCAGTACATGACATCAAGCCTGAGTACAAACACCCCCACCCAGGACAAATCCCAAGCCTGGCCCCTCAGCATCCTCTGCAGAGCTGGTCTCTCACTCTGGGACATGTTAGCCTGTTAATATTTATGAAGCTCAGATCTTGGGATCACAAAATAATCTTTGTCTAATTTACAGCCCTGATTCCCCTCTTGAAGAGCTCGGCTATTTATTTAGCTTATTTATTTATCGCCTGCCTCCCTCCTTGCTTGCATCAGCTCCCTGCGCCGCTGTGGGAAGAGGCTCCGCTGGCTCACGCTTCAACACGAGCTGTCAGCAAGGACCACAGCTGCGCAGAGGGAGCCCGGATGGACACTGCATCCTGCATCCTGCACCACATCTCCATCTGAAGCAGGACCAGGGCACCCATAACGTGAACTGTGCTCAATGCCGATCGGCTGCTGCTACCAGCCCTCACCAGAGGTGAGAAGTGACTTGCTGTCTCTTAGGAAACCAGCTGAACGAGCTCCGGAGCCTTCCCATGCAAATCCTGCTCACCCTTCAGTTCAGGGCTGACTTGGGAAAGAGTTTGACGCGTGTCTCACCTGCCTGCTTAAGTCACCGCTATCTGGGCTTCGCCTTTCTTCAAGGGACTGGGGCAGAGCCACAGCATCACCCTCATTTCATCCAGGCACCTTTGCTACAGATGCTAACACACATGGTTTGCTCGCTGGGCATTCGCTTGCCTCATCCAACTCCTCTGAGCAAGGGGAATCCCTGTCACCTCTTTATCCCCTGCGAGCTCTCCTAACAACCTCAAGTCTCAAATTACCTGAAGGAGGAGAAGAGAAGGCATTCTCCATGCCTGCTCAGCCTCACAGCATCACACAGGGCAAACACAGCCTTGGTTTGGAGCAACACCTCCATTGGTGCAGAGCCGCTGCCCTGCCTGCACCGCAGCCGGTACGAGAGCTGCACCGCAGCTGGCACGGAAGCTGCACCGCAGCCAGTACGAGAGCTGCACCGCAGCCGGCACGGGAGCTGCACCGCAGCCGGTACGAGAGCTACACCACAGCCGGTACGAGAGCTGCACCGCAGCCGGTACGAGAGCTGCACCGCAGCTGGCACGGGAGCTGCACCGCAGCCGGCACGGGAGCTGCACCGCTGGCTGTACCCACACAGAAGCTGTCAAACACAGCCGGAGCACCTTTACCAATCAGTGTTTGAAAGAACAAAAATGAAGGGGATAAACGCTTTTTTGGATGTTCAAATGTATTTTTCATCAGTGCTGCATAATCATAGAACCACCAGGTTGGAAAGGACCCATTGGATCATTGAGTCCAACCATTCCTAACACTCCCCAAACCATGCCCCTCAGCACCTCGTCCACCCGTCCCTTAAACACCTCCAGGGAAGGTGACTCAACCCCCTCCCTGGGCAGCCAAAATAATTGCAAACATCGGATGAAATTTGTCCTTTCCTTTTTCCAGAAAATCCTACTACAGAAAAGCACTCGCACGCCCTGCCCTTTGCACTCTTTCTGCCACGGCCAGAGAATGGCTGGGAGCAACAAGGGAGAAGTTTCAGACTCCCTGCTAGATAGGGACCTCCTTTCCACCCGGGATTAAGGCTCTGAGATGCCCCTTCGCCCCCAGCTGTGCTCCTCCTGCCTCGCAGGGCTGCGGGCATCAGAAACAGGCGATGCAACAAGCACGGGAGGACGTGGCACAGAGGTGAGGATGAGGATGCTGCAGCTGAGTACCAGCCCCGAGCAGGAGCAGCCCTGCCCTGCCCAGGCTTTGCCATCCCACCGAGATGCTGCGGGTGCTTTAGGGGTGCGACACGAACCCCGCGGCCCCAACACGATCTCAGAAAGGCAGAGCGAGAAGGGCTCTGCGGTGTCACCGCTGCACCGCCTGCCCTCAGCTCAAATCCAGCCACAGATCTGGCTCCGCAGAGCCGAGGAGAAGGCAAGGGCTGAGCTCCCCCTCATGGCTCCTCGGAAGCAGTGCCGTCCCCTACCCGGGGGGCTGCGGGCAAGGGATGCGCCGGGACGCTGCTGCCCTGCCCGGGGATGCTCTGGGGCTCGGGGATGATGTTGCTGCCCTGCCCGGGGATGCTCCGAGATGCTGCTGCCCTGCCCGGGGATGCTCCGGGGCTCAGGGATGATGTTGCTACCCTGCCCGGAGATGCTCCGGGGCTCGGGGATGCTCTGCAGCCCAAGGATGCTCTTGCCCTGCCTGGGGATGCTCTGGGATGCTCTGCAGTCCAACGATGCTGTTGCCCTGCCCGGGGATGCTCTGCAGCCCAAAGATGATGCTGCCCTGCTTGGGGATGCTCCGGGGCTCCGGGATGCTCTGCAGCCCAACGATGCTGTTGCCCTGCCCGGGGATGCTCCGGGATGCTGCTGCCCTGCCCGGGGATGTTCCGGGGCTCGGGGATGCTGCTGCCCTGCCTGGGGATGCTCTGGGATGCTCTGCAGCCCAAGGATGCTGTTGCCCTGCCTGGGGATGCTCCGGGATGCTCTGCAGCCCAAGGATGCTGTTGCCCTGCCCAGGGATGCTCTGCAGCCCAAAGATGATGCTGCCCTGCTTGGGGATGCTCCAGAGCACAGGGGTGGTATTGCCCTGCTCGGGGATTCTCCACAGCCCGAGGATGATGCTGCCCCACCGGGGGATGCTCTGCAGCCCGAGGATGCTGTTGCCCTGCCCGGGGATGCTCTGCAGCCCAAAGATGATGCTGCCCTGCTTGGGGATGCTCCAGGGCGCAGGGATGGTATTGCCCTGCTTGGGGATTCTCCACAGCCCGAGGATGATGCTGCCCCACCGGGGGATGCTCTGCAGCCCAAGGATGCTGCTGCCCTGCCCGGAGATGCTCTGCAGCCCCAGCAGCAGCACAAAGCCACACAGCCCAGTCTGGATGCTCACCCTTGGCCAAGCAGCAAAAGGCCTCAAGCAGCACAAATACCATCAATATTCCCCGCATTCCCTCCAGGCAATTTGCACACAACAGAGAGCAAGAGGAGGGTAAGACAGTAGAAACAAAGGCAACTTTCCCAGGTGCTTCTGAGGATGCGGGAGCTGGAGCCTAGCAGGTCCCTCGGTGCGTCGGGGCAGAGATTCACCCACAGGATGGTTTCACAAGGGTGCCGGGTTGGTTGGCTTCCCATGCTGCTCCGACTATGACCTCTCAGCAGTCCCACCCCATGAGCACCCTTGTCCTTCCACCCTTCCCCAGGTGCTGCGACCGCAGGATCCTTCTGGGGCAGAGTCAGAACCAAAAGGCAGATTCAGTTTGGAAATACTGACGTGTTTGGTGGTTTTGATGATATTTTTTTCCTCAGCATCAGCTTGGCCAAAGCTCGCTGCCAAATTCAGTCTCAATCATTTAGCAGCACTGGCCCTTCCCAGTGTCAGCAGGGAGCTCATTTGCCAGGTGTCCGGAAAAACACCCGGTCTCCTACCTTTGGTCACCACCTGCTTTCAAGAGCACAGCTCAGCCCTGTCCCTGCTTTCCCCTGATCTATTCTGGGAGAAGCTGCCCAGCTGCATCTCCAGACAGTCTCTGCAGAAGGGCAGTGAGCTGGAGTTGGGCATCCCACAGGTAAAAACCTGCGGCTCTGATTGTTCCAGTAAAGACAAAGAGGAGGAGCAGGCAGGTGCTCCATGGAGACAACCCCCCTGGAGCAGACCATGCATGCCCTGAATTTAATAGAGCTGTTTGTTTCCCAGGTACAGCCTGTGCCAGTGTCAGGCGGTGTTTGAGTGACTGGTGCTGAGCCTGATCCAGCAAACCTCTCCTTTATTGTCAGCCCTGTAGTTGTTTCCCTGGGCTAATTAGGGGAAACGAGTGATCCCATCAGAAGGGCAGGAGCAGGGAGGAATGAAGTCCCAGACGGTGACCTGAGACACTGTTCCAGCTCCGGCAAACAGCAGTGCTGGGTGGGCAGCGAGCATCGCAGGCAGCGCTACCGAGGAGAGCCAAGATGTTCACTGGCATCTCAAGAAAGGAGCAGCCTCCCTGCACCCCCTTTGCCTCCCTTATTCATCACTGTCACATCTGGAGAGGGGTTTTATTTAACCATCAATTTCTTTCCAAATTGACTAATCTTGAGCTGGAGCATCTCACACAAACTCACCAAAGACGTCAGGGCTGGGCTGACGAGCTGCTCCGGTTAATGGAAACTCTTAAAGTATGTTGGGCAAAAGCGATCCTGAAGGGAGACTGCAGAGCACGAACACACAAGTGGCCATAGTAAACATCCCTCCCTCCTCCTCCTCCTCCTCCTCCCCTCCACGGCCACCGCTGGAGCCTTTGAGTAGGTTAGATTTATACATTTGCCTTCTGGATTGCCCCGTCTCACCTTGGGAAGGCAACAAAAGCTTTCAGAAACAATTTATAGGGAGATAATGCAGAGGGGCTGGCAGGGAGGGGGGCAGGGGCAGCAATCGGTGTGGGGAGCTGTATTTCTCGGGGAGCAGCTCCCGGCACCGTGTTAGCGTATCCTTGCCTGTAAGGTCACGTTGCAGTTGTAGATGTTCTCTGGAACAACAATTACTCTAGATAAGAAAAATCTAACTGGATAAAGGGACAGCTAATCAGGAGACTACAAGCCCCACGAATTGCTCAAGGAATCCATATTGATCTGAACAAGATATCAAATGTAAAATAAAGGATTTTGCTAACTCCACAGGCTGCTCCAGCCCCTGCAACCTGGCACTGGATCAGCAAGCAGAGGAGCTGGCAGTCTGTGCCTCCTCTCCCAGAAGATAAAACCTCATCTGCCCCTTCAAAGGCAGAAGCTGCTTTTTCAGCTTTTGCTCACGAAAAGCACCTCCTGATTCCTGTCTCTTCACAGCCCCTCAATGGGGTAAGAGAAACAGCTTTCTCCTCCCTGCTGCATTCTCTGCCCAGTGCTGCTGCATCCTGAGCAGGGGCAGCCCCTGGAGCTCGGGGTCTGTCCCTGCCAGCAAAATATAGAGACAGGAGGGGATGCCGAGCTCCCCATGCTCCCAAGAATCTCCTGGCACATGCACCCTCGAAATTCCACCCCTCCATTTTCATGCAGATGCAATTCCTCTCTGCGATGATGTCCTACAGAGACACAGGTTTAAACCACCTCACTGGAATGCAGAGCCCCAGCACGGCAGCCCTGCAGCAGGCAGTGCCCCAGGTGTGCACCGTGCCCCACAGAAGGTGTCTCCTTTCATCCCTCACCCTCCAGCTTCATAAATCACAAGAAAGACTCTCCTTCCGCCTTTTTACCCCCTTCCGGCTCCTTACTTAAAGAGCTCTGGCGACTGGTTGTCTCCCTGCTCTTTTCATGCTCGCTCTCTACCTTGAACCATGAGCACTTTGATAGATGGATGGAGAGCTCTGCCTGCTTTCAACGACTCTCCCGTACACACTGACGAAATACGAGGCTGTAATTCCTCCCACCACCGAGTCACGGCAGATATACTGCCCTCCAGCAAGAGCATCCATCCCCCTCCACCCCAAACTGGAATATAGATGTGCGAAGAGCTGTGCTGGCTTTCTGCCCCGCACCAGCATAGATCAGGATCAGCGCACTGACATCAATACACAAACATCAACACGAGCAAGAAGAAACTTGTGCCTTAATAATCGCTATTAATGCACTGTCAGAGACTATCGGTGTCCACAGAGCTCTCACCTGGCAGCCCTGCAAGAGGCTGAGCCTCCAAATCCACCCCAGCCAGAGCTGGGGATCGCACAGCGAGATGCCTCCCGGCAAGTTAAACACGCAGAAACAGCCCCAGTTATTTGCCGGGGGATGCTCCACCTGCCCAGCGGATCCTCTGTGTGAGGTGTGAGATTTCCACCTGCACCCAGGTCAGCATCCCTGATTGTCCCTGCTGGCGCTGGATGGGCTGATCACTGCCTGCACTCCAGCAGGGATGCATCCATAGCACACATCCCGCTCCCAAAGCATCCCCTGGGACAGCCTCAGGGAGCCTCTACCAGTCCCACGCTGCAGCCACCCAGTACCCAAACCCTAAGGGAGCAGCTGGGACCGTGCCAGCCCAGCGCTAAGGCTCTGTGGGAGGATTAGAGATGAATGCTCTCCCCAGCCCTGCAGAGACCGCACCAGGCAGCCCCTGAGTTATGTATCTGAACCACACGCCGCTCTCTGCCTCTGCATGGCTTTAGTAGGGGAGTTGGTTTATACTAAACAAACACTGATTGATTATTAAAAGCATATTTATCGAGGCTTAGCAGCACTGGTAGGAGAGATGTGGCTGGAGCCAGTGCCAGCAAGGCGAGTGCTCCTCGTAGCAGAGCTGCCTACCAGCAGCAGGGATGTGCAAGTGCCAGGGAGAAGACTGTGTCTCTCCAGAGCAGCTTGGAGCCACCAACGCCTGCAACCTGTGGCTCAAAACAGTGCAGAAAATCCAGCATTTTCATCTTTCCACGCACTGTTTGCACCCAGCCATTGATCGGCATCCAGAAAGAGGGTGATGAGGGACAGCAGTGCCCTGAGCAGCAGGACAGGAGCTGAGGGGCAGCTGAGCTGCCAGTATTCTCCGATAGGGACAGGACTGAGCATCGCAAACCTGGGCACGCAGAGAGCCACCTACATCTCCAATATCAGCAGCAAGATCAGGCTCAATGGCAGCTGGAAGAGCTCCTTCCTTTGCCATTTAAACCCAGCTTTCCTTCCCGCCAGGCGCTGCTCAGCCTTTGCCTTCTCCTGGTCTGGGTTGAGCGACCGCAGGGAGGAGATGCGGGGAACCTCCCGGGCAGGCAGCCGCCCTCCTGGCTCCACGGGAAAGCATCTCTCTCCCACTTGTGTTTTGATGTTGCTATGGTGATTGCCGAGCAATAAATCTTGATTATTATTGCCCAGCGCTTTCAGTCGCAAGCAAAGGCAACCTTTCCCAAGCCGCTGGGGTGCCTTTGTTTCCACTCTCCACCCGCTCCCAGCTTTTCTGTGCAAATCCTTCCCTTGCCTGGGCATGCGTACACCCAGGTGGGTCATCTTCCAGAGCCCCAAAACAGTGTCACCCCGCTCTCCTGCCTCCATCCGCAGCCAGGGAGCATCATCTGCCCCTGCAGCACCCCTGCTCCTCGTTTCACTGGCATTGTGTGCTTTCCCAGCTGGATTTAGGTCAGCACAGCCCGCTGCACCCGTGCATTCACATGAGCACCCCTAAATCATGTTGTGCCTCCAGCCACGGTCAAGTCTTGGGCCTGAGGGAAACTATTCTCAGGACTTCTGCTACTGGACCAGACCCATGTTAGCCACACGATGCAAAGCACTGATCCAGTATAAATCCATACAAATTTGTTTTGCCCCAGCAATGTTTGACTTAAGCATCACCATCAACCTCCAAACCAGTACTGGAAACCAGGGCTTTGCTCCCCCACACCGCCCGTGTCTCCGTTCTGGAGCGAGCTCCGCTGTCCCTCCTGGACAGATGACACTTGCAATGTATATTCTGGGCTGTGCTTTCATCTCAGTCCCTTTCGTATTTTGCCAGAATATTTCTCTGTGTAATTTCACCCAGGGGGAAACACGCATCTGAAATTTTGCTTTTAAAATTCCTTTTCGCCTGTATCCCCAGCTCTCTCCCATGCTGGCTCTCCACTCTGTGCCGGCACAGCCGCAACTGGTGGTAAATCTATAAGCCAGCTCCCTTCCCCTTTGAAGTGCAACCGGCGCTGCTTGGATTCCCTGACTTTTTGCTCCTTTTATCTTTCCTCTTATTTCACTTGTGGATATTCAGATCTGCAGATTACATTTGTCTTCCAAAATTGCTTTCTCAGTCGGAAGCTCCTTCCCCAGCTTACTCTTACGGGGTTTGTTCAGCCACTTCTGCAAACCTTCCTGTTCCTGCTGGCTCTGTGCTATGGTGACACCAAACCCTGAGCCCCAGGGACCAAACCCCACCACCGAGCTGGGCAGGAGAGGAGGAGAGCTTAGAAGCTCCTCAGATCTGCTTGCCATCCTTCTGGCTTCCAGCAGCGCCCATCAGGCTTTTGGATGGGCAAGGTGCTAAGGTGGAGAATCAGCTGAGAACACCTGATGGATCCGACCCTGGCTGCCAACATCAAAGGAAGATAATCAAGGCTCTGAGCCGCTTCCAGGGAAGCAGGTGCCACGGTGGATGCTTTCTGGTACCTCTGTCCCCTCCCGTCACTGCTCCAGCTCCCTTTCATCTGTAAAACCAATAACTGAATTAACCCTCCAGCGAGGACGCTGGGACAGGCTCTGCACTGTCCCGGTCAGCGCTCCCCTCACGTGCCAGGAGCCATACCAAGGTGTCCAGAGCTTGGAATGAGCCCCGGGCAGAGGAGCAGAAGGAAGAGGGAAAGTGATGCTCAGCTGAGGAGGAGAAAGAACAGGGGACGGGGTGCATCCAACCTCACAGAGCACTGCAACCTCTCCCAGAGAGCTCAGAAATAAAATATCTATTCCATATTGCTGCCCTTCCTGCAGGGCATCACAAACCAGGTGTGTCATCTGGCAGATCTACTGTCCCCTCCAGCCCTGAGGTCACCCGGTCCTTGCTCACAGCCCGATCAAGCTGCCCTCGTGGCCACGGCAGCAGAGATAGGGGACACTGGTGTGTTGACTCTCTGTAGACTATCAAACACATTTGCTTTGCTCGCCCTTTCAAAAGTAGAGATATAAAGGTATAGATTTTTGTTCCTTCAACCAAGTCATGGATTTCTGCTCAAAACTCTGCCACTCTCCCCTCTGGACCCAGCTGCCCTCCTCCTGTTCCATGTTGAAGCTCCCTTTGGGGATGAACTAATACCCCCTGACTTTATCCCTGCCACTCATCCCCTAAATCCATGTGTCCCCTCCTGCTCTGGGACCCCATCCCACACCCTCCCTGTGCAGGGACAGGCTCTGCCGGGTCAGACGGCGCAGGAAAGCTGCAGCACCAACCAGCTCAACGTTCCCATCGATTTATCAAAGCTCCAGCAGTTCCTCTTTCAGGGTGAGCAAAACAATAAAACACATTGAGCATAGAAAGCGGCATCCAGAACACTGTATTAAACGCAAGGCAAAAAAATAAAGTAGAGACCTGTTGGCTCATGCCATCTCTCGTTCTATATCAAATGCCTCGCTCCCAGACTAATGGTGTTATGTAGACTGTTATATTGGTTCTTTGCTTTACGGGACTGTACATCCACCTCTAATGCTAGAGATTTATTCTCCTCTGCTCAGCAATTACTTGCCATATTGTCCTCGAACACCGCTCGCTGCGTCGTGCCTGCTGTCCGCTGGGGCATCATCTCCCCTGGGAAAAGCGCTGCGAGAAGCAGAAACAGCTCCTGCCACCTCTGCCTTCCCGAGTCACCTCAGGGAAGTCATTCCCTGCCTCATCCCTCCATCTATTCACGTGTGAAATCCTCCTTCGTGAGGCGATCGCAGCCCTGCGGGAAAAGCACCGCACCGAAACCACACGTTTTCCTGCCCAGGGGTCCCAGCCCGGACCCCAGTGTCTGATGCTGCAGGGGGAAAACTGGGAAAGGGGTACTTTGCATTGGAGAACCCATCAAAAACCAGTCCCTGAAATGGGAATTGCAGTCTGGCACCGTCACACCCACTCAGACGCCCTCCATCCCCTCCGGCGTGCCGCGCTGCTGGAGCGGAGCAGAGCGATGCTCGCTCGGAAACTGGGGTTCATCATCTGCAGGATTATGAGCAGGTGCACCGGGGATGTTTTGCAACAGAAGGATAAATCAGTTCCTTCCTCAACATCTAACTCGTCTGAATGCCTCATTTAAACATTTATCATAGGGCATGGCACACGATCTTCCTTACAAATTGAGGTGTTACACAGTTCCGGGCGAGCTGACACAGCGCCGATAGCGTCGGCAGGATTTTGTCACCCTGATATTTCACAGAGCGCTTTTGTCACACTGGTGACTGCTGTTTGTTCGTGAGGTGTAATGATCCCTTTTAAACAGTGCGACTATAATTAAAGTTTCATATAAACCTTCCTGAAGAAGGCGAAGGGGGAGAGCAGCCTCTGAAATGTGCTCACAAAGGGATGACACAGAGGGAGAGGGAGGAATGTTGAGATGTGTGGCAGTCACTGCCTCGCTGGAGGCCTCCCCGCAGTGTGGGAGGCTTCGCCCACCACCACCGCAGCATCCCCTGCCCACCTGGTGCCCTGCTCCTGCACCAAAATCCAGAGCCATGAGGGTGGAAGGTCCCCTCTGGAGCTCATCTTGTCCAACATCCATGCTAGAGACGGGTCACCTCAAGCAGATGACACAGGAACACGTACAGGTGGGTTTTAACTCCAGAGGAGACACCACACCTCCCTGGGCAGCCGGTTCCAGTGCTCCATCCCCCACACAGAAAATATTTTCTTTATGTTCAGGTGTAAATTTCTGGGCTGTAGTTTGTCCCTGGTGCTCCTTGTCTTGCTGCTGGGCACCGCTCAACAGTCTGGCCCCATCCCCCTGATGGACACCCACCAGGTATCAATAAGATCCCTCTCAGGCTTCTCTTTTCCAGGCTGAACAGACCCAAGTCTCTCAGCCTTTGCCCATAACAGAGATGCTCCAGTTCCTTCATCATCTCCGTGCCCTCCACCGAACTCCCTCCAGTTGTTCCTCATCCTTCTGGAGCTGGAGAGCCCAGAACTGGACACAGGATTCCAGATGGGACAGCATAAAGAAGGAGAACATCCTGCTGGCCACACTCAATGTACCCCAGATACCTCATGTGCCTTCTTGGCCATGAGGACACAGTGCTGCCTCACGACTCATTGTCCACCAGCCCCTTCCCTGCAGAGCTGCTCTGCAGCAGGTCAAGCCCTCACCTGTATTGGTGCATGGGGTTGCGTCTCCTGAGGTGCAGAACCTCATAGTTGCCATTAACCTGCCTGCAACCCCACCTCCCCGCCCGCTGCTCCCACCGGTCCCCTTCTCCTTCCGTCGCTCCCTTGCCCCAAGCTCCGCGCAGCTGCACGGTGGGTTTTCCTGAGCATCCTCATGAAAACCTGTTGCATCGGCGAGTGTTTTCCTGAGGCTGGAAGGATCAGAAGCGCTAAGATTAAATGGCAGATCAACAGCCGGGTGCTGCCTGGAGCCTCGGGCAATATGTTTGGATGCTTCGCTGGATTAGCTGAGCCAAAAGCTCTCTGCGCGCATGCGGTGCTGCACACCAGGCTCAGCAGGAGCTCGTGGGGAGCGCTTGGGCGGCGCAAGCTGCCGGGTAAAAACACGTGGGGTTGAATCTCACCATATGCACGGAAGGGATGCAAAATCAGAGGGGAGCAGGTTCAGGCACCCCCTCTATTTTGACACAGAGTCAGGCGTGGGCAGGCTTTGCAAGCCCTGCTGCGCTACAGCGGCGGGTGGGATCTGGCCAATTGGGGGGTCAATTGGAAGGCGCCCATGCCATGGTGGGTGTCCTGGTCCTCCTCCATGGAGCACAGAGAGGGAAGGACAGCGTGGAGCATCCCTTTTCCCAGCCACAGGGTGCTCCAACCAGAAAGGGCTGTTGGCAAATCCATCCTTCTCGAGCCAGGCAGGACCTCACCAATGCCTATCCAGTCAGTATTGACAAACATCCCCATGACAGCACATGCTGCTACCCGGGGGGAACATAAATTATAGGCTTTTAAGTGCAGGAGGAGGGATTTACGGTCTGGTGCTATTAGCATTTGGCACAGCTTCCCCCCAGCACATCACTCGGGCTCCGAAACTCAAGAGATTTATGGGAGGTCAGAGTTTGGAGGGGCGGGGGAGGCATAATCCCTAATAGCGTTGCACTAATTCTCTGCAGGAAAAGGGCTGCGACAGTGCGATGGACTCGAAGATAAGAAGATTATCTTGTCCTGCCTCACAGAGGAGCACAGACCCCTGACTCGCTGAGCCCAAGATTAAGGGTGAATTAACCTCCAGGAAGGGGGGTTGGTGGCAGAGGATGGAGGGTGCTGCGTGGTTTCTGCAGCTCGTTCTCATACAGGTCCTGAGAGGAAGACCAAACATCTCCCTCAGGACTGTTACAGAGAGGTGCACCATGTCCACCAGCCTGAGAGAGGACAGAGAGATGATGCAGGCTCCTTGTGCCCTGGGAGCAAGCAAATTACAAGAATCCAGACATAGAAAACCACAGAGAGATAAGTTAGATGACTCCAAGACCTGTCCTTGATCAAAGAAAGTCAACCTCTCGGTCAGAGACTGCTGAATTAGGTGTGATGACACCCACTCCTCTCCAGGCAGGCTGACTAGTTAGGTGCAATACATCATTATCAGCCCAGAGAGAGAGAGAACCACACCAAGCAGCGAGGTGGAAGAGACCACGGGAAGTTGCTGTTGGCGCTGAGCAGCCCCCCAGCACCCACCTCCACGGGCCGTGCACCCCAAAGCACTCAACAGCCTCGGCAGCAGCGCAGGGAGGAGGTGCAGCAGCCAACGAACCTGAAATAGCAATGCAAAACGTCCGAGGGCTGCAGAGAGCCCATCCGGCGCTACGCGTGCCAGGTAGCACATCAGCGTTTTGGGATCAAAGCTGCCAGAGCTCACGCGGTTTGGGTGTTTGCTTGGCACTGAATTGTAAGCGGATTCAGCCGCTCAGATTGTAAAGTCTGCGACAGTAAAGTTATCCTCAAAGGGCGGCTTTCAGCCCCCTCAGATTTCTCTTTTATTTTCCTTTCCCTTTGCTTTCTTATCACTCACAAAGAGATTGAAGATAAAAACCTGTGGGAAGATGACTGAGCGCCTCAGGAAGGGGAAAGCAGAGCTCTGACTGCACCCCCAATCCTGCATTGGGTCCCCCTCCTCGCATTGCCCCTCCGAGGCAATCCAACTCCCTAATCCAGGGAAGCCCATTGCCTTTCTGATCCATCTGGCGCTGCTGAGAGCTCCCCTATCCATTCCCTAAGCCCCTGACTTGCCAAAGGGCTTTATTGGATTTAGCTCTTCCCTCTTCCCACCTGGGCTGAGCTGGAAGAGGAAAACATCAGGCAGAGAAAAACCCAGGTTTCTCTATGCCACTGAGTGGATTTTTTTAACGCGGATACAGATATTTATTTATTTAAGCATGCGACAACCCGAGTCAGCCTTATCTGACCAAAACACTTCGTTGATCAGACTGAGAAAAGCATCCTGGGCAGCAGAGCCATCTCAGCGCGGCGTGGAGAAACGCTGGCAGACCCGCGGTGGTGTTCAGAGACAAGAAATCACCTTGGAGCTCAAAGGCTGGGGAAGGAGATAGTCACCTTGGAAACCAGAGCTGTGCCAAGGCAGCACCGAGACCCAGCCGGTGCCAGCTGCCCAGTCCCAGGAGGATGCTGGCCATGTCCCAGGAGGATGACACCAAAATATTCCACTCGAACCACAGGCAGGGAGAGGGAGGCATCCCCCCAGGAGAGCTGCTCCAGCAGAAGCAGCAGCCTCAGGTTTTGAGCCTAGCTTGGTCTTCATAGAGTCACGTTTTCACTGTTGTAGGGAGGGAAGGGATTCACACAGCTGGATGGAGGTCCCCAATTGCATTTCCCTTCACAGAATCATGGAATGATTTGGATTCCACAGGTCCCACCCCCTGCCATGGGACACCTCCCATTGGATCAGGGGTTCCAAGCTCCATCCAACCTGGCCTTGAACCCCTCCAGGGATGGGGCAGCCACCACTGCTCTGGGAAACCTGGACCAAGGCCTCCTCTCCTTTTCCCTTAAGCATGTAGACAGCAGATCCATCATCCAGTTCCACACGCAGTGTCTGTTATGGGTAACTTCCTTTCCTCACTATGGCCTGGTGTCCACCATGGCACACGCTCGAAGCTCCGAGCAACATCGCAAACAGGGTTCTGCAGCCCTTGCCTACCCGCAGTCATGGACCAACGGGGATGGTAAATCCCCCGACCCAAGCAAGTGATGAGCGCATCCACACTGCAGCTCGCTGCCTACATCCGAGCATCCCAAACCGGGTGAAAAAACAGCATATCGCTAATGAAAACGCAGCACATCCCCCCCAGCTGCCCACTGACATTACGCTGGGGCACCTTTGAGCCGTAACATTAAAAGTCATCTTTCTTTCCCGCAGTAACAGAAAGCGCAAGGCAGAGATGAAAGTATTTACAAGCCTAGAAAAACTCGCCTGTGGTGCATTTGCAAGGCGGTACCGGCAGACTAGGAGGTAATAACACATCCCTTAAAGCCCGCAGCCCTGCCACCGCGGAGAGGATCAAGCTGTCCCCATGGGCTCCTGCCCTGGAGCCCGGCCAGCCCGACACCAACCCCAGATCGCCGTGCCCCCCGCCAGCCAGCGCCCGGCATCGCCACCGCGGGGGACGCAGATAAAAGTTGTCCCTTAAAGTTTGTTGGCTTGCTTTTTCTCCGGCAAGACGATAGGAATCATCTCCCGGCGCTGAGCCTGCGGGCTGCTGCTTTGCTGTATATACACATGTATATATAAAAATCCCACCTTAGACTGGAGGATGCCTGGTAGGAAGCGGTTTGTCACCTGCGCTTTTATGATTACAGCAACTAAGGGGAAAAAGATGTCCTTTCAGATAAGCATTGAAAGGGGGGGGTAGGGGGGAAGGAGATTTCAAAGGGTCTTTGTTCTCTTGAAGCGCTCGAAGCTGGTGGATTTCTCAGAGGAGAAGGTAGGATTTGAAAACATAATGCATCCTCATTTTCAAACCGTTTCATATTAGCAGCCATCAGTTACAGAATTTGTGTTGACTAATGTTTCAGGCCCTCAATGTTAATAATTTGATCCCAAATTAGGATTAGTTCTCAAGGAAAAAGTTCTGTGCTAAACAAGTGTTTTCTCTCTGGAGCTCCGACCACGTACTCAGTACTAAAATAATCATTTACTTCTTAACGTTTCTAAGGTGAGATTATGGCATCTCTCATGGATCGTCTTGGGCTGCTTTTTAAGGATGGGAAAGTGGGGACCCCCAGGAACCTGAGGCTGGTGAAGGGGCAGGAGCCAGGCTCTAGTGGGGCACTGACACCCCTAGGCTCAAAGGGGGACACAAGGATAGGACCGAGGATGCCCCTGCTCCCCCCTCAATGGGTACCCCAAACACCCCAGGGCCCTTCCAATGAGCAGACAGCAAGGAATTGTTGTTATTTATTAAGCAGTGTTTCTTAATAGAAATTTCATTAGGAGCATTAGGTATAGATAGTCACCAGCCCAGAACCTACAAGTAATTATGTTTAATTATTAAGTCTGTATGTTTGGAATAACGATGGCTCCCGAGCACCAAGATTAAGGAGCGGAGTCAATTGGAACAGGAGCTATTTATGCTTTCGCCTTAACAGTTCCCCTCTGTTCTTAATTGCTTTCCCCATTTCTCAGCCATCGCTACAAGCTGACCCCATGCCCACCGGGCTCTGGCAGAACCCCTTCTGTCATTTCAATCATGGAATCAGGAAGGTTGGAAAAGACCTCCAAGCTCATCCAGTCCAACCCCACCGTGCCTGCTAAACCATGTCCCAAAGAGCCACGTCCACATGGCTTTGGAGCCCCTCCAGGGATGGAAACTCCACGCCTGCCCTGGGCAGCCTCTGCCAGGGCTTCCCCACTCTGTCAGTAAAGACAATTTTCCTACTATCCAATCTAAATCTCCCCTGGCGCAACTTGAAGCCGTTTCCTCTCATCCTATCACTTGTCACTTTGCTCTCCCAGCCAAGGGACCACTGGCAGAAGAAGAGGAGCACCATCCCAGGGGCAGGAGGATGCTCACCCGCCCATGGGGCAGGAGCCTGGAGAGCTGCACACCTCTGCTCTTCGCAGACCCCAACACTGCCTTCTCAGTGTTGGGAACTGCAACACCAGGTATTTCACTCTGCAAAAAGGTTTGGCAGGTGCCTTACTTTATCTTCAGAGAACAGTTTGAGCCCCTGGCCTAGGAGCAGGGATCCAGAGCGGGCAGGTCTCTGCATTTCAGCTCACGGCCAAGCCAGCTGCCCCCACCCTACACTGATTTTGTGCTAACGAAGGGGGTGCGGAGCAGGAGCACGCAGGCAGCACCCCCGCGGCACAGCTCCTCTGGCCCCTGCCTTCCCCCCACACCTCCCCAGCTGCACCAGCCGGGAGCCTGAAGGAATTAAGAGTGTTTGGGAAGGAAAACAGAGCTAGAGAGAGACAATGTTGAATGTAAATATCAGTTAAATATGCATTACCATATGCCTGCGCCTTCGCGGTCTGTTAGAAGGCAACGCGAGCCAGTGAGAAGATGCAGGAGCAAAGAGCTGGAAGCTCAGAAAAGCGTGTTGCTTCCCTGCCAGCCTGTTCCCAAGCCATCGCTCATGGAACTCAGCAGTTGGGAATCTGCTCTCCTCTCAAAGGAGGAGGGACGCTGAGGCTGCAGCCACAGGACTGGGACACAAACCTCTCGCTGGGTGCGAAGAGAGGGGCAGCGGCGTTGCTGCGCCCGCTCAAAGCCATGGGAGCCGTTAGACCCGCAGCGTCCTTGACAAGGGAAACCCTTCAGTGGGAAGGGGATAAAGCAGTTTCCCCACTGCTACAACACAGGGAGTTGTGAGGGATGCGATCTTTCCCTAGCTCCGGCCGCAACACCACCCCTGCCTGAGTGCAGGTCTGCGTGAACACAGAACCCAGATGGCCATCGTAGCTTTCAAACTACCCGTGCAGATGATGCTGGCCAAAAATGTTTGATTCTTGCTGGAGTTACAGAGGAGATCAGACAGCAAGGCTGCTCAGGGTGCAGGGATTACACAAATGGGATAATTTGCAAGCAGGCGGCGGTGTGTAATTCCATCTTTTGCTTTGCCCTGGCTCCTGCCGCCTCTCTCATCCCCATGCTTTGCCCCTGCTGCTCCCAGGCCACAGCACTTTGCATCTGCATCCAGCCCCCAGGGCTCCGCTTTGTGCTGGGTACAGCAGGGGGGAGGCAGCTCTCTGAAGGGAGAATCAGGAGGCGCTTTGCTCCCAGAGGAGAAAAGGAAAGGTTTTAGGGAAGGATGTTCATCCTCTCCCTGCAAAATCAGCCAGCTCTGCATTGCACATCTTCCTCGCTGTCGCTTTCCGGCGTGACAAGGCTTTTCAAACAGCAAGGGGCTAAGGTGAGGTCTGGGCATTCGCCATCCCTTTCAAAAGGGAGAAAAGAAATCAGACTAAACACTTGAAATCCCACACTCTCCTTTTACCAACTGCCCCAAGCCTACAAATCCAAGCACCTGCTCAGTCACAAAAGCTACCGATACCCACATCTTCAAGGCACGTCACAGCCGCCTGAGCAGCAATAAAAGTCTTGCCCTGCAAAGGTTCCTGCAGCAGAAGTGGCCCTCTCCATCCATGCTGTGCGGGCAGCTAATGAAGCCTGCATGATTCATGGCACGGGGAAGGACAGCCCCGCTTTCCGATCCATCCAGCACCATTAGGAACAGACCCGGACCTGACAGTGCCGCCAGACCCGGAATGCAATTATCTGCTTGCTTAAATCCTAGCACATTCTCAAGTGCTTTGGTTAATTGGAAATATATTAAACACAGGTTTAGAAAAGTTGAACGCGTACTTAAATTCTTTGCTGAACTGCAGGGTGCGGTTCTGCTGCCCAGGAGGGGTTCAGCCCTGCGACGCTGCCCCTCGGTGTTGGCAAAAGCCCAGGGTAGAGGTGGGGGGCAGCTGCTCCAGGGTTCTCCACAAGCTTCCACCTTCCCTTTAGCGTAACGCCGTGTGAGCAAAGGGATAATGAACGGCCGTATAACTTTATTTTGCTATCAGTGCGCTGCCGTCAGATTTAACGGGTGTTTTACCAGGTGTCTCAGCGCAGCCCCACTGCGCTCAGTCACACCAGCCGAAGCAACTCAAAGAGGTGCCTTGCTGTGGTTCTGTTATTATCGATGTATTTTCTTTAGAGAGCTCCTTTCCCAGGGTGATTCTGCCCCATCCCACCACTTAACAAGTGAGAGCAAAGCGAGGGGAAAAAGGGAAACCATTGACCCAGCATGGCATTGCAGGGATTGCAAATTGCAGTCTTTCAGTTGGTTTTCCCAGTGGCTTCAGATCTAGAAATCTCCAGAGGAATATTCCTTGGGTTTCTGCCCCAAAGGTTCCTTTTCCAGGTTATTTAATATTAGTTCGGAAGTGTTAAGGACACACCAAGTACAACAAGACCCACAATGCTGCCACCAGACTTGACTGCAGTGGCACAGCACGAGGGGGAACAGGGGGTTCCCCGTCCCGCGGCAGCACCACCGTCACTCAGCACCCTCGCCGTGCCCTGCAGGCACAAGGGCTCTCGAGGCAGGAGAACACAAGCCCTTCCAGCAGTGCAGCATCTCTCCTTTAATCCGGGTGATACAGAATTAACACAACACAGAGCACTGGTGCACGAGGAGACATCCAACACACGGCTGTCGGGGCATGTGGGAAGCATAGCACCCAAATAGCACCTGTGTCCCTGATTACATAGAGTCTCACATCTCGCCTTTGCTCTGTGAGGATGCCCACACGAGCTGAAATGGAGCCCAGAAGAGCTCATCATCCCAAAAATCAGGCTGGGGATAGGAGAAGTGTGAGGACAGACCACTAGACTCTAAAAACACGCGTATCTGAAGTCCGAAGTGCAGCATCTTTCGATGGGGTTGGGGTTTCCCCAAGTACCACACAGCCCTACAGCTCAAGCAACAGAGCAGAGCTGCTCTCCAGACCAGCTGAGTGTCCAGATCCATCCCTCCCACCGGCTCCACAGCACCTCTCCAACAATTCTTAGAAGCAACGGGTATTTAAGAGAGCTCAGTATTTTCCCAACATCCCATCGGGTGAGTGCATTGGTGGCTGTACTGTGACAATGTACTCTTTAGACTCCCCCACCAAATTCTGGCTTCAGTAGCTCCAGTCTTTGTCATGTGAAAATACTTTATCAGGTTACACAAACAAACCTTCTCTGACTCAATCTCGAGCGCAGAACCTTTAAAAGGTGATAGAAAGCAGGGAGAAAACAAAAGATAGACTGCAACAGCTTCACGCCTCTCCCCAGAGAGGTTTGTCCTTAAAGAAGCTGCTCCAGGGAAGCGAATTGACATGGGCAATTACCGGAATGTCCAAAGGAGCTGGGTCAAGCGAGTCCCTGCGGCTCAGTGGCCACAAGGAGACATCACTAAAATACAGACACATATTCACACGGACCATGGGTTGCTGTCTGAGAGCTCAGAGCCCTGACTCAGCGACGCGACAGGCCAGCTCCCCCCTTCAGCCCTCAACAGGGCTTGACGAGCTGCCTTGGATCGATCCACACCCGTGGAGGTGCGCCACGGTGTGAGCTGGCAATCACAACGCACCCCTCAGTTTATCTTGAGCTGCAAGAGATGCGCTCGAGGACCCTGGTGGGAGACTCTTCACGTGCTGGGTTGGGACAGAGCACGTACCTGCTTGCACCCTACTGTGCTCCTCCCTCTGGAATCAGCACCAAACATCAGGATGCTGCACTTGCAGCCCCTGCATCCCTTAAGAGACACCCAAAGTCCTCCTCCAGGGTGGCACGAGTCTGACCTGCTCCCTAATCCATGCTGGCACAGGGAACAGCCACATCAGCAAGGGGAAGGCTGGTCCAGATAGCATTTATAGGTGAGAAACAAGGCTTTTCTGCCTGGAGAGAGCTGCAGTGTTTGACCTCGCTTTGTTCTGCTTCTCTTTACAACTCTCTGCAGTTTTTGGCCACTCTCCAGCTTCTCCAGCCATTTTTCAACTCTCCTTTTCAAACGCAGGCTGGGGACAGCCCAGCAGCGACTTCGCAGCACTAAACCTTGCGCTGAGCTCAGGAGGCAGTGCCCAGACTGGGATGATGCTCAGAGCTGTGGGGGGGGACCTAGGGCAGCCCCCCACGGCAGTGCTCCCAGAGGGTGAGGGGTGCCTGTCACCCCTCCACAGCACCTTCTCCTCTCCCATCTTTTGGCAGGGACGCAGGCAACTAATTGCAATTTCCATTCCGGTGGCTGTGCTCTGCAGGCAAAATAGGTTCTGTCTCTATAATGAGTCACTCCTGAATATCAATCTACACAGGGTAAAATGGAGACAATAGCTGCTTACATGCATAGTGAGTTAATTATGAGCATCTGCTATTAATCTTGCTATCAGACTGCTAATTGCTCCTTCTCCTCCACAAAGGCATGGTGGAGGTGAAGCAGCTCAGCCACCCTTCCCCAAGCCTCAAATCATTCCCCATAGGTCTGGGCTCACGGCAGCTGGGAAAGCATTCCCAGCGACAGGGCTGCACCCATGCATGCCGATACAGGCTCAGCCCTCCTCAGAGACATCTGGACCCCAGGAAAACCCAGCCTTGGAGAAGGATGAGCACGCTAACAAGCTAGTTTGTGGCTGAAGAGACCTCTGTGAGAGATTAAATACGGTCCCTTCCCTTCGAAGCCATAGGGAGCAACAGGCAGGGGCAGACGGTGTGGGATGGAAACCACCCCAAAGAGCACCAGGCTGAGAGGCAGAGCCACAGGGAGGGTGGGTGGCAGCTCCCCGGAGGCAGACACCTCTGCAAGGACCCTGTCAGCCGGCTGCTGCCAGAGATGGAAACCTTTCAGGGGGAGAGGCTGGTGTGTGCAGGAGAGATGTTGAGCTGCGCTCTCACAGGTGAGGACTTGACATCTCACACGTAATGAGGAAAGAAAATGCATCAGGAGCATTTGGGGAAGATGACAGCAGATCAGAAATGCCTCCTTCTCCAACAGATTTATTTTGTCAACCAGTCACTCAGGGAAAGGGGAAGAAGGCGCTGTCAGCAGCCAGGGCATTGGCAGGTTGAGGAGCACGGGCCCTTTGATCCGGCAGGTGCTCAGCGATTGCTGTCGACAAACTCCCAGTCACCGCCTAACAGGAGAGCAGCTAGCACACCTCAATTAGCTGCCGAGCAAGGGAAGAGCCCGTGGTTGTCCCTCATTAAGGAGCTGGCTTGCTTCCCCAAAGCACCGCGATGCCTTGCTCGTGGAAGGCAAAGAAGTCTGAAGCGATGGGGATCAGCGGATGGGGGGCACTGACCCCCAGCCCCCACATGTTTGGTGGTCGGGCAGGAGGCAGCCAAGGGCACTTTTAGCCCTGACGAGGCTTTTCTCTGCCGAGGAAAGGGCTGGGAAAACTCAAAGAGCAGCTCCTGGAAAAAAAAGACTCGAGGACCTCATCAACACATGAATAAAAGGGAGATTAAATCTGAGCCCTGAATATTGTATGTAGGAAATGTTTGCTCCTGTGTTCTGAAAAGCCTGAGGGGAAAACAAACCCGAAACAGTTTCCTCCTCCTCATCCCCATCCCCTGACGTTGGATGGGTGCCCTTGGGTTGGGGTAGTGGCGAGATGGGCAGCGCTCCACAGTCACACCACTGCCTGGGGAGCCCCCCAGCACCTCAGAAAAGCAGATTCTTGTCCCTCCTAAAGGTCAGGGAGGCTTCTCCAAGCCCTGTCCTCCCAGGACAGCGCTGTCCCAGCGGCAGCGACGGGAGGCCAGGGCTGAGCACAGCTTGTGCTCCTCACAGCCAAGCAGCCCTGCTATTTTCCAACAAAAACCCCCGAGTCCCTGCCCAAAGCTGGCAGGCGTAATTCACAGAATACATATAACCTTTAAAAAACGGACAAACTCGCATGTTTGTTTATTTTTAATTAGTTCCCTTTTTTCCATCTGCCTGAAATCTAAGTTCCTCGGGGCCCTTGAAACACCAAGGTCTCCCTCCCTGGCACAGGCAGGAGAGCTGCAGCCAGAGCTTCTCCAGCGGCTCCAGCACATCCGTGTTGCACCTTCCTGCAAGCACCGACGGGTTCTGTTGTACACGCAGGGTCCCCAAACCCGTGTTCTCTCCAGCTGGGAGCCTCAAGACTCCCACCAACAGGTTCAACTGAAGGACTAGAAAGCACCAGAGGTCCAGGTGGACCTCTTTCTCACCACAAAGCAGAGGTCCAGGTGGCCTCTGGCCCGAGTTAACCAGGACACAGTGAAGGAGGGATGGAGCAGGCACCATCAACGTTGCCCACAGCTCTGAGACAACCAAACAGCATCCATTCCTTCCTCCGCGTCCTGCTCTCCCATTGGAGAGAGGCCAGGCTGAGCCCCAGTGCCTGATCTTCCTTCCACACTGCAGAATCCCACGGAAGCGAGCAAGCGGCACCATGAAAGGGAGGGAATTTAGGTTATTTTAAGACACTTAGAAGTGTTCTATATCGATTTCCCCTTCTCGGTAATTAGATGTAGTGATTAGCCTCTCCTTCCCACTACATTGCTAGGCTGCTCCGCGCGGAGCTTCCCAGCAGTGTTTACATCGGGGACGCTAACGCAGCCTCATCCACATGCACAAACAGCCCAGCTGTGTGACCGGAGAAACCTCCGGAAGAATCTGGCATCGAGATGCAATATACATAATATATAACAAGCATGTTTATCAGACAATAACACATCGCAGCTGCTGTTAAACGAGCACACAAGCCGTGAACTGCACGGAAAATTCATGTATTATTTAAAATACTTCCCCGTGAATCCTGTCAAATCAAACCCAGCTCCTGGGTCCCTGAGGATGGTGGTCGGGGGACTGCGGCAGCATCGTGCTGACAGTGCCTGCTGTCCTGCCACCAGCCCTGAGCCCCACCGCCCACCCCAGCTGGCTCACAAGGACGTGTCCTGATGGAGGACAACAAGGACAGGACAAGGAGCAATCCCCAGGAGAAGGCTGCGACACCAGGCAGGGACAACGAGTGCCCAGCAGCACCAATGAAATGCAGTATTTCTTCAAAAGATAATTAAAAACTTGCCCAAACCCCCTGAAATCACCCCTCTAAGGGGGCGACTGATGGAGGAGGTCCCTCTGTTTCCCATTCATTTACAAAGCTGACGCCTTCGATGGAGGCTTGGGGACACACTTGGGTCTGAGCCCAGCCGTGTCCACTGCTGCTAACAGGAGGGTTCCTGGGATTGAAGTCATGCGTTGGAGAAGACAGGCATGAAGACACACCTGAGCCTGGCCACCAGCCAGCCTGTGCGAGCCACGGAGCTTCACTGCTGGCAAACAGTACGCATTAGTGTGTCTGCTATAGTAAGGGCTCCACTTCCCGGTGGGAAAGGAGAATCTTAGAATCATGGTATCAAGGTCAGAAAAAGACCTCTCAGCTCATCCAGTCCAACCATCACCCCAAGCCCACCACGCCTAAAATAACTTGCCCTGAAGCGCCACATCTACACACTTTTTGAACACCTCCAGGGATGGAGACTTCACCACTCTTTCAGTCAAGTAGTTTATCCTAACATCCAATCCAAACTTCTCCAGGTGCAACTTGAGGCCATTTCCTCTTGTCCTACCATTTGTCACTTAGGATAAGCCGTCTCCATAATCCCAAAGAACTCTGCTCCTGACCCTGTCCATAAGAAACCTCAGCTGGTTTGCTTGAGGTGTGGTGTTTTTTCCCTTTCCCCCAATTCCCTCCTCCAGGGAATTTTGCCAGATGCCTCCATCCATCCAACCATACAACCACCCTCCCACACCAAGCAACACACAAGTGCTCTGTGCACACCCAGTCTCAACCAAACCTCATCTCAAGGTGCTTCTGCCTTGTCCACCAAATGAAAATCCTGGTGCCACCCTCTCCCTCAGGCTGGGCATCCCTCTGCCTGCCTCAAAGAAACAAGGATTTAGCTCCTCTCAAGTAGCTGCAACAAGGCCCAATCCAATATTGATCCCTGCTAATGCGAGCAGCCAGCACAACCTTGTTTGCTCAGGGCCAGTATAATTCGGAGATTATGCTTTAATGAGCAGATGATGCATGTTTCAATATCCAGAACAAGAAAAGCAATGGAGATTTGAGATGGGTAAACAAGAAGCATAACTCCCGATGGACATTCGGGAGAGCTCCAGCTCTCCCAGCAGATGTGAAGTCCCAGCACCCAGTTTTGTCACCCAAAGCAGGAGCCCCCCACTCCAGGCACGCGTCCTCATCCTGGAGAGGCTCCATCCAGAAGATGCTCAGCAGACCCACAGGATAGGGTGCATGACTGTGCCCTCCCTCGAGAGACCACAGGGCAGCAAGGAAAGGACCTCAAGAGCAACATCCCACACATACAGTTCACCCTGAAAACCACATCAGGACAGAAAAGACTCTGTCGTGGAGTGAAGCAGCTCCAGGGGAAGCATCCATCCACCGCCAGGCAGCTCACAGCCCTTTCCCCTTGGACGCTGCCTGCCTGCGCCGGGTTTTTCCCCAGAGATTAGGGCTGGAGCAGCCCTGTATGCCAAGGAGCAAAAGACAAATGGTTTAATATGCGCTAAATCCAGGCTCCAGCTTCAACGCTTACTTTTTTTCTTCTTTCTTCTCAATATTTCATACTGCTCCAGATAAGAATGAATGCAATCCTGTTATTAAAATCTCCCTCTAGTCTATGCAGGGGTTGATGCCGTTTGCCCCGCTATCTGCATTTTTTACAGGTATTTCAAATACAGGCTTTCTTTTTTTCACAAGGGAAAAAAAAGACCTACGACCTATGCAGGAATAATCCATCCTCCTCTGCAATTGGGACAGGGGCTGCTGCCAGGACTGGGCAGGAGGCAAGGATCCCTCTTCCAGGCTGCATCTCTGCTACCTGCCTTTGCTTTCCCACCTGCAGACAGAAGAAACCGATGCTCAAGTGCTTCCTTAGGAGCAGCGAGGCTCCCTCTCTGCCCGCTCTTCCTGCATTCTCTGCAGCAGCATCCACAGGGCGCTGCCGTCCCTCTTCCCTGCAGGGGCTGCATTTACTGGGGAGCTCAGCGAGCCCTCAGCAATCTGTCGTGCCTCGTGTAGCATCCAGGAACCCATCTCAGAGGCATCTCCCACAAAACCCTCTTTCTCCCCACATTGCTTAACAGCAGCAGGAGAGGCTGTGAGCATCGGGGCTTACAGTCCCACTGCCCTCCAGGATGCTGCTGGGATGGGATGCGAGCATCCGCTGCCTCCCCAGCACCCAAGCAGGGCTCCCCATCCAGCCTGGCTCCCGCTTTCTTTATTTCCCATTCAGCCGCCTGCAGAGAGCCAGGGAGAAGCAGCCGAGGGACTCTTTTTTTTTGTTTGGGAAAAGAAAAACTGCCATAAATTTATTTACTTAAAGGATTTCTCACCAGAAAACAGCCCCCAGAGACTCCCATTTTCCGAGAGTGAATCTCTCACCTAATCACAAAGTGCTGCTATTTACTGTATCTGCTATCAAGGCAGGCAGTCTCTGTCCCGCCTTCCCTAACATCTATTTACCAAATCCATTTGCAAGTCTAAAATTTAATCAGCCAGGTTTCATCTTAGAGGCATTAACATTCAAATGGGACTCACTCCCAGAGCTGGAGCCAGAGTAAACCCAGGAGTCGGGGGAGTCGCCGCATTAATAACGGGCGCCGTGAGCCGGGATCTCGCTGGCTCCTGAGTCCAGGACTCGGTGCGTTATTCCCAGGCTGGTCACAAGCAAACCCTCCATGGCAAATCCAGGCAGGACCACCACATCCTGATGGGCAACACAAGTCAGGGGACTCAGGATCGTCCCCACGCTCCAGCACGAGGTAGATAAGTATTGTCCACACACTTAGTTCCCCCTTCCAAGTAAAACTCATTGCCTTGCAATAACACCCCCAAAACACCACGGATATCTACTTCAGGGGGATAAAAAGGAGCTATTCAACCACCTCGCTGCACAGCGCACGGCTCATGGGAGGGATTCATTAGCTAATGCTCATAAAGCATGTTTTACGGCCTGCCCTTCTTGTTGCAACGGATGGGAGGTCCGCAGTTGACCTCAGTGGGAAGAGGAGGCAGTTGATGACAGAAGCCAACACTATTTTATCCAAACAGATGAACAGGCCCTGGAAAGAGAGCGGGTTGCCCGCAGGATGGACCAAGGCCTTCTTAACTCGTAGGAACACACAGCTAATGCGAATTTAGCAGCTTCATTGAAGCCAGAAGGACTACATCTTCAGCAGAATTTCAGGGCATTCTGGCGCACAGGCAGCTGCCCTGCGGAAAGCCCCAGCGAGCACACGAGCCCACCTGGGCACGGAGTGATGCTCTGCACAGCCCCAATCCCTGTGCTGCCCACCAAGGTCTGCCCTCTCATCCCTAGGGGGGGCAGCATCCCCCCTAAAAAAGGGGGACCACAAACAGCAAGTTTCACACCGGCTAGATGTTGTCCTCTTGCACCACCAGCTTTCCCGAGCATCATTCTGCTAATTCCCCATGTCCTTCCAAGAGAGGCAGGATTTGGCCAAGCTGCTTAGGTGTGCCACAAGGAATTGAGATCATTAACTGACATTTCCCCTCTCCTGCACCTGGCCAGGGCCTGCGGCACTAACGAAGAGCCTGCTTGTGATGTATCTGGTATGTCAGGTGTCATCGGGGCTTCTTTCATTATCCTCACCTCTCACCGTCTCCACCACTGACAGATTAAAATTATTTGCACCACTTTCTTGCATATTCCATTAGATTTGCTCTAGTGCCTCTCAGTGGCACCTGCGGTGGGAGCCAGCAGCGCTTGGGCTGGCTTGGACCGAAGGGATGAGGCTGCTGAGTGGTGCTGGGGCTGGCAGGGATGCGGAGCCAGCGCAGTGCAGGGCAGCTACGCCCAGACAGTGATGTACAAGGCTCTCAGAAACATCAAACATGAGCAAAGGTGACAGGATAGTTCATCTCTTCTCTGGCTCAGACACAGCGAGCACGTGCCTGGGTGCGTGAGCAGGGATGCTCCATCCAGCACGGCTGGGTACCAGCCTGGTAACAGCCTCTCTCCTCCTGGAAATAACCTTTGCTGTGCTTTATTACAAGCCATAAAAAGAAAGCGAGTGAGTGTGAGTGAAGGAGGGAGAGAGACATTATGTGTCTCACCGTGATAGCCTGTGATGTCTTCAGCTCCAATAAATAAATAAAGGAAGAAATATTCCCCTAGGTCCCTCTGACACATCTAATTGATATCACTAGGGATCTTCCATGAAGCAAACAGGAATCTAATCTATTGTCTCGTACAGCCAAATGGAAGCAGCGGGGTGGCTGCCACCAAGCCTCCAGCTCCTGACAGGGACGCGCCTAATGGAAGTGGAAACCGATTACGGGCAGCCTGATATCCAAATAACAAATAGGGGCCAGGAGAGACAGCAGCTGCACTGGCCTTGGAGGGGAACTCCACCGATTTTCCCACCCGTTCCTCACACCACGCTTGCTGAATGAGGCACCTGGCAAAATCCCACTCGCTTGCAAGAGTCCTTGGCAGCTGGGATGCCAACAGACCAGTGCCTACGCTGGTGTGTGTTCGCACACGCTCGCGTGTCTGAGATGAAAACAGCTCTGAATCCAATTCCCTCCTCAATTGCACTGGGGCAATTCTGGGAGCTGACAGGGAGGAGCAGCCGGAGCACCGGGACTCAGCCGAGTGCTGCTCACCAGCTTTGAAAGCACAAATATGGGCCGGGGCAGAGCAAGGAGCACCCAAAACCCAGGGAGAAATGGCATTTTTCAGAGATTCCCTGCTAGAGGGGAAAGAAAAAGAGCTGGTGGTACCACAGTGGAATTTTCCAGCTGCTCCCACATCCCTGGAAAGCAGCAGCACCGACGTGAGCAGACAGCTTTGCTCTCGTCTGGCATTCTGTCCGGAGGAGCAACAGCATGCGAGCGGCGGCTGGCACCGTGCAGGAGCTGTGCCTCTGTAGAGATGCCCTCAGCCACATCGGCTGCCACCTCCCACCTTCCTTGTTTAATTAACTCCCTCCTGATGTAGGTAATGGAGCTCTGGAGCTCTTAAAGATTTAATCAGCCCAGGCTCCGCACTCGCAGCAACTCACTCCCTTTGTTAGATTGGTGTGAAAGCCAGGGCATAGCCAACCTGCAACAACATCCTCACTGTTAATAGCTTCCAGCATCCTGCGTGTCCCTGGATAGTCCGGCACCGAGTCCTCTGGACTCACTTCTCTGTGCATCAAAGAGCCGCTCGGGTCATTGATTTTTAGCGTCATGCAAATAGAGTCAGCGGGGAGCTGGCAGCTCCAGTGCATTATTATTTAGGATGGATAAACTCTTATCCCGAGTTCACAGCACCTCGCCGAGACCAAGGGAGGGTTTCTGATTTATCGTGATTGGTTTTAGTCCTGCGGAGGAACCACACAGAAAGTGCAGGGGAGGGGAAGCGGGCAAAACCGCTTCCATCACGAGGCCCTCGCAGAATAAGGGCTCTGTGCAGGAACACTATCCCCACCACGGCTCTGCTCCCCTCCAAAGGGCAGTTTGTGTCATTGGCTTTGCAGGGAACAAAGAAGCCCTCAGAGCTGAGTGCCTGGGGAACACCTGATGAATTGCCACGGCAGCATGTGAAGAAGTGCACAGCTTCACTCCCCGGCATCCCTCACCAAGAACCATCCAACCCCAACACACACAGCCGGTGCCGCACCCGTTGCCGGAATGCCCAAACCACTTGCCCGGATAACAAAGCATCGCCTTCAGCATCAACCAGTGAACGAAACGGAGATCTAATGGCAGAACGCAGACATCTAAAACTGCCCCAGACCCCTCTCCCACCCCAGCTCGCTCTGCCCCCGGCAGTAGCTCCTTCCCAACCCGAAGCAAATTGCAGATAGATTGGCTCCCAGTAAATGGCAATAGCTTTGCAAAATGCCATCTTAATAAGTGCATCTCTCAGCCAGGGGTGAGAAGCAGCAGCTGAAGCACTGGCGTGGATGTCAAGTTACAAATGAGACATCCAACTGCTTCATTTATTAGAGGGAATCAATTCGACTTTTCATATTCACCAGGAGTTCCAGGCAGGAAGGACCCCATCAGCCGCCTGCACTCAACCCCTCGCGTTTCAGCTCCAGACAGTGCACGGAGAGCATGGAGGGAATGAGAATATCTCTGACTGCACAGCATCACTGGAAAACACTGGTGCCGTTCTCCAAGGGAAGCAGAACAACAAGGAGAGGGACACTGAATGCACCAGCCCTGTCCTCCCCATCACTCAGAAGATGGGCTGTTTTCCACGGAGCGCCAGCAAATGGAATGTTGGTCACTGGAAACACAGAACTGAATATTTAAAAACATAAAAATCACAGAAACACATCAAATTCCTTCTCTGGCAAGTGCAACCAGCAGGTCGGCAACCGAGACAGCAGCCGTGTGGCAACCAAATAGCATGAGGGATCCCACCCGGACGCCTGTGTCTCTTCCCTGCCATCAAACCAGGCTGATGCACATCCTGGTGTCAGCGCTGGAGCTCGTTAGGGTAAATGGGTGAAAGGAGTGAAGTACAGGCTCCCCGTGCACCACGGAGCTTCAGCTCTGCCCTTTAGACGAAGCTAACGGGTTGTGTGTGCACACAGTTTAATCCTCCAAGAGCAGTAATTGCCGCTGCACAAGAACATTACAGGTCACTGGAAGCAATTTAATGATAATAAAAATTAAAAAAAAAAAAAAACTACAGGAAATGAAGCAGCTGCCACCCTTGATTCTTGGGCTTCTTTATCATGCAAAAACTCCTCTTCATTTCCCAACAGACAATTAATGTATCTGCAACTGCAACACAAAGCCCTCCTCGCCCTCCCCTGCACCCCGTGCCTGCAGGCGTGGGGTCAATGACCACTGCTGAGCCAGAGGGAGCAGATGTGGCATCAGCAGCCCCGAGGCAACGGTCCCAGGGCACTGGCACCATCGCTGAGCCCATGCATCTGCCCAAGCATCCCTCTGCCTGCACCTCTTTGCCATCCAAAGCAGCATCCCTGCCTGCTCCATACTCCGACGCTGCTGACCTCAGCGGCACCGCAGACCCACTTGTGTGCTCGAGGAGGTCGATGCTCACATTCACAACCCAAGCCAACCTCGCAGCCACTTCGAACGTGGTTTAAGAGGGGCAGCTGCCACTTTCTCTGCCGCTTTAGCCCTTCCTCTGCTCCCAGCATGAGGCCATGGGCAACCCAACCCTTTTCATGGGAAACTGGATCGCTCAACGAAGTGCATTGATGTTCATAAAGGTGCCCAGGAAGGGTGACAGCTGTCCCAGCTCCCAGCCTGAGCCCTTCTGGGCCACCAGAACCTGGGGCTGGAATGCAAGGAGGGGTGCAAGGAGTACAGCCCAGCCATGCAACAGCAGCCCCTGACTTTCCAGGGCTGGAAGCATCTCTCCCCAGCACACAAGGCTGCGCAGCAGGAGTAGATCGGTGCTGCTCGTCCCTGCCTGTGGCTCCCCTCCACCAGCCTGATCCACAGCTCCCAGCCGCCTCCTTTGATGTCCTATCCAGGGCCACGGAGAAGAGCAAGTGGGGTCCCAGGGCCCGTTCTCCTCGTGCCACGCAGGCACTTGTCAGAGCCAGGCAATGGCAACACGGTTATTATACATGGCCTCAAAGCCCATTCAAGGCACTGGAAGATGAATTATGTTTCATTTATATCAAAGAAGCAATCTCGGAGCCCATTTGTGATCAAATTTGCTGTCAGAGAAACTTTGCTTTATCTCATTACATCTGATATCTCTTGGCTTCTTGTCCTTGAGACTATTAAAGTTTAATGTCAAATTCGAGATGAAATGGAATCGTTGCTGTATCATCTCATCAGGACCCAGTGCGCCCCGTCCATCCTCATGGTCCTGACAACTCATTACACTGGAGCAGCTGGGGAGAGGAGGATGAGGAGGGGAAACCTTCCTTCCTGCAGGATGGAATCGAGGGGCTGGCTCTGCAGGGGTTGTCAGGGCTCTTTCCTTGCTAAGCTGACCAGCCCCGCCAGCCCCACGTGGGACAGACCACCAGCCAGTTGTCCCGAGGATATTTGCCTTTAAAAATGAGGGGTGTTTGGGGACAAGGGACATCAGTAAAGGGAAGATCTGGCACAGCCCACCACCCTGCCACTCCTCCTGCCCAGCCACACAGGGATATCTGAGCTACACCCAGGTAATCCTCGTCCTGAAAACCAAAACCCTTGGACTTGAGTCCTTTGGAGACCAAGCCCATTGCACAGCGAAGAGTTTGAAATTCAGAGCTAGGCTGGCAAACACACCCCTCAGAGGTGAAACACCCTTTCCAGAGCTTTTAGTCTTTCCGCAATCCTGTTTCCTGCAAAGACTAAACACCTTTGATGATGGGCTTTAGTGGGCTCCCGAGAGGCTTTCCTGGAGAAGCTCACACAGCCTCCCAGATGCGCTGTGCAGAAGGGTCTGCCGGGCTGAGATTAAAGTCAGTCCTCCTTGACTGATCCGTGAAAGCATTTGAAGCTGAACACACCGCAACTTTTCAGCTCTCCAGGAAAATAACCCATAGATTATAGCATAGGTGCTCTTCCCACCTCCCCAAACATAGACCACAGGGTTTCTGCCACCACAGAGAGGAAAAGGACAGCAGGAGAGTGGGATGCTCCTGAATGCAGCATGCACCCTGCCCCGCGGAGGGATGGAAGGGGAGAAGCGAGCAGCAATTCCCCATCTCCATGGCACAGTGATGCCAGCTCAGGGCAGGGAGTGCTGTCAGAGGGAGGACTGGGAGAAAAGCCAGCGTTTCCCTGGGAAATCTGCTTCCGAGAAAGAGTTATTATCCATCAGAGGAGAAGAAAGGCAAAAACACGAAGAGAAACTTTCCGACAGAGTCACAAGCACAATCCCTCTGCAATCTCAAAGCCCACTGCAAAAGAGGGGAGAAGCACAGAGCCGCAACGGGGCGAGTTCTCCTGATACCCTCTCGTTTTCAGGTGCCCAACCTTCGACTCTCTGGCTGGGAATATCAAAGCAGCTGAGGGACACAGAGGCACAATTCCCATCTCTTTGCAAAAGTCTCAAGGAGTTCAGTCTCTCCAGATTAACAAAGAGAAGGTGATGAGGTGACTTGATCAAAGTCTTTAAATACCTACACAGAGAACAAAAAAAAATTGATAATAGAGGGCTCTTCAGTCTAACAACAAAGGTGGAAAAAAAACTGGTGCCTGGAAGCAAGAACCAGACAAACGCAGCTCAGAGATCAGGTGCCGGCTTTGCAGCAAGGATAATTAAAGCTGTGACCCCACTGGGGTGTTTGAGTAAGAATCCGCCCCCACTAAAGGAAAAACAGGCATGGAAACTGCTCCAGTCCACGTTGCATGGGATGGGCAACCAGAGTGGTCGCTCCCTGGCTGTATAATTTTATGGGAAAAGCTATTTAAATTAAGGGAAGCTGGCTATCTGGATCCCCTGTGGAATAAATCTGGATGCCCCCATCCACACAGCTTCAGAGGATGACACCAAAAGCCACGTGACTCAGGACAGACTGAGGGGCTACATGGCTGGAAGTGACCCCATCCCAGGGCAAAGAGTTGGCCCGACATGTTCTGCAGTTCTCCAGCCTTTTGTGCAGAGCTCCCCACAGAGCTCAGTTCCTGTGATTTGTCATCCTGGGGTTAAATCGTTCTCCGCATATTCTGCAGGTGATGCCTAAAGTTAAGTGAAGCAGAAGAGCGGCCCAAGATGGGAAGGCGCTGCTCTCCTGCTTCAGCCAGCATCTTGGCAAGCTCACAATTATAGAATCACAGAGGTTGGAGAAGGTCTCGAAGCTCATCCAGTCCCACCGTCAGTCTAACCTCACTGTGCCTGCTAAACCATGCCCCAACGCGCCACCGTTACACAACGTTGGAACCCCTGCAGGGATGGAGACTCCACCACTGCGCCCTGGGCAGCCTCTGCCAGGGCTTCACCACTCTATCAAGTAAAGACATTTCATCCAATATCTAGTCTAAAACCTTCCCAGCACAACTTGAGCCCATTTCCTCTCATCCTGTCACTTCTTCCTTGGGAGACGAGCCCAGCACCCACCTCACCACAACCTCCTTTCAATGAGCAATGAGGTCTCCATCAGCCTCCTTTCCTCCAGGCTGAACAGCCCCAGTTTCTCCAGAGCAACCCTGGCTGCATAGTTGTTGATGCGCGTTTAACTCCCACCGGCGGTGAGCAAACACGGAGCGGACGTAGCTGTGCTCCTGAGCTGGGTTTTGCCTTTCAAGAGTCAGCTCATGAGAAGAGCGAGCACAGCCTAACTCCATCTGCTTCAGTAATTTAAGAGATGAGTGATCCCACCCAAGGGAGCCAATTCCAGAGGGAACCACCACACAGCAGTGTTATGGCTATCACAGCACTGTGTTTTAGGAACTGGACCCTGCAGGCACCCAGCACGCAGCCCGGTAAGCCCAGTCCCCACCCTGGATCTGCTGGGACCCCACCACCCCATTTCCCCTGGGGATTACTAGAAGCCAGCACTCAGCGCGAAAGCTGCCAGGGATAAACACAAACTCCTTTCTTCAAAGCATCAAGCCGCTTTTCCAGCCTGGACTAAACCTCTGGCATCAATAGCCGCTAAACACACCATCATCCACACTTAAAGGAATCAGCAGCAGCCTTCATTAGGGTACCCAGGCAGGGGCCGGGGCTTTGCTTTTGTGCTTTTCTGGTTTTAATGGGTTAGTTATGGCACTTTCAAAATGAATGAACTCCGGGCCCGAAACCCCCAGCTCAATTGTCAGTTATTGCTGGCAGTTTATCAGCATTAACTGATTAGGCTCAGGATGATGGATTCCCCTGCCTGCCACTGGTGCGAGGCAGAGGAAAAACCTCCTTTCCCTCGGTTTGCTCTGTCACCAAGCAGTAATTGCCAGCTCTAATTTCCCCCGGCTGCTCCCCCCACCAGCAGCTTTTGTTTCCAGCCTCTCGTAATCACAGAGAAATAATAATAATAATAAAATAAAATTCAAATGAGAGGGGAGCTTGGCCCCAGCAGAATTTAATTGATGATCATTACACTTTGGAACCTAAACTCTTTTAATTTCATTGTGTTTCATAGAGATGAATTATGAAATTACGGCTGGCCAATTATAGATTGTGCCTCTGCTCCTTGTGCCTTTCAGTTCCTCCCTCCTCTCCGAACACCACGTTCTCTCCTTTGAGCAAAGGATTGATGTAACAGGGGAAACGCTGCCCTTCGCTTGTTATCCCTGGAATACCTTCCACCCTGTGGGGAAAGGCAGCAGAGGGGAATAAAAGAAGGCTGGGGGGTTAAATCCACTGATTACCTGCAGTAATTAGGGACTTGCAGCTGCCTACAGGCAGTATCTCCACCCAGGGTGGCTGGGTTGGGGTACACCCTGCTGCCACCGCAGGCAAGGGACAGCCCAAGGATGGCCAGAGGATGCCAGCTCCAGCCTCTGCATCTCCAGCTCTCTCAGCCTGTCCTCGCACAGGAGGTGCACCAGCCCTCGGATCACCTCCACGACCTCCTCTGGACTCGCTCCAACAGCTCCACGTCCTTCCTGTGCTGAGGACTCCAGAACTGGACACAGGGCTCCAGGTGGGACCTCACAGAGTGGAGCAGAGGGGCAGAATCCCCTCCCTCGCCCTCTTGCAAACAGCCCATCAAGAGATGGGGAGAATCAAGTCCACCGTCCAAGTGGAACAAGACAAGAGCACCACATGCCTGGAGAACAGAGCCACAGCCCTCCCGAAGGCTGAGATACCAGGTTCCAGGCATCCTCCCAAGCTCACCCACCACCACCTCTGCAGCACTCATAGCCTCCAAACAGGCTCAAAGCCCATTTGACACAGCCCAGCAGATTCAAAGTTCATCATCCCCCTAATTTCAATAAGCAAAACTTTAAGGGAGGGTGTTCCTCAGGCTCTAATAAAGGTTTCACACATTAAATTCCTCCTTGCTTTGTTTCATTTGCCGTGCGAATTTTACTATAAGTGGAGCTAGGAAAGGAAGAGATTTAAAGACGTTTGCAATGCTACAGGCTCGCAAGTCTCTCCCACGCTGTCTGGTCCACTTCGGAGTTTGCATCTCCTTCTCCGGCACTGCCTGGCTGCTGCTGTGCCGCTGGGCAGCCCAGAAGCAAGTGGGGTTGGGCAAACCCCTGCACCCCAGTTCAGGAAGGATGTGGGCAGCCCAACTTCACCACCTCCCAGCACAAAGCAGCATCCACTGGGATGCAGATCAAGCCAGGCGAACTCATCCCACGCACCAGCTCTGCACCTTCGCTGGAAGCAAAACTCACCCCATCCTGCACTGCAAAGAAGCTATGTGGAACTTAACAGCTAATTTAGAAGATAAAAATAAACAGCGGGTGACAACTGCTGCAGCAGGAGCAGAGTTTGGGGTGCCTGGCAGCGAATGCACCGCTGGAGTCAAGCACAAAGTTCTCCCCCACACTTTCCAGTGGGGTTTAGAACAGAGCTGCCTTCCTCTTATTATTTTTTTTTTTCTAGAGCCAAATGGGAAAATAAAGCCTTTTGCAAAATGTCACTGGAAGAAAAATACATGCCACCACCAGCGCCCTGCAAAATAAATAAATAAGGGAAAAGTGATAAATTTTGGCTGTCTTAAAAAGACAGACCAGCATTGCTTATCAGCCACGATTTGACCAGATAGCGGCTTCAGAAAACAGACACTGGTCTTTTTGTAATAAATGAAAGCAATAAAGCCAAAGTGCCTCCTCTGAGCTATAAGTAAGCAGAGCTAAGCCAGAGGCAGGCGCTCCCTCGAAGGGGCTGTGGTGTGGGGAGCCTCTGGGGAGAAGCTGGGGCGCAGGGGTGCGGCGCCTGCTGAGGATGCTGCTGAGCAAATGCCAACCCACGGCACCACTCCCGCCTGCAAAGGCTGCTCCTGCCGCCACCCAGCACCTCAAAGAGTGAAGCCCAGGGCTGCGCGCCTTCCCGATAAACATCCCCGAGCAGCTTTTTCTTAAAGAGGTGTCTATTTAACACAATTTCCATCACAAGCGGCTGCTTTGCATTTCTCCTGGCTTTATTAAAACTGATTTTCTATTTGCACCGTACAAGCTGATCTGATTACATTTCCATTTTCCCCCCCTGAAGAGAAGGGTCTCGCTCTCCTAAGACAAAAAGGGAGAGCAGGTCTGCCTCCACCCGCCTCCTGCTCAAGGGCTCTTCTGCCAGGGGACCGGGGATGAGGACCAGAGTTGGAGCTGCGAGGAGCTCTGCTCTGCAGCATCCCGCATCTGTTTCCATGGGGACAGCGAGGCAGCGTTTCAGCAGGCCTGGATCCTGCTTTTGCCTGTCTAAATACCAGCCAGAAGCCATTTCAGCAAAGGATTTGCCTCGCAGCTGCCCATCCTCATGGGACATCATCTCCCACGTGTCCCAGCGTGGTATTCAGGTCTGGCAGCAGCGGGCAGAAGTGCCCGTAAAGCAGGTGTTGATAAATAGGTCAGCAATTCATCCACCAGCGGCATGCCGAGGCTTGGCGACGCTGCCGAGCAGCTCTACAGAGTCAACGGAGAGACGGGGCCAAACGCATGGATCCTCCCAGCTGCTGGCGAGAGGACGGCCCAGCAGCAAGGGTTGGGATAGCATTCCCTGCCTGGCACCAGCCAACCCATCCCTGTGACTTCCCAAGCCCCTCCCAGGGATTCTACCATTAAAAAGCAACAAGTTTTCATTCTGGATAAACATTTTTTTAATTAGGAAGCATCCATTGACATCCCTGCCCTCTACAAGGGCTGATAATTCTTCTCCACCTTCCCCTCTCGCTCCATCACCAACCTGGTGGGAAACCATCACCAGCTTCGAAGTACCAACTTTATTAAGATTGATTCTGCCTGCCTCCGGTTTTGACAAGTCCAAAGCAAACACACGAGGCTACGGGGAGATTTGGTAATAATTACCATCTTTAATTACTACTAAAACATCAATTGCTCTTGTTCAATTAGCATCACAGATCCAGGCATGGCAAAGCCTGTCGCACAAAATAAGCTGAAAATTGATTTCTGAACACTTAAGGCAGATCCAAAACTGGGAACCTGATAAGGGGGCGACGGCAGAATGCGCTCACCGGCGGGTAGGGATCGCACGCCGATGTAATTACTTCGGCTGAAGATTATTAACTTGTGTATGTATATCTCGTACATCGAGTGGGAGTTACTCATTAGGGGGAGTGCAAAGAAGGGGAGAACTTGTTAACAAGGACAGAGGCAATTAGAGAAGACAGCGCAGTGGGAACGCTGGTGAGAGATGCCATGGCTGGAGAGGGTGATGGACACCCAGGATCTCCCACCAGCACCACTGGAGCTGAGGTGCCGCAGCTCCCCACTGCTCCCCAAAACCAAGCATCTGCCTCAGAGAGAAGTATGGAAAACCCTTGCAGGATCCACAGTCAGAATCTCCAGTCATAGGATTGTTTGGTTGGAAAAGACCATTGAGATCGAGTCCAATCGGTCCCACCAGAGATTTCCTCTTGTAAAAGAGAGGGAAGGGGCTCCCCCACTATCCTAGTGGGAGCTGGCACCTCCTGCGGATAATCGAGACCCAAAACCCAGGTAGAGACCACTCCTGAGCGCACCATGGTTCTTATTGTAATAAAAGGAAGTAATTAACCAGGGAAGAGGTGGAGTCCCCATCCCTGGAGAGATTTAAAAGACTTGGAGATATGGTGCTTAGGGACACAGTTTAGTGATGGGCTTGGCAGTGTGAGTTTTATGGCTGGACTCACTCTCCAAGGTCTTTTCCAACCTAAATGATTCTGTGAAGGTGAACATTTACACCAAACCACTTCAAAACTTCACTCAAATTCCCAGGATTCACATATAGCCAATGCTTTTTCCCAGCTGCACCATGGGGCGTGGGGACAGCGAGGAGGCATCTCCTCCAACCCCAGCTCTTACACGCATCACAGCCGCGCATCTCCGTGGCTGTCCTCACCCCCAGCACAGCTCAGGCTTGCCTGATCTTTAATTCCCAGCAGAGAAGAAGAGGAGAAGGCACCCATTTCCTCGCCTTCACCCCACGTCGCGCAGCCGAGCAGGGAGCACCTTGAGGGAGGCAGCTAATTGCCGAGGCGATGGGCAGAAGCATTTGCATAATGAAGTGTAGAAGGGATGTTGAGCTCATGTATTTTTTAGAAGGTTTATCTTTAATTTTATTTAGCTTAAGAAGGGCACGTCACTCAAACCCGGACGGTCATTTATAAAAACATTTCAATTGTGCCTGCACGAAGCTGTCTCCAGGCCTAAGTGGCTTCTCCAACCCGCCCCGAATACTAATGGGAACAGCATCGGCAGGCGGGCGAGCGAGGGATGGAGCCCGCTGTCACACAGCAGGCCAGCAAAGTTCCCTTCTGCTATTCTCACGTGTGATTTTGTGCAGAAAAACCCTCTACCCGGCAAGCAGCAGTTGTTCTTTGGCCTCCTGAGCACCATCTCTGCTAGGGAAATACCAACATTAAAGTATCAGCTGCCTGTGGAATCCTAGGGGCAGCTGGTATCTGGAAAAAAGCTTTAAGTAGAGACTGTTAGTGGACACCTTAAGCCGTTTCTTTTGTTTTAAACAATGAGAAGGTGAATCCAGGCAGCGCAACCCCCTCCAGCTCATGCCAGGTGTGCCCGAGCCCTGGCACTCAGCTGGGGAAGGGGTCAAAGCCTTGCGGTGCCCCCAGGATCGCCCCATCCCACCTTCCCCTCTGCCAAGACAGAGCAGATCCACCTCAGCTGGGATGCAGCCCAGCATCTCTAACCAATCCCACTGGGGTTCCTTTAGCAACAGAGCCCTGCAGCAACTTATTTCCATGTAGGATTGGCCAGCGTCTTCCAAAGCGCCGTTTGTGACCCAGCATCCTAGAGACAAGCTTTTCTCTCTCCAAACCTTGTGAAAAACAGCAGGCAAACAAAGCGACTGGAAAGACACGAAGAGGGAGCAGTTGCCTGTTTGTTTGGCATTTTTCTCCTCTTTCATCTGCTCTCCTTTCCATCTTCCCACCCGCACTGCTTCACCTCCCACACCTGCTCAAAAAGAAGCAGCTCAGCCAAAGCATTGAAAGCCAGAAATTCAGTGCATGACTTTATCTCTGCCACCGGTGGCTCAAGAGACCTTTCCTGCATTGTCCTCGCTCCCACACAACCCTTTTTCCTCCCACGCGTCCTGGAAGTCTCTTGCAGCATCCATCAACCAACTTTGCCAGGGTTTGAGGATGTCTCACAGCGCTGTGCTACCTCGCCAGCGGCCCAGAGTGGTCTCCAGGATGCAGTAGAGACCCAAGAAATCCTCCCCACTGCTCCAGCCCCAAGGCAGACAGGACCTGGTGACGCCTCAGAGCATTAAAACCCTTTAAACACATGGATACAGCACAGGGTATTTCTCAACTTGGAGCTCACGGAGACACTTTGAATCATAGCATTAGCGAGGTTAGAAAAGCCCTCCAAAAGTTCATCCATTCATACCATCAGCACAGCCCCACCGTGTCTGCTAAACCACGGCCAAAAGCGCCACATTTACACACTTTTTGAGCCCCTCCAGGGATGGAGGGTCCCCCAGGGCCCCGGGCAGCCTCTGCCAGGGCTTCACCACTCTGAGAGCGAAGAAACTTTTCCTAAAGTCCAATATAAACCTTCTCTTCACAGTATGGAGAACAGCAGCTCATACACAGGGCTTCACCTCCCCATTGCCAAAAAAACCACCACATTTCTCTCTTTCAACAACCCCTTCACGTGCCGGGACGCCACTTGCCTGGTGTTCCACAGCCAGAGAGCAGCTCCTCCCCATCACCAGCAACATCAATGGGGTCTCAGGTCCTGCAGCTTAGAGATAGGAAGGGGCCACCTCTATTTGAAGGCTCTCATTTGCCCAATTAGCCCTGGGGCTGCCCTGGGTGCTAATGAGTAGAACTCAGCTCAGGTGGGCAGCAGCACCCGCTGTCTGCTGCGAGCTTCTCCCGCTGTGCCACTCCTGGGCGAGCTGATTAAAACCGGCACGCACGCACTCTCCAAAGTTGGAGAGAGGGCTCCAAACTAATTAGCACTTGCACAGCCACTCATTACTATTATTACTATGACATTATTAATTTCCCCACCTCTCATCTGCAGCTCTGCAGTTGCTTCATTTCAATCTGCTTTAGCATCAAGAGATGGAAATTAAACCCTAGCATTTATCCCGGAGTCACGCAGCCCTTCCCTTCCTCCTTCTCCCGCTCCATCGCACCCAACCTCACGCTCCTCGTGGGCTGCAGGATCCCAGCATCCCCAGGCCAGGTCAAAGCTGGCAGCTCCAGTTTGCTCCCATAAATTGGGATTTTGCTAACACCTACAGGCAGGGTTTTGTTAAAACCAGCAGCACCAGGCAGGAAGGCGTTCCCATCCTCCGTACAGGAGCGGGAGCCGGCACATGCAGGAGCGTGCACAGGGCAGCAGCCAAGCAGGGAAAACAGATCCAGCAGCTGAGGAGATATATTTGTTGGGAGTCATTAGCTACTCTCTGCGATCAATCTATTACCATAAACGTAAGCTTCCATATTCTTTCATTTTAAATGAATTTTCACATCCTATTTCCAAATGAGCTCTGCCTCCAGTCAGCTCCCATTTATCTAATAATGCTATGCAAATATTTTGTTATATTTCAATGAAATACGTCGAAAACTATTACCCAGTGCATTATCTCAGCATCAGCGGGGAGGCTCGGGTCCCTGCCGCCGGCAGGCTGTCACTCATCCCGCCCCGAGCCGAAGGCGGATGAGCAGCTCCCGGTGCCATTGCCACTCGGAGTGAAGGTCACCGCTTGCATGTGGTGGCAGAGGGGTCTCAGTGCTACTAAGCTCTTGCAGGGGGAGATATGGGCAGGAGGTGGCTGCTCACCCGATGCTCAGCCCTGCCTGAACTCCTGTAGCTCTGTGGGGCGGCAGTAGCTCCCTCAGACCTGACCCACAGCTTCCTGCCAGAGGGTGATTTTGCTGGGTGAGAAGGATCATGGAAAGCCCCCCTGATGTAGGGAGGTGTTTAGCGGTGAGGGCGTTGCAAGCAAGGGATGCCCCTTCAGCCAGGGGTTCGCCCGCAGCAGCTCTCCCCTTTCCTTTGGGTGCAGAGGGAAAACCAGACATTGGGAAGCAAGGCACCAGCCTGCTCCGGTTTCCATCACATGATCCCTCCACACACGGATCCTATGTCCAGCTTCATGGACACAGATTGATTATTGATTATACACCCTACGTGCGCTTGCTAACCTCCATCAGCCTCTCTTTCCCTTTTCCCTGGCCTCGGATCCCCCGGTCCCACCACGGCACCATTGCGGTGTAAAGTGTTAACTCCGAAGAGCATTTGCACAAATGGCTTTTTACACCACAAACTCCTGCCAAAGTGCAAGGATGGTTTCATTAAAGCCAAGAAACCCGGCACGGGAGGCAGATGGAGCTCCTTGGCCAGCAAGGACTGCCACCACCATGCCAGCGACGCCCGGGATGGGAACCGCTCTGTGCACCACGCCAGGTCCGCACCGCCTCCATCTCCATCAGTGGCCAAAGAGGAATCCTGCCTGGCTCAGTGCCTTCTCCTCATTCCTTAGACAGGATCCCTTCTCCTCACGAGCTGTGGTGTTCCAGCCATCGGGCTCTTGGCGAGGGCAGACCACGTTTCCCATGGGAATCGCCAAACTGTGCGGCAATTACAAGTTGCTCCCTGCCTTCCCACCCCAATTCCTGATTCCGGCGAGCAGCTTTTCACTCCGGGAGAAGCACGTCGGTCTCCCGCAAGCCAAAGGGCTGAGACATCTGTATAAATAACCCGCCTTTGATCCCAGCACCGCTGCGGTACCAGCGCTGCACGGCATCGGCTCTCCCCTCCCTCCCCTTGACGTGTTATTGCCAAAGGATGCGATGCGCCGCACACAGCCCCCTCTCCTCAGCGCAGAATCCGGCTTTATAGCCGTTATTTTTTTTTTTTTAAAAGCACTTTTATAGTTTTAATTGGTATGCTACAAAACTCCGAGCTTTCCCTGAGGAGCTGGGATGTTTGTCTTCAAAAAGCCTCTTTTTTCTCCCCCGAAAAAAAAATGTTTTCAAGTACAAATTTTCCTGGCGCGGATGAATGAGTGTCCCACGCGATCTGCCCGCAGACCAGGCTGCGGTGCGAGGCGGGAGGTGAAGCGATGCCTTCGTCCCTGTCCCTCGGCAGCTTTTGGTGGGGAGCAGGGATCTGGCCCCCAGCGAGCAGCCGCTGCTCACCCTCCTCTTCGCCGGCACCAAATTAAATAACTGCAACTCCCTTTTTATTTTCCATTTGACAGTAACGTATTGCAAATGCAGCCGGTTTTGACATCCTAATATTCAGGCTGGTATCCCTTGGGGTAAACACGTCATCAGTTATCTGAGCAAATGATTTGTACCGGGACAGTAGGGAACAGGAAAACGGAGCAGATAGGCAGAGAAGAGCAAACCCACACCAGCGCAGCGCCCGCCTGCACCCATGGTCCTGCCCTGTATGGGCAGAGAATCTCGTGGACCCGGCAGAGGACTGGAGGGGAGCCGGTCCTCACCCACCAGGGAAGGGCATCCCTGTGCCCTGGGCACGGCGTCAAACATGGGCAGGGGCTGCCCAGGACAGAGGTGTGGAGTCTCCATCCTTGGAGGGGTTCAAAACCTGTGTGGCTGTGGCACTTTAGGACGTGGTTTAGCAGGCACGGTGAGGTTGGGCTGGATGAGCTTAGAGGGCTTTTCCAACCTTCATGAGTCCATGACTGGAATGCCTTTTATCACCAACACCACAGGTCGCATCCTTGCCAAGGTGATCAGGGTAAGGCTGAGAGCCTTGAGTAGCTCTTCCATAGCCACGGTGATGAGCAGGGTGATGCCATGGCCCTGGCTTTTGTCTTTCCTTCAGCTTGGCCTGGCTTTTATCTGCTGGGGAAGCAGCTGGAGCATTTGCCCTTGCAAAGTCCCATCATGACACACACCCCTGCATCGCCTTCTCCGGTGTCCAAGCGGCCACGCTTGCGTTTCACCGAGGTCCCTCCCAGGGCAAGAGCTGCATTCAGGTGCCGACAGCATTGCCACCTCCTCAGCGTGACAACAAAGCATTTGTCACCAGGCTAATTATATTAGGCAGGATCTCAAACAGCTAATTTCCTTTTAGTAACGAGTAAATTAGAGGAACCTCTGATTTGTTTTTAAGGCACTTCCACTCATAAAAGGCAGAGTGACGGCTAAACTTGTGCAGTCTTGTGACTCACGGCATTAGAGATGTGAGAAAACGATGGGCACAGGAGGTGGGAAAGCAAAGGTATTTATTTGCCAGCTGAGGGCTGGGTCCTTGGAGGAGAGGATGGCTCCCAAGTGGTCCCACCTGCACCATCCCCAGGCTGGGACAAGCAGCATGTCCTCACTTCGTCTTGAAGGATGTGTTGCCTGTGCACAGGGTAAGCAGCGATCCCTGAGCTGGCCGGTGCAGCCGAAGAGGCTCAGCTCTCTTGTCCCGCTCATTGTCCCCAAGGAAAGGATGGAGACGTGGAGTTCCAACACGCCTGTGGAGGGGTTGGTCGGTCAGCACCAAGCAACAAGCAGTGGGGCAGAGTGCTGCGCCCACACAGCTCTCAGTGGCGGCAGTCGAATGTGGGGTGTTTCCCTCGGAAAGGCACCGAGCTGCCCATTCAGCCCCAGATCTCCGGGAGTTTTAGCTGTGGCTTTTTCTCTGCATGTTTCTTTTTAGACCTTAATGCCTTCTCTATCCACTCGCCATTGCTTCCCATGAAAAGCTTCACGCGGCTTAGGCCATATCAAAAATTCCATTGATTATTTTGCTATAAGTTTAAGGAATAAAAGCGGTGGAGCTTTAACAGAAATCCTTTGAGCAAGCAGGATGCAACCGCGGCTCGTGGCTGAGTGCAGAGCAAATGCAGGCTGCTTTATTTCTCTTCCCAACGCTGTTCTCCTGTTCTTGCTTAGCAGAGGAAATTGATTGTTGGATGTTATTTAATCAAAGGCAGGAGCTGATTCCCGACTATCCGCCCTCCTGCTGCATCTGATAGCTGAGCTCCCACTGGCTCTAATCCAGGAATCCGCCCCACCAGACCCTCCGTGCTCCAGCTCTATACTCAGCTAAAAGAGAGGAGATTGAGATGAGATCTTAGGAAGAAATGTTTTGCTGTGAGGGTGGAGAGGCCCTGGCCCAGGTTGCCCAGAGCAGTGGTGGATGCCCCATCCCTGGAGGGGTTCCAGGCCAGGTTGGATGGGGCTTGGAGCCCCTGATCCAGTGGGAGGTGTCCCTGCCCATGGCAGGGGGTGGAACTGGATGGGCTTTGAGGTTCCTTCAACCCCAACCCATTCCCTAATGCTGTGATTCTATCAACCTCAGCCTTGAACCCAAACTCCAAATCCTCCCTTCCCCGCACTAATTGTAGAGGGAGGGAAGTTCCCAAGCTGGTTTAAGTTAAAATCTGTGAGGTAGGAAGAAAGAGGCTCGGTGCCGATGAACATTCTGTAGGAGGAGGTGGATTAGTGTCTGAGATGTATTGCAGGGATTTGCGAGGGAATTATTTATGGTGGTAACAAGTACGCACTCATTTAGCTTATATTATACATTATACAAACAAAGCGTCAAGCTCTGGAAGTTAAGGCAGTAATGCCACTCTAAATTAAATTCATCAGAGCTTTAATTAAGATCTATATTTAGTTCTTAATTACAGGGAGTGGAGCTGAGGGTTAGATGCTGCGCTGGGGCGGTTCTGTGCAGTGAGGGGTTTGTGACGGGCGTGCAGGGGTCAGGGCACTCGCTTCCCGTGATTCCCCTGGGATGTTAAGGAGGAAAAAGTTAACTTGGCAACAATGGGCATATGAAAGCAGCCAAGGACGTGGCTTTCTTCTCCTGCCTCCCCTGCACCCACTTAATCAGTGGCTACAGCGCGTGGCTTTGATCCCAGAAATCAAACTCCCCATCTGATGGGTGACTTGATGGTATGCTAATCCGGGTTGACTGCACTGAGATAATTACACTTCATCCAGGTTTCCTGGGAGTTTCGAATAAATATTGATGCACAGCTGTCCCCCTGCTCAGGTACGTACGGTGCAGAGTTCTTTGCCGGCTCCAGGCTCGCCTTGTGCCAGCGGACAGGCTGGGAGTGGGACCAGCTGGGGACATTGGTACCACTCAGGGCTCTCCCAGCGTCGGAATCACATCCAAGCTCCCTTCAGAACACCAGGAAAAGGGCTGGGCACTCATTATGTTGCCTCCTTTTCCAAAGAGGCACAGCATCCAGCCACAGGACGCTGTCTGCTGTGCAAAACCTTCATCTGGAGGTTTAGCAGGGTCACCTCTGCCCCGGATGCCGCGAGAGAGGCAGGGGGGTCTGGACCCATCGCTCTGCATCCCCAGGGATGGATCCCAAGCAGGGTGAGGGGCGGCCGCAGCCGGGAGCCCCCAGCACGGGGCCATCAGAGCCAACTTGGGAGGGAAAGAGATGCGAGAAAACAAGCTAATCAAATTATACATTCCTAAGAAGCATTTATAAGCTGTGTGCATTCTTTAATCTTAATTAGAAATCTTAGCAGCTCCTGCCGACTCTGTAATCAGCGTTTGAATGCGGCTGACCCCCATCGCGCTAACCTTGAGAGTCTTGAGCAGGTATTTGATGAGGGAGCTGGGGAGAGAGCCGGCTTCACCACGCTCCTTGTGGCGGGGGAGCCTGGGGGTACGGAGCCCGAGATCAGAGCGGAGCGACGGGGTAATGATGAGTGTTACGGCTGCGCTCTAATTAAACAGCCTGCGTTGACAATTCCAGGAGCCCCTAATAATCTCACTCATCGAGCTCTATAATGTCCTTATTTGCAAATAAATATGATTTCCTGCAAGGGCAGGTAGACGGGAGCTGCTGCCGGCTCAGGGGGCAGCGCTGGTGTTGGGAAAATCCACCCAGCCGGAGGTTTTGGCAGCAGCAGGGCAGGAGACAGTGATGCAACCCGGAGAAGCCTCCCTGGTGCACAGATGGAGCAACAAGTGGGATGCCCTGAGCTGTCCCATCCCTGGCAGTGTGCGTGGTGGCCTCCCATCCTCACCTGTCCATCACCAACCATCTCCCACCAGAAGAAAACCAATGCTGGTGCAACCGAAGAGCCTGTGATTGCTGTGGAATCAGCGGTACTGCCCGGTGAGCACAACACGCTCTACCACACAGGCCCTCTGCAAACACCGGCATCTTCGCAGTTATTAATGGGCAGCGCTCGCTGCCTCTTCATTAGCGCCGAGTATAAACAGAAAATCGTTTGCTTACTGCAGATTCCAGCTTGAGCTGAGCAAATTTGGAAAGGGATCGGCAAACAGGGAGCTGGATGCCTAGTGAGCCGAGCTCACGGTGCAAGCGCACAGGCAGCGAGCCCCAAGCCCCCGGCAAATGGAGCTCCAGGCTCGGAAGCATCCCCCCCCTCAACAAAGCAGAGCCCTCAATTAATTCAGCATTACAGGGTGCTTTATGTTCTCCGAGAAGCTGATGCAAAGATGCATTTGGTGGGAGAGCAGGAGGAGCCCCCAGAGCTCTCAGACGGCGCAGGCAGCAGCAGGGCTGCAGCGGGTGTCGGGCTGGCAGCACTGGAGGAGAAATGAGAGCAGTCCTGTCTCCTCCCATCAGGTTGGGGGGGCTTGTTTTGACTGTCACTCCTGGATTTTGGATGCCTTCCAGGGTTTCATGCTCTGCCAGTCTTTCCCCGAGAGCTGCGCGCTTCCCAGCCCATCCCCATGCAGTGTACATATATATATATATATATATATATATGTGCAACAGGCACAGTTTATGGTAAACATAAACAAACACAAAGCTGCTCTGTATTTAGTACACAGAGGAAGCACTTGCTGCCTGTCTGCGCTTTGCCAGACAGGGCAGGAGCGCCAGCAGGGGCGAGAGCGAAGCTGGGGAGCTCTGCCAGCCACCACCAGCACAGACTGGTATCACTGTGCTTTTATAGCAGCCTCCCAGTATGGAAAGGGGCTCTGGGAAAGCTGGGGAGGGGCTCTGCATCAGGGAGGGCAGGGAGAGGATGAGGGGGGAGGCTTTTCAGTTGAAAGAGGGGAGATTGAGATGAGATCTTAGGATCTGTGAAGGTGGGGAGGCCCTGGCCCAGGGTGCCCAGAGCAGTGGTGGCTGCCCCATCCCTGGAGGGGTTCCAGGCCAGGTTGGATGGGGCTTGGAGCCCCTGATCCAGTGGGAGGTGTCCCTGCCCATGGCAGGGGGTGGGACTGGATGGGCTTTGAGGTCTCATTCCATTCTCAGTGGGAGATGCCCTGGGAAGGACTGCTTGGAAACACTCCACGCTGAGGTTGGGGTGAGCCGTGCAAGCGCCAGGACCTGGATGCAGCCTGATTTCCACAATGTCTTTAAAGCTTAGGAATAAACAGAGCAGTGGTAATCAGAGCCACTATCCCAGGTGTTACTCTTGTAATTTGCAATTATTTAATCACCTCTTTGAGACTTTTAGCAAGGCAGCCAAAAATCCTCCCCTCCGAGGGGAAAACTACCGGGCACTGCCGGGTACCGCCACGCATGGCTGCTAATAAGCAATAAAGACAGAGTTTTAGCAATAATTAAAGCTACCAACAGCAGATTCCCATGTCCTTAGCGTTAATGATTGCAACAAAGGAGAGGAGCACTGCCCGTGCCACCCCTCCAGGCTCACGGCACCATCCCGGCACGCCCGCTGGTGCCCGGAGCATCATCCCTCGCGGCACCGTGCCCTGCCGAAACCGCTTCCCGTTCACCGCAGGCAGCAGGAAGCACCTCCTCTTTTATTTTATGTTATTAAGCGCCTTGAAAACAACAAGATCTCACAGCTCTAATCTGTTCTATCGATCGGATCTGTTAGAAACTCATGGACTCATTAAGTCGCATCCCTCGCTTCCTCATGAGCCACGGCCAAAGCGCTGCCGGGGATGGCGACGGAGCGGTACCCAGTGCCGGTGGCATCGTCCCGGCTCTCTGCAGAGTGCCCCGGTGTGTGGGATGCCAGCGCAGACCCCCAGCGGGCACGCCACGCCGCTCCCCGTGCCCAGTGCCCCTCAGACAGGGCACGATGACTCTTTAGCATCTTTGCTTCTGGTCACGACAAAAATAAATAAATAAGGGGGGGGAGAAAAATCCCTGCGAACATGAGTAATGGCCCAGGAATGAGCAACCCAAGATAAAACTGAATAATAACATGTCAAAAACTACACGATGTGGGTTTTTATTCCCCAGCGGAGTTTCCTTCCTGCTAATCCATCACTGTAGAAGATGCAAGATTACTGCTTTCAGAAAAAACTCCAGGAGATAAATGTAAGTAAATTAGGCTTTATTATATTATTTAGGATGATATAATTTCAAACATTCCTTTATTAAATTATTTATGCCCATGGCTGTGGCTCAGCAGGGCAGCGGCCATCCCCGGCAGCTTCCCCCTGTGCCGGGCGGCTGCGGACAAGGAGGAGACAGCAGTCGCGGCAGCCTCGGCTGAGCCATCGCATCCCATCGGCGGGGACATCAGCCGAGATGGGGTTCACTGCATCCCACCTACCTCTCACTCCACCACCCGAGGGGCAGCATCCAACCCCCGTGATGCCGCTTAACGCACTGCGCAAACAAGCCCCGTCCCGCTCTCCTCCCCGACAGCGTTTAAACAAGGTGTCGGGCGCTCTGCCGTAAATTGCAGCAAAATTACAGTCACATCAATAATGAAAGGCTTGTCCTCCTGAGGGGAGGCTGGCAGGAACCAGCCGTCCTGCTGAAAGACAAATGTACCCTGTATTTAAATCCAGCGGCAGAGATGCTCGCTGGTCTCTGGCCTTTCTATTAGCGCGCAGCAAAGCCTGGTGGATAGGTCGGTGCTGTCAGAAAATGAAAGGAGACGCGAGGCCGGGACAAGCGAAGCAGGTAGGGAAAGGTGAACTTTGTCACGGCTGGGAAAAGAGCCTTCTGACAGAAATTTAGCGTGCTTAATGAGCAGCCCGGCCGCCTCCGTGTCAGGCTTGACATCTCTGTTTTCCTAAGCAAGCAGCATCGCTCTGCCCCCCGGTCCCACCGCTGCACATCCCATCGGAGCTGGGAACAGCGGCAGCGCCCGGGAGCCCACAGCGGGGCAGCAGGGCTCTGTCTCGCCCTGGGCATCCGTCACCCGCGCGGTTGCCAGCTGGCTTCCAGAGCCAGGCACTGGCGCTGCCAGCGATAATGTGCAAAGCTCAGCTTGCTGCTGGGAGCGGCGGGCGGCCAGCGAGGCTGAGCAGCGCTGGCAAGGAGGGATGGAGAAATCCTGCCCTGGTGAGGACACGGAGCCGGTTGCCTCTGCGAGCTCCCACAGGGTCGCTGCTCCACCTGCACAGCCCTTCCCTGGGCAGGGCAGCGGCTGCCACCGCCTCGGGCAGCCAGCATCAACCCTGCCACCTCTGAGGACTTCTTCTCCGAAGGAACACGCAATAGGACAAGAGGAAATGGCCTCAAGCTGCACCAGGGGAGGTTTAGGCTGGATTTCAGGAAAAACTTCTTCACTGAAAGGGTTCTCAGGCATTAGAACAGCTTCCCAGGGAGTTGGTGGAGTCCCCATCCCCAGGGGGTTCAAAAGACAGGTAGATGAGGTGCTCAGAGATGGTTCAGTAGTGGACAGGTACAGTTGGACTCGACGATCTCAAACATCTTTTCCAACCAAAGGATTCTACGATTCTACAATAGCACCCAGTCCCAGTCCCACCTGCAGCCCCATCACTGGAGCTGAGGTCACCACCAAGAGCAGCCAAGTCACACCCGACGTCAGGATCCACGGCACAGGCAGCAGCCACGGCATCCCTCCCTGTTCGCATTCCCGGCCCCGCGCGGCCGGCTAACTAGACTGGAGCTGACAGAGGAGGATTACTCGCTCCCAGGAAGCCAGCGTGATTGTGTTTACTCCAAAACCTGGGCCGATATAGTTGTCGGTGTGCATCATTAATCTTCTTCTACAATCCCTCTCCCATCTGCTCCCACTTTTTAATGAACTGCCACTTGCCACACTCAATAAAATCAGCGCTTCACAAGGATCGCAGCACAAGGGGGAAGTGAGAGGCGATGCAGGGAGGGAGGGGACAGCGATAAAGATATGCACTTTGCTTTGGGAAGATGCTGTCTCATCTACATGGGCAAATGAATCGCAACATCCCTCCCTGAGACAATTTTGGCTGCCTTGCCCCCGAGCAAGTTACTAATAACCACATCAGACCGTGCCGAATGCAAGCCTTACAACGCAAAATGTCAGCCCAAGTTTGATCCCAGCTATGCTGTTCTACACAATTATTTTCAGCGCATGAATACTGCAGGCGGCACCGAGATTGTAGTTTTCCAGCTTGCTGGCAGCTCTGGGGATTCATCCGATATCAAGCTATTACCTTCTGATTACTTTCCTTGGCAGCCAACCCGTTTGGAGCTGGCAAATAAACAATAGGAAGGAGTGTGATGGGGAGCTTAGCTTTCAAATTACGCTTTTCAATCATTTGTCACACCAAAGGTATAATGAGTGTTTAATACAAAACTCAAAAGGCTGCGGGGCTGCGGGGGGGGCCCTCTACTTACGTGAAGGATGTTGCGTTTGGGTGGAGCTCAGAAACTTCATCTCCATTTCTTCAGCTTTCTGGTTTGGCATCAGCCAAACCAGGCAGGACCTGCTGGAAAAGCCCCATTCCCATTGAACCGCGCTGGGACAGCCAAGCAGACACTCGCCATCGGAGTTTTAGAATGGATATTTGGAAATAGTCCTTCACCTAAAATGTTGTCAAGCACTGGAAGAGGTACCAGGGCAGCGGTGGAGCCACCATCCCTGGAGGTGATCAAAAAACAAATAGACAAAGTGCTTTGGGGATAAAGTTGAGTGGTGGAGTTGGCAGTGTGAGGTTAAGGATTGGACTTGGTGACCTTAAAGGTCTTTTCCAACCTAACCAATTCTGGGACTCAGCGATTGTCTGTAAGATGGATCTAACATAGAAATCCATAGAAGTCACAGAGTCATTCAGTATTAATTAAACGCTGCCATCCTATTACTTGGATTGCTTTGTATTTATTGCTCTCTGCCATCAGCAGAGACCTCCTCTGCAGCCGCTCTGCGCACAGCATCCGAGCTGGGTGCCCGGTGAGGGCCATGCCGAGAGCAGCCCCTCCTGCTCTGCTCTTTCCCTGTGGCCACCTCTCGCCCTGAACAAAGTTTCCCACCTCAGGCTCGGAGGAGAAGCTGCTCTCAGAGGCAGGAGGATGCAGCCTTGGCCTCAGCATCCTCCCCCCAAGCTGTTTCAGTCCTGTCTCGTTATTCAGGCTCGCAGTCCCTCTGCCCACATGTCAGACGAGAGAGAAGAATAGAAATCGCTCCTTAAAGTTCACAACCCGTCACTCCGGCTTTCAGAAATACAAGCAAAAATGGCAAAGCAGTAGGGGGAAAATCCATTTCTTTCGAGATGATCTTTCCCTGGAACATGTCCTGTTGATTCGCAGTCAGCGAAAGCCAAGTGTGTTTGTGTGAGATAGGGGAATCAGATCTGTCTAAACTCTCCTCGACTCCAAACACCCCCCCCTTCAAAAGAGCTTTTAGAAAAAGAAAAGCCTTGAGAGAGAAAATCTCTCCTGATCGAAGACCTTTCCATTGTGGAGGTGCCCCCTGAGGACCAGCCCTTCCGAGGGGAACGGAGCCAGTGGCACCGCTGGGAGCAGAGCGCGGACCAGGCTCCTCCTGGCTGGGGGTGTTTAGGACAGAACGCTGCCATCCCCTGAGCCACTCGGATCGTGGCAACCTGCTGCATCCCACTGCATGGCTGGGCTGAGCAACCAGGAGGACACAGACAGAGCCTTTATATTCTTAAAGGACTTTGCAGGGACGTCTCTTGGTCCTGCAGCTCCTAAGAGACCAAGACAGCTGTAAGCCGTGCTGACAGCCCTGCCCATGCATTCAGTGCTTCCTTGTCCCCTTGCAGCATCCTCGCTGCAAGGACAGGAGGTTTGGAGCAATACCCAGTGCCCCCCCATCCCACCTCAAGCTGTTCTCGGTCCCGTATCTCACTCCTTGGTTGCACCCGGCTGCGGGAGATGCTGTTGGTCCCAACCCAGCAGCATCCAGGCTGTGATCCCAGGTTCCTGCTGCGACCACAGGAATCAAGTAGCCCAGGGGGGGTTCTTATTAGACACAATTAACAATTGCAGCGGCCTGTGAGCTTGCTGGCGAGCGGCTACAGCTGGGGATGCGGGGCCCTGCGCCGGTGCACCACTGCCATCTCCCGTCCACGCCGCTGTGGGGACAGCCCACCCGTGGCAACCCTACACAGTCCCCACCAAGGCTTTGCATCCCTGCAGCGCCGGCTCCTGCTGTCTTGGGAGCATCCCTGTATCCAGCTCCCACGCAGGACCCCCTCCAGCACCAGGGGGTTGCCGGCATCCTGGCACCAGCAAGGGTTTGCGTGGCCAGTGATGCTCCCTGCGGGAAGCCGCCGCTCTCATCTGGCACAGAGAGGGGAAATCGCAACGCAGCTGCCAATTAGCAAAATAAACCAGAGGAAAATAAACTCTTCATCAAAAAGAGAGGGGAAAAAACCAATGCAGTGTGTGACCTATAAACATCTGCTCCTGTTCCCCTCCAGTTATCGCGGAGAGAAAAGCCAAAGATATTTCAGGCTTCTCATACATCTGGGAAGGGGGGTTGGATTTGTTTTGCTTTTTTTTCCCCCCTGCAATCACTTTTCAAGCTGTAACAACTGAAAGGATGCGAGCATTAAACGTCCCTGTTGTTATTTTGAGGCAACGTCCCTAAATCCTTGCCTGGAAGGGCTCTGCAGCAGGGAGGTCCTGTGGGTCACCACAGCGCCTTTCAGACCACATTCGCCTTTGCTCTCCCGCTGTCTCTGACTTCTCATTAGGATGAGCAGCTCCTCACTTTGCTTCCCTGAAGGCAGGAGAGCCCCGTGCCCACAGGAACCCTCATTGCCACAGCGGAAGCAGCCGGGGTCTCCCCAAGAACCTCCAGCCCAAGCAGGATGCTCCAGCGTGGTCCTGGCCGCTCAGCTGGGAGTTACAGTGAGTTCCACAGGGACAGAGGCTGATGCAAAACTATGCCTCCCCTTTAACCCGGCGCAAGAGATGCTCTCCAAAGGGAGGATGCAGCAGCCAGCCCTCTGCCCAAAAGGCAGCGGAGAAGCACAAAAGGCAACGGAGAACAAAACAAAACCTAAACAGCATACAGTGTCAGGAAATCCCACCGGGAGCTCAGGAGAGGAGAGAGAAGCAGTGTGTGTAACCTTGGAGACGGAGAAATAGAGCCCAAAGAGGAGGGAGCACAGCACCAGGAGCTCCAGGGATGGGTAGTAGCATAGGGAGCTCCGCAAGGAGGGATCCCAGCCCCTTCCCAACGCCACTCCTGGATGAGGGAGAGCCCGGCAAGGGCCCAGGAATGGAGCCCAAGGAGGGTTTGGAGGAGCACCAAGTGTTCTGTGGAGAACCCATGCAGTGAGGAAGGAGTGGGAGAGCGAGGCACACGAGCGAGTGGAAGAAGAAGTTAGGTGGGAGAATTAAGGGAGTGAAGTCAAAAAGAGACGTTGATGCAGGAGAGAAGAAAAAAGATCAGGTATGAAATATGAGAGAGCCAGGATAAAAGCTGTAAAGAGGCTGCTCCAGCACTCCAGCCACCGCGACACAGCCAGAACTGTCTGTCTTGTTAAGCACTGTAGCTGTTTTGATAAATCCAACCCCTCACCGCACACCATTTCTCCAGAGCAAGAGATGCCTGCACCTCCCTCAGAACTTGTGCTGACTTCTCCTTATCTTACTTTCTACCCAGCCCATCCCGCTCACTCTTTAGTCCTCCCGTTTGGCACAAACCCTCTTGCACAAACCTCCAGATTCTCTCCTGCTCGGCCACAAATTCAGCACGTGAGCTTTTCCCAGAGAAATTCCCGGCAGCCCCAGTCGTGGTACGGCAACTTCTGACATGCGCATCTCCGCAGGCACGGCCGGAGCGAGGCTGAGGGTGGAGGGGGAGCAAACAGCAGATGTCTGGCCAGATGCATCTATTGCTTCTGGGAGAGGTCCCTACTCCTCTGCACTAACCTGGGCTAGAAATCTTTAAAAAGAAAGTTTAAAAACCATAAGATCAGTGAGATCTGGCTGCCCCATCCCTGGAGATGGTCAAGGCCAGGTTGGATGGGGCTTGGAGCCCCTGATCCCATGGGAGGTGTCCCTGCCCAAGGGAAAACTGGATGGGCTTTGACGTTCCTTCTAACCCAAACCATACCATGATCCTGGGTGCAAACGGTGGCCTCGCCAGCCTGGGCTAATCAAGGCAGAGTGCTGAGGCAGAGCTATTTCTACCTCCCCAAGCATCCGCAGCGTGGCAGAGCAGGGAGAAAACACCGTGTTGGGGCAGGTGACAATGCTGGGAACCACCTCCACGAGCAGTGTCACCCAGGAGCAGGTTTGGTGACATCCCCATGTCCCTTCTGCAGCTCTGGAAGGAGAATGAGCCCAGGGAGCCCAACAGCTTCCTCACCAGCCCAACCAAGCCACGCTCTGCAAGGGACAACTCGGTTAATATAGGGCATCAAACAGCCCGCAATTAGCTCTTGATCTTAATTACACACATTACTGATGAGCTCATCAACTTAATCTAATTAGTCTGCAGAGCTCAATTGCCTGTCCCTTTTTCCTAAATAATGCACTATGTAAGCCTATTATCCCTTTCGACAGAACCTGCTCGCCTACACGATCTATCAGCCGGGTATCGCACCGGCCGCTTGGCACTGCCAGCCCTGCCACGTGCACCCACCTCACCCACACCCGCCACCCCCATATCCCCCTTGCCACCTTTCACAAGGCAGCATCCGCACTTGGAAAATGCCATCGGCTCCTGGCAGCGGCCGAGGGTCCCGGGGAGCCACGGCGCAGCAGTCATCGCCTCCCGTGCCGAGTCGGCACATCCAGGAACCTGCCCTCACCCTCTCCCTGCGCAGGGATCAATGAAATCCCCCTAAAAGCTCATAACTCGGAGGTAATTATGAGAAGCATCAATTACCCGACGATGCGGGTTTCATGAATTCCATTCATTTGCATAGTGATCGATGCAGGCGGGTCCTCTCCAGGTCCCTGGAGGAAGTTGGGACATTGTTCTGCGCGCTATTGATTTTACAATGCCAAACCAAAGCGCGCTCTCCTCTTATTCAGAGCTGCTCATTCAGCCATATTAACTTTCAGATCATTTATTTTTGTATGTCTTTCAACTGTGTTTGTTGCTATCACAGAAATGCAGAGTATTACATTGTAGAGAATAATTGAATCAATACAGTCATGGTACTCTGGGTCTCCCAGGCACGCAGGAGCGCGAGCTGGCAGGAGCCCGCGCAGCCTGAAAGGGTTTTGGTTTTTTTAACCTTTCCTGTTATTAAAACGCTCGCCTGGCTTCGTATTAACTTTCCACACTGCGCAGCTGTTATTGTTTCACCGGCGTCGCAGTGGGAGATGCTGGGATGAATCTGGGAGAGACTGGCTGGCAGCATCCCTGCCTCCCTGGTGGTGGCGAAGCTCTGCGGAGCCACCCAGCCCTCCTTCCCCTCGCCGTCCTTCTCGGTTGCAGGCGGCCACACGCAAAGAAGGGACTGGGAGAGAGGGGAAGAAGCCACTTCAGATGAAAAAGGCACCGCATAAAGGAAGAATCCTCCTTCAGACTGCAACGGCTCTGAAAAGAGCCGAGGTTTAATTCTGCTTTCCCTCCCACTGGGATATTAGACAACTAAACAGCAACGCGCCTGTTTCCTTCAGATAACCGGTTCCCAACGAGCACCCTAATTGTCACTGGCCCCTCTCCGCACCGTGCAGAGCAGGTCATTTACCGCCCGGCACATGCAGCTAAACACAAATCCATTTTCCAAGGGAAATTTCTATTCTTATCTGGGCTCTGCAAGAGGGTTGCAAGCGGTCCCTGTTATTTGAAGCTTTGATGTTTGTTGGAGGAGGTCTCTAATCAGCTCCCACAAAGGGCTGAGATGCCGCACCGCGCCTGCACCCACTCGTGCCGGGCACTGCCAGGCTGGCTGTGCCGGGAAGGGCATCCAAAGAAAGGAACTAAGGTGTACAGAAACACCACCTTGGCGATGAGCCGAGGTCCCTGGGGCATCCTCGGCGACATCCCCAGGGCACCCACCAACCGGCAGCACCGAGCATCCTCCCGCAGGCGCTTCCCCCTGGTAAAGCACCTTTTACACGCTTTGGCTCATCCTCTGCAATATCCTCCAGCAAATCAAGCATCCCCTTCTTGGGATGTTTTCAATCTGCTTTATGTTGATTTTAATTAAAGAATTTGAAACTGAGCAAACAGTTCGTAGCAGGTGGCCATACAAGTGTGAAATAAGCAAACTGTTTTATCTGCCACAAACTCCGCCAGTAAATTCCTTCAAATTAATCCCAGCCTCCGAAAGGCTGCCGATTCCGGCTGAAACGCCGCACAAGCCGGGCTCTGCCATTCTCCAAATATTTGCCTTCATCCCAGCACCTGGAGCAGCTGTGGTGGGGAGCAGAGATGTTCAAGGACTCTGGATCCAGCAGGGCTGCCTGTTCATCTGCCTCCACTCCCACCCCTGCAGGGCAGGATGGGCAATTCCTACTGGGAAAAACGGCACCTTGGGTCTGGGAGTGGCTGCTGGAGCCTGGCTGCACCCTGTAAGGCATCAACATTAGCCAGAGACGAACCCATCCTCATCCCCCTCCTCATCCTCATCCATCCTCCTCGTCCAGGGCAGCGCATCCCGCCTGACCCGCCCCACTGCCAGCTCCAACTCAAGGCCCATCCTCTGCAGAAAGGAGCTCCCGCCGCGACCTTGACGGCACGAAGGCAGCGAAGACCCTTTAGCCAGGTAACGGGCCCTGCATATTGATGGCCCCCAGGGAAGGCAGAAGCGAAGCACAGATGCCCACAAGCTTTTCTTCTTGCAAGGCTGCGCTGGAGATAGCTAGGGAAAGGAAAAAAAAGAAGGGAGAAGAAACGCATGCACACGTTCCTCTTCATCTCGCACTCCTGCCCTCTGTCAGAAATCTTATCAGCATCTTCAAGGGATCACGTTTTGCCGTCTGGAAACGCCGCCTCCCTCGCCAGCTGAAGGTGAGGAGGAGCTGTCAGCTCAGATCTTGGGTCTTGTGCCCCATCCCTGTCCCTGGGGTACTCACGGTGCAGGGGGACCTGATGCCCTCTCACTGTGCCCTCATGGAGCACAGCAATGGGGATCCCTTCGCACCAGAGAGTGGTGGTGTTTTTTCAATATTACCATGGAATGGTTTGGGTTGGAAGGGACCTCAAAGCCCATCCAGTCCCACCCCCTGCCATGGGCAGGGACACCTCCCACGGGATCAGGGGCTCCAAGACCCATCCAACCTGGCCTGGAACCCCTCCAGGGATGGGGCGGCCACCACTGCTCTGGGCAACCTGGGCCAGGGCCTCCCCACCCTCACAGCAAAACACTTTTTCCTAACATCTCATCTCAACATCCCCTCTTTCAGCTGAAAACCTTTCCCCCTTGCCCTGTCCCTGCACTCAAGAGCCCCTCCCCAGCTTTCCTGGTGCCCCTTTCCATACTGGAGGCTGCTCTAAGGTCTCCCACCTGGGTGCAGCGGGAAGCAGGCAGCTCTCACCCCATCCAGCTACAGAGCCACCGAGCAGGAGGCAATCAGCTCCCTGCTCTGCTCCATTCAGCAGGAGAGACAATTGTCCATCAGCTCCTTTTCTCCCTGCTATGTTCAGAGCTTGTTTAACATCTGATCTCTCCTGTCTGCCCTCCCCGGTGACCCAGAGCTGAGAAATCAGAGCAGCGCTCCTGGTCAGCTCGTGCTCTCGGGAGCCTGCAGGGAGCCGAGCTGCCTGGATAATTACAAGATATTCCTCTTTCCTGGGATTACCATCGGTTTTCCTCCTCTTCCCCTCAATAAATATGGATGCACAGCTGCTGCTGGAGAAAATCAACACAAATAAAAACAGGCAGGCTGCGAGCTCCGCACTCTTCCCTCTTGGCATGCGGTCCCAGTGGTGGCTGTCCTGGATTCGGGCAGGTTGGAGGCAGGGGGGCAGATTGAGATTCTTCTCCCCAACTACCAGGCTCAGGCATTTGCACAACCAAAACATCACTAACAAATGGCATTTAATAGAAAACGAGGCAGCGCACCCTCTCCGGCAGCCTCACCCCAAGGTCTGGAAGGAGGTATCAGGATTAAACAGCTCCAACACTTTCCCTGGAAGCATCGCCGGAGCACTGCACCCCACAGTTCCTCCGGGCCGTAAGAAGCAAGGATACGCTCTACTCCATATATTAATCTCCTAATCACTAAATTAATTTCCATCTCAGTTACAGCACATTCAGAGTCTATTAGTAAATCATGTCCTCGCTGCTTAGCAACTTTTGTTATAAGATTCCTATTAGATCATGTTTCAAACCGACGGAGATGGAACAGTTATTATCTTAATAACTTAAACATTAAAGGCACTACGGAGAAGACAGGAGCGCTCCTGCTGCTCACTGCCCTGCATCTCTGTGTGTGTACACCCAGCATGGCCATGGCAAGGCAGGGACCCCTGCACCTCTCGCATTTGGGGGACCCCACCGAGCATCCCCAGGGCTGGCTCCGTGCTGCAGTGCACATCTCTCCTCGCTCCTGAAGCCCAGGCAGAGCTGGTGCCCCGCTGGGCTTCATTTCAAAGTCCGGGGCTGTCATTGCAAGGAGGAAGAAATAGAGAAGCGTTTGCTTGCTCATCTGCACACCAGTTTGCATCCAGCCCCGCAGCGCATCCCTCTGCACAGGGCGGGATGAGGGCACCAGGTAGAGGGGTGCCCAGCAGTGCCCATGTCCTGATGGAGAGGAGCTCAGGACCAGCCCATAAAGCATAGAACCATGGAATGGTTTGGATAGGAAGGGATCTTAAAGCCCATCCAGTCCCACCCCTGCCATGGGCAGGGACACCTCCCACTGGATCAGGGGCTCCGAGCCCCATCCAACCTGGCCTGGAACCCCTCCAGGGATGGGGCAGCCACCACTGCTCTGGGCACCCTGGGCCAGGGCCTCCCCACCCTCACAGCAAAACATTTCTTCCTCAGATCCCATCTCAATCTCCCCTCTTTCACCTGAAAACTGTTCCCCTCATCCTCTCCCTGCACTCCCTGATCCAGAGCCCCTCCCCAGCTTTCCTGGAGCCCCTTTCAGCACTGGAAGCTGCTCTAAGGTCTCCCCGCAGCCTTCTCTTCTCCAGGCTGAACAACCCCAACTCTCCCAGCCTGTCCTCATACGGGAGGTGCTCCAGCCCTGGGATAGCAAAGCACACTGGCATAGCCATCTGTGCCCACGGAGCCGGGTAGGCTGTGCCGGCAATCGCTCGCTGCAGATCGCATCTGCCATCCAGCCCTCTTCCCCCCTCGCTGCACCACACGCCAACTCCTCCAGCTCATCAGCGTGAAATTTAATTTGCAACAATCAGCTGGAGGTGAGGCAGGCACCGAATTAGCTCAAAGTGATGCTCACACCGCCTCCCAGCCCCTCTCCCCTCCTGGTGGGCTCTGGAGGCACACAATCCCCCTGCCCAGCTTCTGCCCAGCCCGGCCAGGGTCCCCCCCCAGGCACGGCGGGGCCGGCAATGCAGGAGCGGGGAGAAGCCGCCGCACTCCTCCTGCCTGGTTACACGAGCGACACGAAGGGTGAGTTATGGCGTGGCTGGATGCACACATATTCTGATAAGGAAGAATAATAACTTGTCAAAGATATATATGATATGTGTTTTCTTTCCAGACAGAATATATATTGGGATAATTCATCAACTTGCCTGGCACTGGCCAGAAGAGAGAAAGAAGCGAGAGAAAAGAGAGAAAGAACCACAATAAAAAGAAGCCAATGGAGAAAAACTCCTTCGCATTAAGTGCCGTCTTCCGGTTGGATCCATCATCTCCGAGCCATGCCTGGCTCCACTGGATTTCACAGAATCATAGAATCACCAGTTGGAAAAGACCTTTGAGATCATCGAGTCAAACTGCATCTGTCCGCTACTGAACCATCCCTGAGCACCTCATCTACCCATCTGTCAAACCCCTCTAGGGATGGGAACTCCCCCACCTCCCTGGGCAGCCTCTGCCAGTGCCCGAGAACCTTTTCTGTGAAGAAATTTTTTTCTGATGCCTGATCTGAACCTGCCCTGGTGCAACTTGAGGCCATTTCCTCTCAATCCCATCACTTGCCCCTTGGTTGAAGAACCCAGCACCCACCTCACCGCAACCTCCTTTCAGGCAGTTGTGATGAGCTCTCACCCCAGCCTTCTTTTCTCCAGGCTAAACAATTCCGATTCCCTCAGCCACTCCTCCCAAGACTTGTTCTCCAGACCACTTAGGGCTGCAGCTCCCGTTGCCCGGTGCCAGACCAGCCGTGGCTGTGCGCGGTGCCCCAGGGAGGAGGAAGGCGTGGGGGCAGTGGGACACGGCTGAGCAGAGCAGCGTTTGCCCAGCAGCAGGGCTGCTGCACAGGCAGAGGCTTTAGCAGCAAGACATCATGTTTATCCAAAGAGGCCACCTGAGATAACAGCGGCTTTGCTATACCAAGCCCTAAATCCAACTGAAACACCGCGGCAGAGCAAAGCAGCATTCCCTCCAGCGAGAGAGGAAGAGAGAGCTCCTGCTGAGCCGCCGGCGCTCCCCTGCGATGCCACCCTGGCCTCCCACAGCCCCAAAGCCGCTCTTTGCCACGTTACATCCCAATCTCACACCACGCGGTCCCCACCGGAGGCTGCCGCTTCGGCTCCATCCATCGGCAATTCCCGCGCTGAGCACCGCTCGCTGCCGTTTGGCCACGGAGCGCTTGGCACAGACACACACCTGCACCCACAGAACAGGCCAGATTTCCCTCCCGTCAGCTGAGGGATTAGAAATAAAGCTCCTCGCCAATTAATTAGTCAATTACTTTGTTTGAAAGATAAACATTCCCGTAAACAAAAGTCATCGCAAGGTGGAATGGCACCGAGTGGCGACGGGGAAAGCGGAGGCTGCATCCAGGGTGCTGTGTCCTGGCTGGGCCTCAACCTCTGGCTTCATTGGCAGAGAAATGAGGGAAAAAAGGAGTGGGAAAGGGGAAGGAGGGAGAGAGACTCATGAGTTGGAAAGTAAAACTAAAAGAGCTTTATAGAAACAATAATAGCAGCAAGGAAAAAAAAATAGAGGCAAATTACAAAATCAACGCTGCAGGGCAGGCATGGGGAGAGCCACGGACTGCACGCGGAGCAGACGGGAGCTGGGTGCAGGAACACACAGATCAGGATTAGACGGATGAGGTCCTCGCTGGACCTTGGCTATCAAAGGAGAGTGTTCAACCCTCACTATCCCTCAGCTTTATCCTGAGTCTGAGACGTCTATGAGACAGAATCCCCTGCTGGCCAGGTTTGGGTCCCCTGTCCTGTCTGCTCCTCTCTGCAGGAGCAACCCAGTTCCATCCCTTTCACTTACAGCATTCCAACAACTCCAGGAGGGCGCTGGTTTCTGTAGGAATCAGGATAAGCAACAGCCTTTCTGCGTCCCAGTGTCCCGTTGCTTTGCTGATAGCTATAAATATTAAGCGTTATCGCTCCTCGAGACAGATACTGTCTGAAAACACGCAGTTAACTTTCAGAAAAGAAGCAGCTCAGCTGAAAAGTGAGAGAATTCATTCTGCTCAGCTCAAACCAGACCAGGCGCCCCCTCCCTCTGCATCTCTTTGCCAACAGGAGGGTCCTGGTTGCACTGCGGCTCCTCCAACAGGGCCAGCGAGCCGGATCGCTCTGCACCCACTGCAATAAGCTGGAGACAGCCATGCACCCAGCCACACCATCGCTGCCAAGGGAATCAAATGCGAGCGACAGAAAGAAACATTCATTTGGGGCAGGGAGAAACTATAAATACCCAACAACCCAATCTTCCACTGCAACTCAATCAAAGTGAGCAAAACAGAGCTCCAAGGAGGAGCACGGCACACACCATCAAGACACAGGTCCTGAGCAGTGGCACATCCTGGACTGGCAAACCCAGGGATCACAGGATGCTGCAGAAGGGCTTTGGAAAACCATTTGTCAAGAGACAAGGAAAATACATTTGCCATTTAGGACTGTGATTCACCTGCAACTGTTTAGCCCTTGAGTTTTTGTTGACGCAGCTTTGATCCACGCATTGGGATGGAAGCATAAACATTGCCAGCGCCCATCCTCTGAGCGCCACTGGTGCCCAACCATGCCCTTCCCACCACGCAGACCCCACGCCAGCTCTGCAGGGACCTTTTGCCAACCGCTCTCCTCCAGCAGCCCCTTTCAGGCTGCTCCTGCTCCTCTACAGGCTGCATTGGTGCAGGAGGAGGCACCCAACACTGCAGACCGTGAGGAAAAGGAGGATTTGGGCAGTAATCCCCTCTATCCTCTCTGAACGCTCAGTTGATCATGTCAGTGGCACAAGTGGGCTTGACGCCTCTCACCTGGCTGCCGGAACAAATCCTGCCCACACTGAGCATCAAGCAGGGCTGTGAACACACACAATGGTGCCTTCCTTCTGCTCCAGGGGAACAGCTACTCCCCAGCTTTGGTCCCCTCATCCTGCAGCCCAAGCACGGGCTGAGCATCACCAACACGGCCGCAGGGAAACCCTGGGAAGGGGCCACCTGTGACAGGAAGGTTGGCTGTGCCGCAGGGCCACCAAGGTGGCTCGCTTCACCCCACTAAGCATTGCCTTGAAAACCCAACTGCATCCTCGAGGATCTCTCCCCTCCCTTCATCACAGCAGCCCAAGAACAGCAGGGCCAACAGCCCCAGGTGATTTTTCCACTCACGGCTGCTTCTCCTCATCTCTCCCCTTTGGAAAACATCTCACCCTGCCTCCAGCCATCACTCGAGGAAGCCTCCTGCGAGGAGCACAAAGAAGAACCAGGCTCCATTTTCGTTTGTCACCAGCCCTGGGATCAGGCAGGGTGAGCAGCGCGATGAAGGTCCTGGGCAGGAGCCAGGCAGGAGCAGAGGCAGAGAAGGTCCATGAGAAACAGCTCCCAGCAGCAGGCAATCAGCACACAGACAATACCCCTCGAAATGTCAGGCTAGCAGGGCAAGATGTGGAATTACGCTGACATTTTATTTAGTGGGAATCCAGATGGATCTGCCAATGTTTTAATTCCGGTCTAAAAGTGCAGGCTCAGCTGGAGAGCGCTGGGGGGGGTTTGGTTTGCACCACTCAGGTGGAGACTCCATCAGCAAATGGATCCACCTGGGACGTGGGATGGGCATCCCAAATACAGGATGAGCCACCAGGACTATTCCCAGGGGTGGCACCACCACCTGCAGCCACACGGGACATCGCCCTGCAAGCCAAGTGCTCGCTCCCGAAACAATAAGCAGAGATCAATGTTCTGGGTAATTTTATGACGCAGAAATAGGCAGTGTAATTCAATTTTCAGCAAGACAAACAAATGAATCTCTGCTTGCTCCCCTCTCATGTTTTCCCCTCCTTCCCACCCTCATTTGATAGCGCTCCATGGGGCAACACCAACCGATCTTTGAATATTTTAGCTCTCATAAAATATTTATATTCTAATGCAAGGAAGAAAATTGGTCGCTTCCAAGCCATGTAAACAGATGCCTCGGAACAGCTGGATCCCTGGCAGCACTCACCAGGCAAGGAAGCGTCTGCGTTGTGCTTCCAGGTATTTAAAACACTTGCCAGCCAAGCATCACCAGGAAAGGACAGGACCAGGAGCCGGGGAATGTCCCGTCCCTGGAGGGGTTCCAGGCCAGGTTGGATGGGGCTCGGAGCCCCTGATCCGGTGGGAGGTGTCCCTGCCCATGGCAGGGCGTGGAACTGGATGGGCTTTGAGGTCCCTTCCAACCCAAACCATTCCATGATTCTATGATTCCATGGCACAGAGATGCTCCAGCCCAGCACCAGGCAGGGCAGCTCTGCCTGCATGGCTCCCCATGGATCACAGAACAGATCAAGCACCACTCCCTCCGGCAGCAAAAGCGGGCACAGGGGATGTACTGAAGCCCCCAGAAAAGTGAGGGCAATGCCTTTGCCCTCAGTCCGGACAAGGCAGCGCTGCCTCCAGCTGATGGAGATTAATCGACGAGTGCCATTAAAATGTCACTAAGAAAATTATTAAGTTAAGGTAAAGCACTTCCCCGCGTCAAAAGCAAAGGCAATCAGTCCCAGGCATGTCCCCCTAGGAAATCATGTGGAGTAATTAATCAAAAAGCTAATGAGAAATGTGTTTTCTTTCCCAGCCTAACACCACATCATATTCTTATTAGCCGAGGTTATTACAATAGTAATCATGCATGCTCCGAGTTCAGATTGGGTTTCTTTGCTCCACTGCCACCAATTTAGAAAGCCATTAATGGTGAAGATAAACCCCGATACAAACATCAACCCTTTGTGTTTATTCGCCCGGCCTGGGAGCATCGCGACCCACACCCACAGACATACGTTCGCTGTCACCCAATTACGGACACCGAACCTGCAAGACCCACAGGGATCACTTTTCTGGCAGCACAAACTGAGGCCGCTCGCCGCTTCGTCCGGGTTTGTTTGGATATCTGGGAGTGAGAGTGGAGCCGCTGCGTAAATCTGGCCGTAAGTGGGTAATTTGCTCGGTACGATGGGTTCCTCCTCCACCCTCCTCGGAGAGCAGCCATCTGCCAATCTCTCCAGCCCTAAAGTGCACAGTCAGCAGCCCCGCGAAGGGAAAACAGCTCTGCTTGATATTCAGCATTAAATAATTCAACCCCCTGCAGAGAGACCGGGGAGAGGAATGAGTCTGACAAAAAATATAAAGATTTCCTATGTCACGTTGGGAATGCATTGACCTGATTAGCCCGCCTGAGGGATGCTGCGCCACGGTGGGGCGGAGCGGGGAAACCCAGTCTCGCAGTGACAACGGAGCAGAGAGGACCTTAGTGGGGCAGATATAACTCCTCAGTATGCAGGAGCACCCTTCTGGGTTTCCTTCTTTGGTTTTCTTGCAAAATTGGGTTTTCTGGCTTGTGCATCTATGCTGCATCGGAAATGGGGCAAAATTGGGGCACTCCCTCGTCCAGGGGACATCGAACCATGGAATGGTTTGGGTTGGAAGGGACATCAAAGGCCATCTAGTTCCACTCCCTGCCATGGGCAGGGACACCTCCCACTGGATCAGGGGCTCCAAGCCCCATCCAACCTGGCCTTGAACACCTCCAGGGATGGGGCAGCCACCACTGCTCTGGGCAACCTGGGGCCCTCAGAGCAAAACATTTCTTCACGAGATCTTATCTCAATCACCCCTCTTTCAGCACCTTCCCTTCCCAGCTCCAGAGGCCGCCTCCCTCGTGTGCCAGAGCTGAAGGGTCGGAGCTCAGGTCCCGCTCGCCCCAAGGGACCAGGCTGTGGGCTGCAGATGCTCTGCCCCAAGCAGCCCAGCTCCACACCTCGGCGCGTGCCTTGCCCTTCCGTCTCCCCTCCCCGCCTGCCTGCGACACCACTTAGGAAGCCGACAGGATCTCTCCAGGATGTTTGGCAGCTCTAGCTTTGATGTGTGGATTAACAAGAACTGACAGCGCTGGAGCAAAGCTTTCAGAAGCCCAAAGGCAGGGCCTGGGGCAAGACTGGAGGGGACGACACTCTCTGCGCGTTCCCTTTGATTGCTCCGTGCTCAGCTTCGCCTTCCGGCAGTGGGGCGAGATGGTGCCTCTGCGGGACGGTGACAGAGAAAGCCAGGTTGCCCGTGGCTGGTTGGCGTCGGCAGGTGCCACAACCTCGCCAAGAGCCCTAGCTGCTCCCACTGGGCACCATCGCTGGGGTTGGCTTTGCACCCCAGCACTCAGCGTGTGCAAACGTTGATATCCCGGTGAGAGGAAGAACTCAGGATGCTGCAGGAGCCCAGGCTGCAACCACTAACACCACTTCCACACTCACAGCTGGCTCCCTCCTCCCTGCTGAAGATCAGGGATGCTCACCTGCAACAGCACCGGCCAAGACGGGGATGCGGTGTCCTCAGCACTGGGACGGGCTCCTCTGTAGGCTGGAAACCACACGGCACTTGCGCAGGGCTGGATTTGGCCAACATCCCAGCACGGCACATTCACTCGCTCCGTACGGTGCTAGCACAGCTTTGCATGCAGGGGAGCCGGGGCTGCAGCGCTCCAGCACACACCTGGAGAGAAAACAACATCATCACCATCGAAACACCCCAAAAAAGAAACCAACACAATATAATAAACTTTCTCCTCATCTAACGGAACAACCTCCAGGCATAACACAACCTGGCATCTCAACAAGCGTGAGAAGCAGAGCTAGAAGCAAGAGTTTCATTCTATTTATGAGGAGGATGAGGAGGGCTGCAGCACGAGCAGCAGCCAAGAGCCCCTAATCCAACCCTGAAGTGAGGGTCCTGCTCCCTGGGACTCTCCACAGCCCCCAGCTCACATCCCCATGAGAAAAGAAAGCGTCATTCAGAGCCATAGCCAGGACTGCAGCAGCGTGGGAGCTCCTGCACCCATGGTGGTGGCACCACAAACGGGGTGGGTGGGCAAAGCCCTGGGTGCCCAGAGCTGCCGGGCCCCTCGCTGCGCCGAGCCCTTCAGTGAGAAGGAATCCATTAGCGGTAATTACACACAGGCTGGAACACTACAATTTTATTACAGCTATAAAGTACTTCACAATTATAATCTGTAATTTCTGCCGTAGGGTGTTTACCATTACAGCAACACCTGATTTACAGCTCCACGCGCAGGGTCCTGTCCCACCGCTGCGCTTGGCCACCGCCTCCAGCATCCATCAGAGCAGCCAAGCATGCAGCCACGGGCATCGCAGCACCCTGGGATTCCAGCTCCGGAGAAAAGTGGGTTTCCCAAGGCAGGCATACAGCAAGGAGGTGGTGAAGCAGAGCCTGGCAGGAGCTGGCAGGAGCTCGTGGAGGTCAGCATTGCTCCTCACAGTCCCGCAACCACAGAATAGTTTAGGTCAGAAGGGACCTCAAAGCCCATCCAGTTCCACCCCCTGCCATGGACAGGGACACCTCCCACTGGATCAGGGGCTCCGAGCCCCATCCAACCTGGCCTGGAACCCCTCCAGGGATGGGGCAGCCACCACTGCTCTGGGCAACCTGTTCCAGGGCCTCTCCACCCTCACAGCAAAACATTTCTTCCTCAGATCTCATCTCAACCTCAGCTCTTTCAGCTCAAAACCGTTCCCCCTTGTCCTATCCCTTCACTCCCTGATCCAGAGCCCCTCCTCAGCTTTCCTGGAGCCCCTTTCAGCACTGGAAGCTGCTCTAAGGTCTCCCCGCAGCCTTCTCTTCTCCAGGCTGAACAACCTCAACCGTCCCAGCCTGTCCTCATGCAGGAGGTGCTCCAGCCCTCTCAGCCCTGACACCAAGGGGACCAGGCTCTGGGTGGCCGCAGAGGACACATCCTCATCACCATCCTCACCTTCTCCGCTTGAACAGGAGCCCAAGCTGGCTTGGCTGGTGAACTCGAGTTTCTTCAAAATGAATATGGATGCGCATCTGCCTGCAATTAGGTGTAACAAATTGTCAGAGTTTGTGTATAATTATCCCAAAAGCATGTCCACCACTGCCATCCCTGGGCATGGACCAGCTGTGGCCCAGAGGTGTTTCATCACCTGGAGGAACAAAACATTGTCGACTTTTAGTTTTTCATCACTGTTGTGCTGATAACCTACCCCCCACCCCAGTCTCCTCCTCCTGGAGGGGACAAATTCTCCAGGATGCAACAGCTGCCCACGACATCCCTTTCCATGTGCAGGGACATGGCGCTCACCCCCTTGGGAAACTGAGGCACGGGACACTTCCCAAGCACACAGCGGAGCAGTGCCCAAGCCAGGAGCGCGATTACTCGGTACCTCACTCCAACCCTCCAGATAACCCATCTAAAATGTGTTTATTTCCATCCAGGCTGCTTTTTTAATTTCATTATTTATCTCCCGTTTAGCCTTTGACAGATCAAAGGCTCAGCGGAGGGGAAGCGGAGCTGGGCTGTGCATGAAAATGAGCCTTGATACATAATTAATTAACATAAAACAGTTTCATTAGGAGATGGTGTTACATGGACTGTTTGTCTTAAAAATTTAAGCTGTGTAAAGAGCACAGGGGAAACACATTCCCCCGCCAGGGCGCCTCGACATCATCTGCATCCCGGCCATCCCAGCTCCTGCATCCGCCCCAGGGAGCACAGCGCTGGCCGGAGCGCGGCCTCCTCCTCCTTAATTGCAAGCAATGTGCCCTACCCTTGATTATTAATCTGTTTTTAATTCTATTAAGAGATGGCCAAGAGAAAAAGAGTATCAATTTGAGATTAACAAGGTTATTAGCACTTAATTATGTGAGGTGTCTTTGTAATTGAAAAGGAAAAGAGGCAGCGCCATAAATATCCCCGGTGCTGCGCTCCCGGGGTTTGCGGGCGGCTCTTTACTCACCAGGCTGCGGAACCATAAATATTAAATATCTAGCAAAAAAAAAAAGAATTACAAGGCAGAGCGAGGATGCCCTCTGGATATTCCGGCGCCGAACGTTCTTGCATTTACAAATATTCATTAACTGGGATCTGCAAAGTTATTTCCACCAAGACTCGGCGAATAAGCGGGAGAGAGAGAGAGAGAGGTTATTTAAAAAAATAGAGTCTAGAGTAAATATTATTAGTAATTTTTATCTCTGCGTGTCCCTAATTATTCCATAATTAGGGAAAGTGCACATATGCATATACAATCACTAACCTGTCAGTCTCGGGGATTTGCCTTCCCACCCACACTGACGGCTCCGGGAGGGGAAAGGGATTTTCCCCTGGGTGGATCGGAGCCGCCTGAGGACCCCACCACGGCCCCGGCCTTCGGCGCTCACCGCTCAAAGCCCGTGATGGACAATGCAGCCATCGGGCTCTGCTGAGCATCCACACCCCCAGAGCCACTGCTGGATAGAAGGAAATAAAAATAACAAATCTTGATCTCTTTTTAATTAAAAAATAAAAGATCTCAGGAGGGAATGGTAAAGGCTCACCTGCCAGAGCCTGCTTGGCGGGAGCTACTGGGAAAACCCAACCACAAAACAGGCAGCAGGAGAAGCCACATTCACTCTCGCCAGGATAGAACCCAGGGTGGCCAAGTTACAGGCGAAGCCCACAGCCCATCACCATCCCACCGCAAGGGATGCCCCTCCACCAGCTCCCCACCATCCTACTCTGAGGGATCCCACTCTGCCAGCTCTCACCATCCTGCTCCGAGGGATCCCACTCTGCCAGCTCTCACCATCCAGCTCCATCAGCCCTTCAGTGTCCCACCCCGAGAGATCCCACTTCAAAGGATCCCACTCCATCGGTTCTTTGCCATCCTGCTCCAAGGCTCCTGTTCTACCAGCCCCTTACCACCCCGCTCCCAGGCTGCCACTGCCCCAGCCCTTCCTCATCCCGCTCCGAGGGATCTCACTCCACCAGCCCCTAAGCACTCCCTGGCATCAGCAACCTTCCCAACCCCCGGGCAGGGGTCACACATGAGAAATTCACCCCTTAATCTTAACTAAACCCATTCCCAATGAGCTCATCAACAAAAATCTAATTATGATGTGTGAGGCCGAGCTTAATTGCTTGTCCTTGACATGAATAATGCACGGCGTAAGCCTATTAGCTGTGGTAAGCCTATTATTGTTATTATCGTGCTCACTGTCAAAAGTATAAAACAGTGGAACTGGGGGGGAAAAATAATGTTGTGCAATTAGCAGCAAACCACCAGACAAATAAGCTCGTCAATTGTCAGAGGGAGCAAGCTGCTCCTTAGCCACCCTCATTGGGGGCTGCTCCGGGGTGAAGCCAGCCCATGCCCGGAGAGACAGACAGGCAGGCAGCGGCCAGATCCTGGCATTGGCAGGAGTGTGTGTCCATTCTGGCAGCACGGTTACCCAGAAACGGAGGAATCTGCTCCGAAAGCAGCTTCTCCACAAAGCCACAAGCTCAAAGCTGGGAGCACGACTCAGTGATGAAGCCTGTCCTCTCATCCATCCATCCACCCACCCATCCCTCTCCCATCATCCAAAACCAGGCACTGGCCCTTGACCTCCCCCCCAAACACCACTCGGAGGCTCCTTCACATCATTTGCTAATTAAATCCTGCTACTAATGAGGAAATCGGGATGCAGGAGGCAGCTGAGCACGGCTGCCTCCTGCGCACGCTCTCCTCCCCGACTTATCACCCCTTGCAGGATGTTTACAATAATTTTTAATTTGCACAATTATTAATCATTTTTCTATCTGCCTAATTTGCATAATAATTACTCTGCTCAGTGTTTGCCACGACTGTGAATGACAGTGTTTTAAATTAAATTAAGATTTTAATATTCATTTTTTGTGGTTAAAGCTAATCAAAGGTGCTGCTCGGTGCCAAGACTGGGGCTGCTGCCCTTCCAGAAGCACTAATAAAGAGATCCACTTCCCGGTGTCACTGCCTTTATCTCCATCATCCTTCTCATCCCAGAGGATCCCCCACAGCATTTTCCAATTGCTCTGCTGCCAGAGCCGCCCAGCTGCAGCCGGGACAGGAGAGCTGTGGGGATGTGGGATGCAGACCAAGGGCATCAGACAAACCCACCTCACAAGCATGGGGCTGGGATTGGGGAGGGATGCGTGTGAATAAGAGGTGGTTTCTCCCACCTCGGACTGGAATTTGACCTTGTTCATGCCCAGCATCAAGCAACAGGCACCCGCAGAGAAACCCACACCTCTGTCACACATGCCCAAGCCTGGGGCCCCCTCTGTCCCCTGGGAACAGCACGGCAGCTCCCGCAGCCAGGCACAAGGACACAGCACCCATCCTCGCCTCCCCTCTCCCTCTCCCACCACGTTTGAGCCTTCGGGGAGCTGCAGGAGCTCCTGCTGCTGTCACAGCAGCACACACTCACTCAAGCAGGGCAAAATCATAGCATCATGGAATCATTAAGGTTGGAAAAGACCTCTAAGCTCATCCACGAACACAGGTGGGATCCGTAAGTTCCCACTTATAGCCTGAAGACTTCAGAAACGACATTAGGAAAAGCAGAGCCAACGGGAGATGGCGATGGTGGCAACGAATACAATATCCACTCCTTCTGCCGGCAGCTCTTGTCCCTGCCTTAGAAAAACCACCACCACGCTGAGCCGAGTGAAAAAAGAATACTGTTATTTACAAGTGTACAGAGATTCCAGGAACACAACACAGGGAATAAAAAAGCAGGGAAGGAATTCCCAAAACTCTCCCACTCCAGAAAAGACTTTGTCCTTCAACTTCTCACCACAGCCCTCCCCATGCTCAAGAACCACCACTAAGTGTGATTCGAGAAGCACCGCGAAGAACAAGTCCAACGACTGGCCCCTGATCACTACAGACAAGAAGAAATCTCCATGGAAACCACTGCCTGTGTTTCATACCTGCACCCTGGGATGCTCGCAGGAACAACTGTATTTATTCCACAAGTGCTTTCTCACAAGCAGGGACGGCAGGAAGCTCTGCCTGGCCTCCAGCTCAGAGCCTGACGAATGTGACCACAAGAGAGCAGTTACACTTCACGTTGACGCGTGCCTCCAGACCGCAGCGCTGGGAAGTGCTCAAGCTATCAGCACCGCTGTCCGGAGAGAACGCTGGGGTTACCGATCAGGACAGCCAGCAGGGGAAGCCACTTAAATTCCCTCTACATGTGTATTTCCACCAGAAACTGGCCCCCCCGGAGTTGCAGGGTTTCTTGAGGCGTTGCTGTCAAACACAATGCTGCCTGCTGGGCTCCTAGCCTCCTGTAGGAGAGCGTCAGGGGCAGGCAGCGAGCTGCTTCCCGCTCAGACAGGGCCAGAAGCCGAGCTTCTTGAAAGTCGCTGCCGGTCGGTGACTCTGTGGACCAAAGGTGACCACACAGACTCAAAGGAAGCCTTCTGGAAGCACTGCGAAGGATAAGATGTACATCCAACACCAGCCTAGAGGTGGATCAGCTCCCTACAGTAAGTAGTTCTGGGGTATTGCTGCTCTCTGGAAGAACTCAAACACAACTGGAACTGCAATGGAGCTCGGGAACCCAGTGGATGAGGCTCACACTTCAGTGACTGAGCGTTCAGACTTCCAGAAAAACCTGAGATTTAGGACACCTGAAGACTTGTGAGCCACCCTCAGAGGACAAAGCATTTGGCATCAAACAAGCATACAGTTTCTACAGTTTGTTAGAAGACAAACGGACCAGAACCCAAACCCCACAGCACTTCACAGGACAGTCCCCGAGAGCCAACATGTGCCAGCAGGCAGAAGCCATCGCGTCTCCCCTCCGTGCTCAGCTGCTGCATTGCTCCAGGAAGCGCTGCTGCCATTCTCTGTGCTTGTTCTCCCTGTCCAACAAGAAAATCCTCCTTGGACATCTCTCCTCTAAATTCAGCCTTGCCTCCAGTCCCCTGGGACGTCGACCACCAAGGACAGAGATGGGTCTGGGCAGAGTGAGCCATTCCTCACAGCTCTGGCAGAAGCAGGAGGCGAAATTCTGGTTTTCTTTGATACTTTGTATAGTTCTTCACCTCATCTACATGTCCTCAACACTCCACTTGTAGGCGAGCTCCTGAACTGCCTTCTTGTTGGCTATCCTGGCAAACCGCTGCTGCTCGAATCCATTGGACCTATAAAGCGACAGCAAGAAGACAGTGGGCTGCTTTTCCGAGGCAAGATGACTTTTTAGAGACATAACAAGCGCTCCACTGCTTTTTACTCCAGCTCAGATTCCCCCTCAGTCTGTGGCCAGCAGCAGTGAGCATCACTGAAGCTCTTCACACCCTCAGTGACAGAGCCATCCTCGCTCCCTTCTGCCCTGCATCCATCACCCATCCATAACTTAAGCTCACTCACCCGATATCTGCAAATCTTTACATCGTGAACTCTCTGCAGCGAAAGCTCATTTACTTCTCCCACATTCCAGTAGCAGGAACACGTACCTGTCCACACCGTCCCAGCGATGCCCAGGCCATATGTTAAACCTGTTGAGCGGAGGTGCTGGTCCCTTGTACCTTGGTTTTTCTAGGAACAGAAAGAGCAACACAGCCATTTGCTGCTGCAGCGCAATCAGCGGTTGCCCCATTGCACAGGCACGTTGCGGAGGCTGCCAAACAGCCAGCAACAGCTCCCAGAGGAAACTCCCACAGGAAACCAAATCTGTTGATTTTTACCCCACCAGACCCTGCTCCCTAAGCCAACAAATAATAGGAACTGTTAATAACAGATAACAGTGCTGCTACACTGGCTCCAGAGCAGAATTCCTTTAGGACTGAGCCGCCCCGGTAGTCTCAGGCTGCTTATTTAACAGCAGCTGCATTTCTATGATGTCAGGGCCATAAACCACAATCCAGTTTAATTCAGCGGCCAAACCTTTTTCTTTATTTTCCTTGGCCTTCCTTTTCTTGATAAGGTCAGCCATGGGGTCTCCTTCTCTCTCTCGTTCCCGCAGCATCCGATCCAGATCCTGATCATCGATATAACGGGCCAATGGCTTCTCCATCTCCTTTATCGCATCTTCCACATTCTGCTGCTGTTGCCTCCCCTGTGCCAGCCTGAAAACACACACACACAGAGTTTCACTCCCAAACCAAGCAATCATTTACTCGCTCATTTTGCAAGATGGATCACAGTCCTGAACTTCCAACACGTGCGCGGCGTTCCCAACACACATCCAGCAACAGAGGGGGGTCTATAAGACACATGGAACCCACACTCTCAGTGTCCCAGGCTCAAACCCAGAGCATTACTGAACTTCAGCGCCCACCCCTGTGAAATGACATTCCACCCACACCACCACTGTACCAAAACTGGGCTAAAAAGCCAGGAGCAGAGTGTCATAAGGTGTAACACGAGGCCCCAGGACTAGGGTGGGATCTCTGAGAACCTCACCCTTTTCCCCACTTGGCGTATTGCTCATCTCTCTGGGACTGTGCTTCGTCTTTCTGCCTCTGCTCCAGCCTCTCCTGCGCCAGGTCCCTCTTGCGGCCAGACTTGTCTCGGAAGATGGTTTCAGCATTTCGGGATTCCTCTGTAGGGCACAGAAGCCTTAAGTCAGGTGTTTTGGAACGTTTTTAGACATGGATCTGCTATAGCGAGTCCACAGGAGACCACGGAGATGATCCAAGGCCTGCAGCACCTCCCATATGAGGACAGACAGAGAGCTAGGGTTGTTCAGCCCAGAGAAGGCTCCAGGGAGACCTTAGAGCAGCCGGTGCAGACAGAATAAAAACCCCTCCCTTTTCCTGTGATTTCAGTGGCTTTGCTCTGAAATCAAATTCTACAAATCTTTTATTCTAGAGGCTCAGTGACCCTAGCCAAGACATCCATCAGCACGGCTCAACGCTGCTCCACAAGGATGCTCTCTGGGGCCCGATACAGCATTTAGAGCCAGCTGAGAGCAGGGAAAGAGAAAGCGAGTTGTCCCTGTTCACCATTTTTACACCCCTACCTTCCAAGTGTTTGTTATTCCTCTCATGCCTCCGGAGATCCTGTTGCTCCCTCCGCAGCACATCAGCCGACACCAAGCCAGCTTTCACTCCAGAAAACATCACATTTGCCTGCAAATCAAACACAACTCATGCTTACTGCTAGCTGAGAGGTGTGCAGTGATCCAGAGGCAGAAAGAGACAACCGTGTTACAAAGACATTCTGCTGTCATTCCCAGGAATAACTTCCCAGAACTCCAAAACTGAGAGGACCGAGGCATTGCTCCTCTCCCATACCTAGCGCCTACCTCATGCCTCTTCTCATCTCAAGCAGAGGGTCCGGCACGGCAGCGTGCATAAGTCAGATTAAATTCCTACTCCACGCTTTGTAAGTCATTGGATTTTCCTGGTTTTCTATCAACAGGAAGCAATCTGCAGTTTAAATGGGAAGACAAAACGCTCACCTTCTTAGGAGAACCCTTAGCATCGCGGAGGCGTGGAGGCGAGAGGTCTGGGGGACTCCTTGAATGGCGCTGATCCTTGCCAGATGGCAGAGTGCGTCGTGGAGGGGATAAATCAGAGTCCGAAGATTTACTGTGATTCTTTTTGAGAGGGGAATCACTGCATATACGGCCTGGCCTGTGGTCAGCATCAGAGGCATTCCGGGAACCCCTCCGCGGGGATGGAGAGTCAGAGCCGCGCCTCAGGCACCGCTGGGGTGAGGGCTTTTTCGTGGCTGGAGAAGCAGATGTAGTAAAGAAATACGTAACTAAAAAATGCAGAATTAGACAGAAGCAAGACCTCAAGAGATGACAAACCATAGTGAAAAGACAAGTACAGAGCGACAGCGCAGGAATTCTCTTCCTAAATACGTACCACCTGGAAACAGTGCTTAAACTTTCCTTTTGGACATATATAAGACTTAGCCACCAAACTTTACACCAATGCCAACCCCATTCTAAACCATTCCAATGGAAAAAACAGGATTACAAGAAATAGCTTTACCAACAGAAGCGACAACGTATCTGCTACCATTCCATGATGGCAGACCACTAGTTCCATGCCACTCACCTCTCCAGAGTGTGCAAACATGACCACAGGGCAGACAAAGAACCAGACAGGCAGAACAAACTCCACACACTCACCTTTTGTTCTGCTCTGCTTTTTCAGACTTGGCGACCCAGCCCTCTTCCTCCGAGGCGGTGATGAATCTGCATCGGAACTGTACCTCTTCTTCCGTGGAGGAGACAAATCTGGAGTGGCCTGACGCTTCTGATGTGACGAGGACTTGTCAGAGACACCGTGCCCGAGCCAAGACTGCTCTCCATGGACTCGCCCTGACTGTGACTTCTCCAGGGCTTTACAGCTCTTTTTCCCCATTGCTGAACTGGCGTCTGGGGAGTCACGACGCTTCTGTCTTGGGGGCGAGAGGTCTGGGGCGTCGTGGCGTGGTCGCCTGGGAGAGGATGGATCTGGGGTGTCATGGCGCTTTCGTCTTGGCGGTGAGAGGTCTGGCGAGTCGTGGCGCTTCCGTCTTGGTGGTGAGAGGTCCGGTGAGTCGTGGCGCTTCCGTCTTGGTGGTGAGAGGTCCGGTGAATCGTGGCGCTTTCGTCTTGGCGGTGAGAGGTCCGGTGAGTCGTGGCGCTTTCGCTTAGGAGGTAACAGGTCTGGGGAGTCACGATGCTTTCGTCTTGGTGGTGATAAGTCTGGGGAGTTGTGACGCTGTTGTTTAGGAGGTGACAGGTCTGGTGTGTCATGACGCTTCCGTCTTGGTGGCGAGAGGTCCGGAGAGTCGTGACGCTTCCGTCTTGGAGGTGAGAGCTCTGGGGTGTCATGACGCTGTCGCCTGGGAGGTGATAAGTCTAGGGAGTTGTGATGCTGTCGCTTCGGAAGCAAGGAGTTGGGGGAATCATTTCTCTCTCGCCTGGGAGGGGACGGATCCAGGGTGTCGTGGCGCTGTCGCCTTGGAGGAGATTTGTCCGAGGAATCGAGCCACGGCTTCCTTGGTGGTGAAGGCTCCGGGGTGTCATGGCGCTGCCGCCTGGGAGGGGAGGGTGAAACTGAGAGTTAGATTTGTTTGTTTTACTGCTTCCAGAGTAGAAACAAGTCCCGAGTGAGACTTGTAAAGCGTTAGTGGTCCACGATGGAAACAACATGAATTCACACTTGATTCTGAGCCTCTAGGTAGTGAACTGCATCACCAAGCCACGAATTTCCCAGAGCAGATCCCAGAAACTGCAGACCGAGATGGACAATGCCAGCAAACCAGGGTTAACCAAGGGAAAAGTTTGTAGTTAAGCCTCATACCTCACAGTTGAATTAGCAGCTGCTGAAACATCCAAACTCTGTGAGTCTCCATTCTGGTCTAAGGAGAAACAAGCAAAAAGTTACCATCTTTCAGGTTCTCAGCAGTTCAGGGTATTCAACCAGTATTAATTTTAGCTTGCAACGGCATCGTTTGGAGCAGCTAAACATCAGGTAAAAAAGTCTGGGCTCACCTCCTAGAAGTTTCCACTTAGTATTTGTCCGGAATTCCTCCATAAGCTTCACTTCATCTGGACGCTCATCAATAAATTCTGCCACCTGAAGAGAAAAAAATAAAAAGAGTCAACAGCAGATCTGGAGAAGAAACATTTTGCTGTGAGGGTGGGGAGGCCCTGGCCCAGGTTGCCCAGAGCAGTGGTGGCTGCCCCATCCCTGGAGGGGTTCCAGGCCAGGTTGGATGGGGCTCGGAGCCCCTGATCCAGTGGGAGGTGTCCCTCCCATGGCAGAGGACTGGAACTGGATGGGCTTTGAGGTCCTTTCTAACCCAAACCATACCATGAATCTATGATTTCCACCCTCTAACAGAAATAATGGTGACCTTCAGTCAGCTACAGATCTCAAATCACCTTCACAAAGCTCTCCCCTTCAGCATTCCTCTCTCAGTCACTAGATTCCATCCCGCAGCACAGCTGGCAACCACACGATCACCCTTCACCTTATCTCAAGTGGCAATTTGGAAGCTGAGAGAAGCACTGTGCAGGCCTGACCGTGCGCTGTTGGTCTCTATAATCGTTTTTAAACCACAACTGGATGAAGTAAAGGTTGCTATTGTCTGCAGGGAGTTAATTCAACCTCCCAACGTTTCCACAAAGAAAATGCACCCATCCCTGCGATACCCTGCTTACCACAGGCATGTCCCCATCGTCCTCCTCCTCCTCCTTCTCCTGCACAGCAGCAATGCTATTCCAGCTGACATCGTCATCCACAATGCGCATCCTGGGAGTGGGGACAGGGGTCGTGCCATCAGCCCTCCACCAAGAGACGTAATGGCCCCAACTGCTGCCTGCAGAGGGGATGAGGGGACCCTGGGAAGTGTCTGGGGCCCGTGGCATGGGGAGAAACAGGGTTCGGGAAGGCTACCAGCCCCGTGCAACAAGGGGAAGGGGCCCCGGGGAGGGTTTGGTCCCAGTCCCACATAATGGGGACAGGGAGGTTCCAAGGAGGGTCCCGGTCTTGGTCCTGCACAACAGAGAGGGAGTGGCCCCCCGGCGAGGGTCACGGCCCGAGTGACGGGGAGAAGGGAGGCGGCGGGGAGGCTCCCGCTCTCGGCGTCACGGAAACGAAGAGGGGCTCTGGGGAGAGTGAGGATTCCGGCCCCGGCCGCACGGGAGAGCGAGAGGGGGCCTTGGGGAGACTCCTGGCAACATCAGGGCCTCGAGGGTCCCAGCCCAGTCCCAGCGCGGAGGACTAGGCCTAACGCGAAAAGCGGCGCCCGGCCCAGGCCGCGGCCTCCCCGCTCTCCCCCGCGGCTCACCCGCCTCTGCCGGCGACTCCCGGCGCCTTCTTCTTGCGGCGTCGGCGGGGCTGGACGGCCTCCGGGCCGCTCAGGTAGCGCCGCAGATACTCGGCCTTCGACAGCCCCTGCGTCGCCATAGTGGCGCCAGCCAGAAGCGGCGCCGGAAGTGAAGGGACAAGCGAGGGGCGGAGCTCAGCGAACTATTTCGTCACCCATGGGGGCGTGGCCAGGGCGGGGGGCGGAGCTCAGCGAACTATTTCGTCACCCATTGGGGCGTGGCCAGGGAGGAGGGGCGTGGTCACGAGAAGCACAGACACGCCGCCTCCATTCACACGTTTTATTGGGGAAGCGCTGCCCCCTCTCCTCTCCCCTCCCCGGTCCCGCTCCCCGCCGCCTCCGGGCTGCAGGGTTTCCCAGCAAGGGGTGAGGGGCGCATCCTGGTCCCAGAGCCAGCGGGGAAGAGGCCTGAAGGGTCCGGCTACCGGCCCGGGGCTCCTTCTGGCTCGTAGCCCTCCGTCCTCATGTCGTTCAGCCCCAGCTCTTCGTTCTGCTCGAATGTACGCTCGTAGCGCTCCACTCTCAGCTCGGGGTCATCCTCGGGGGCATACACGTTCTGCAGGGCAAGATGGTGCTTAGTGAGGGCACAGGGATTGCGATGGGATTCACTTCCACAGGCAGGAATTGTCTGTTATCCATGGAGAGCATCGCCAGAGCACCAGCCCCAAAGCCCAGCGAGCAGACAGCGCTCCCCTCTTCCTTCCCAGCCCCAAATCCCAGGAGGCAGACAACACTCTCGTCTCCCTCCCCACAAAGCCACCTTTGTTTCCTTTCCCTGGACTCACTGCCGGAGCCCTGAAGGGAACCCTGCCCACCAACATCCATCATGGAATAAAGGAAAACCAACTCAACCTGCTCAGGAAGCTTTGAAGAGCACATCCCTAGAGCACACCACTCTGTACCTGGAGATAGCTGTTGCCTGCAGGGTCATCCATGATGAAGTGAGCACTTATCTTTCCCTCAATGATCTGCAGAGAGAGAACATCCAGGCATTAAGGCTCTTCCTGATCCTTCGGATCTTCCAGCACCAACATTCTCAGCACACACTAGGCAATTCCAACATTCTCCTCAGTTAAGAACCAGCAACCACTTGATAAAACAAGCGAGGCAAGTGCAGAACAGCCAAAAAGGTCTGGCAGCTTGGTCGGGGAGTTGTTAGACTCCTGTGCTGCAGCACCAGGAATGAATCCACATTGCAGAGCACAGAAAATAAGGAGTGTGCTCACCTCCTGCAACTTCCCAAGGAATTCCTGCAGCTTTTTCGTCTTGCTGGGTACAGAGCTGTCTCCCAGAGTGAAGGGGTTTCTTTCCACCTGGAAGAGCAGACCCACTCCCTCAGCCTGCTGGGAGATGCCGGCCCCACCACCAGGCGAGGTATGGATGCAGAGGGGTCAGAACTCCGTTGGGAAGTGGCACAGGATCACTCACCAGCTCCCTGATGTCCTTCAGCAGCCCTTCCAGTGTGGTGAACTTCCCACCCAGCGCTCCCATCCCCAGCTCAAATTCCAGCTCAGGGATCTCCACGCTGCACGTCTCTGACTGCAAGGGCAAGCACCCTGTGAGTCCTCACAGACGGACAGACAGACACACACTCCAGGAGAAGAGGGCAGCTCTCTGAAGGCACTGTACCTTTAGGATATCCCTCGTCATGTCGGAAGGGTCTGTAATCCGAAGACTAATCCTGGTGCCTTGTGGTTCGATTGCTCCTCCAGACTTCACCTGGGAACACCCAGCAGTCAGCTTTCTGGACTTTTACACTTTAGAGGGAGCCCGAAAGCCACTCCCAGACTGCGGACAGTGTCCCTACGCCTCCCAGTCATGGAGATGACCGATACGCACCAAACAGAGCTATTCAAACCAAATTCTCGCCTTCCCTTGTTTAGGAAAGGAAGTTGGACCCAGTCTGGCCTTGCCTCATACGCCGGCCTCCGCAAAGGCTCTGCCTCCCACCTGGAAGCAAGCAAGGCAGCTCCTCTCATGACACTCCCTGTAAATCCAGCCTCCCTTCCACAAAGAGGGAGGAGGCCCTGAGGAACACCTGCCCACCAACAAACACACCATTGCTTCCCCTTCCCAAAAAAGGGGTCCGCAGCTTCCCAGCTCACCTCGTTTGTCCTGTGCCCACAGGAGTCACAGTTCGTGGCCATGATAATCACTTCCTTGAAGTGTGGGATTTCTAGAGCAGGCAGTCAAGGAAAACTTGACGGAAGGGAACTCTCGGAGGAGCAGCCTGCCCTCTCTTCACAGTTTCCATCCTTCCCAAGGCAAAGCAGGAGCTCACCGGCAAACTGTGACCAGCGCCAAGGCAGACTTGCACCCTGACAGGCTCTGCTGGATGTGATTTACTCCTGCCTTACGGATGCAGCAGGAAGAGGCAGGAAGAAGAGAGACTCTTTCCCCACTGTCAGCCTCTGTGCAGACGCCGTGGAGGGCACCGATCCACACCCATCCATGCCCACGCTCCAAGGATACGCACTAACTTCATATTCGTGCTTGCTGGTGCGTTGCACTCGGGGCAGTTGGTGTTGAACTGCAGCACCTGCGTCACAGGAATGGAGAGGAGAACCGGGAAGCCTGACCTGGATGCAGCCACCCAGGCACAGCCACTGTTGCACTATAAAGCCACCCACCTCGTTCCTCAGATCCTCTGCGGAATCAGCTGGCTTCTCTTCCAGCTCCTCTCCCTGCACGAAAGGGCACGGAGAGCAGAATTAACTTCTGTTCCCAAATTCTGAGTCTCCTACAGCGCAAGGGGACGGAGCAGCCCCACTTCCCAAGCCGCCGGCCGGCTGACAAGACAGCAGCCGCTCCCCTCACCTCCAGCCCCAGCATGGCAGCCTGCTCTGGAGTTCGCCGGTACCGCGTCACCACCAGAGCATCGTCCTTCTGTGGCGCGTGAGGGTTCTCCACGAAGCTGTTCCCTGAGGGATCGTCAAGGATCTGCGGGAGAAGGAAACCTCAGGAAGACAGCCCAGGCCTTTCTCGTGCAGAAAGGGGCTGCGCTCCTGCAGCACTCACAAAGGTGAAAGAGGAATGCACTTCTTTCAGCTGCTTCAGTTTACCAATGAACTCCTCGATTTTATTTGCCACCTCTTCATCCGTTGCCTGCAAGAGAGGACATGGGTGGGAGCTCTGTTAGGGCAGCCCAGAGGCAAAGGCAGTGCTGCCAACAGCACAAACTGGAGCCAGGAACACTGCACAAGGCCAGCAGGCAGAGGACAAACAAAACTGGCATCTGCCAAGCCGTCATCCCTGAGCAGCCTCCCCTCTCCTTACCCTGCGGACAGGCTGGTCCTGCTCCAGGCCCGCGACAGCTCTGTCGATTATCCCTTCTATGGTGGTAAGGACTTGGGAAAGGAAAGAGAACACAAGTGACAGCGTTGTTAAATACACCGCAGCGGGGCTGCTGGCCCTGCCAGCTCACGTTAATCCCTGCCAGCCTCCTCACACCAGCATTTGATTCCACAGAGCAGAGGGCAGGTCCTTAACCAGTGCCTACAGCATAGCGAGGGGCACAGCCCGCATACCCACCTCCCTTCTGGGTGAAAGCAGGGATCTCAAAGTCCAGCTCTGGGATTCGAGCCGTGGCACAGTCAGTCTTCACCACCTCTCTGTTCATGTCCTGCACAGGGCAGGCGAGAAGAGGCGTTAGGAGCAGCTCCCACAGGCCCAGTGGCCACACCGGCATGCATGGCGCTCGCCACAGCAATGGCATTCGCTCCAGCGTCCTCCCCATCACACAGGGGAAAACGCACAGGCTTTAAATGGTCACTACCCAAAAAATAACGCTATTCCTCAAAAGACACAGAGGATAAACGCTTTATTGCCCACACATTTCCAGCTGGCAAGGGACAAGGCAGTACTGGCCACGCTGCTGGGGCAGGAGGGGACCCCACGCTCACCTGGCGGGAGGTGACAGCCAGGGTATAGCGCACACCCTGCTCTTGGATCCTGCCTGCGGACTGGATCTCTGTGTTGGACCAGGAGCAGCTGTCGCAGGCGAAGGAACTGACGATGATCTCTTTGAAGAAGGGGATCCTGGTGAGCAGGAGCCGCGTCACCCCCTGGGGCAGCGAGGGGCTTCGTGGGAACCCAACTCCTCAAGGAGCCGTTTCCCCTAGCCCCGCTATTCCCACCAACACCCCTGCAGGCAAATCCCCACCTGGGTGCTCCGAAGCCCTTCCCAGCCGGTCCTGCCTCCCTCAGGCTTCCTGCCCGCCCATTGCACCCCCAACTCCACAACAAGTGGCCTCAGCAGGTCCTTGCCCACTCCTGTCCTTCCCTCACCGCCCTGGCCCCCCAGTTCCAGCAGCCCCTTCCTCACCCCCCTAACCCAGGGGATGCTTCTCCATTCTCCCCCACTACCTCGACAGCTGCTTCCCCACCACGTATCCCCCACCCCTCGGTAGCCCCTTCCCCATTGCTCCCTCCTCACCCTGGCAGCCACTTCCCCATTCCTCCTTTCTTCTCTGGCAGCCCCTTCTCCATTCCCTTCTTTCTCATCCCTGCAGCCCCTTCCCCGTCCTCCAACCCCCCTTCCTTCCCCATTTCCTCTCCCTTCTCAGGTAGGCCCTTCCCCATCGCTCCCCCTTTTCCTCGTTCCCCCTTCCCATTCCCTTCCCCATCCTCACCCACCTCGTTCTCCCCCCCTTCCCCGTTGTCCCCCACCCCGGCAGCCCCTTCCCCGTTTCCCCACTCCCCCTTCCCCGGTAACTCCTCCCCCGTTGCCCCCCACCCCGGTTCCCGGCTTCCCCTTCCCGCCCCCCCTCACGTTGCGGAAGCAGTTCATGCACAGGGACTCGATCTCGGCCGGCCGCTGCTCCCCATCCTCGGCGCTGAGGGGCCGGAACAGGGACCCTTCCCCTCCTCCCGCCGCCGCCGCCGCCTCCACAGCCCCTAACGCCGCCATGGCTGTTTCCGCGCCGGTCACGTGGGGCGGATGGGACAGATCACGTGAGGCAGAGCGGTCACGTGAGGCGGGGACAGATCACGTGAGGCAGGACTAGTCAGGCGAGGGGGACTGATCCCATGAGCCGGGCTGTGGTCACGTGGGCGGCCGTCGCGGTGGCGGGGCGGGAGCGGTCACGTGAGGCGCGGGCGGTCACGTGGGACGAAGGCCAGCCGCGGCCGTGGCGGAGCCTTTATTGCGGTGCAGCCCGGCCCCGCCGCGCCTCCCGCTCCCCGCTCAGCGCCTTTCACCGCCCCGATCGCCCAGGCTGCTCGCCAGGTCCTTCCAGAGAGCGTCGAGGCGGGCAGGCAGGTCTTGGAGCGCGGGGGGGCCGGGCTGCGGCTCTCCCGGGCAGCAGGAGAGCTTGAGCCGCATCTCCTCCGCCTCCCGGTCCAGCGCCCGCGTGAAGCCCCGCACCTGGAGGTGCGTGTCCCTGCGGAACTGCTCCACGCGGCGCTGCACCTCCCGTGCCAGCTCCTCGGCGGCGGCCGGAGGCGGCTGGAGGTGGTCGGGATCGCGGCTGAGCTGCTCCGTCAGCTGCTCCTTCAGCTGCTCCTTCAGCCGCTCCAGGTTCCTCTGGATCTGCTGGTGGAGATCCCGGGCGTTCTGGGTCAGCTTGGCAGAGAGCTCCTGGATGTACTCCTGGAGCTGCTCCGGGCTGGCACGGCTGTGGGGGACCACGTTCCTGTGCAGCTCCTCCACATTGCGGTGGATCTCGGTCACCAGCCTCTCAGCGTAGGGGTGGAAAATGGCCTTCACCTGCTCCGTGTGGAGCGCGATCTTGTCGGTGTAGTGAGCCATGAACCTCTGCAGCTCGTCTGCACCCTCCAGGAGCTGAGCCGTCACCTCCCGGCTGGGCGTGAGGTGCCGCCGCAGCTCCCGGGCTTTTAGGGACACCTGGTCCAGCAGCTCTTGCGTGAAGGGCTGCAGCCGAGAGCGGAGATCTTCCAGGTTCTTGCCCACCTTGTGGTGGACCTCATCCACATACGGGGACAGTTTCACCCTCAGGCTCTCTAGTTCTTTCCTGACGAGCTTCCGCAGGCTGTCAGAGTCCTGGTAGAGCTGGGGCTGGAGGCCCCTGTTGAGGGGCACCAGCTTCTCCAGGAAATTTCCCACGTAGCCAACCCCATCTCGGATACTTCCCTTTGGATTTCTGCACCAGACAGCAGATGTGCTTACCTCCGTGTCTCCTCTCTGCCCTCACACACCCTCAATGAAAGCCATTCCCATCAGCTTTTCCATCCCCAGGGAAAGGGAGATGGGATGGTGGGGACCAAGGGAGCTTGGTGGGGGCAAGTGTGCAGCCAGTCCCCGGAGCAGGGTACTCACGCGATGTCCCTGCCTGGCTTCCCGCTCTGCCCATGCTCCGGGCTCTCCTTGTCGCTCGTCAGCTGGCTTAGGTATTCCCAGAAGCCGCTCTGTGCCGGCTGTGCTGGCGACACTGCAGGCAGGAGGGCAGCGCTCAGCAGGGCGGCCACAGCTCTCCCTTCCCACCCAACCCGCATCCCGGCTCTGCCCGGAGCAGAGCGAGCTCCTGGGCTCAGCACCCACCCGCCGAGGCAACCAGGAGGGTGAGGAGAAGCGCAGCCTTCAGAGGTATTTGCCAGGCCGGCATCCTGCGGGAGAGAGGAGAGAAGCGTCTGTGAGCACCCATGGATCGATGATCCCTGTGCTTCCCAACTCCCTTGCCCTGAGGTGCCCGGATCAGCTGGCACGCACGTGGGATGACGCCCAGCTCCTCCAGCCGGGCAGAGCTAAACCCGGTGCCCCCTCCCCTGGCTCCTGGTGGCCTCCTGTATCCCTTCTGCCGGGAGCCGGCTCCCTTTATACACTCCCAGCGGAGCACGGGCGACGGGGCACATTGCAGGGGGAGGCTTGATGGACCTCGCGCCGGGTAAACACAACGTGGAGGTTCCTGAAAGCTGACGTGGGGGTCATCGGACCACCGGCCACCCCTTCGCCTGCCCCGCATCCATCCCATCCTGCTCCCGCCATCCCGGCTGGCCGGACCTCGCCACGGGCAGCCGTAACCTGCCGTGGGGCTGCCCTGTGCTTCAGGAGCATCTCTCCAGCAGAGAGCTCACCCTGGAGTTGCCCCAGTTCCTGCTGGATCAGCCCTTGTTTTCCCAGCGATAAGGGAGCTCTGCAGATTTCCTGGGATGAGGCTGACCCTGCCCTCGCAGCCAACCTTTCCGTTGGGGAGCAAACAGTGACCGGCAGCTGCCAGGGTGGCGAGGGGGGTTGGAGCGGTCGGATGGGGATCGGGACACCAGCTCCTCTCGCACAAATCAGGGGAAAAGGAGCTGGGATGGGTGCAGGGGGCTGAGCCCGGCTCTGGGTGTGCTGGAAAGGGGGCAAACCAGCCCACCAGCCATGTCCACAGCCTGGCAAGAGCGCACAGCTTCCATGCCAGCCACACGGTCTCACTTCCCACCAGGATGCCAAGCCCGCTCTGTGTTGCTGTGTTTCTTTTGCCAGTCGCCTTTCCCAGGGGGAATAAAATGGCACCGTGTTCAGTTCTGATCCCCACGAAGAGCGCCGGCTGCTATCCCCAGGGCTTTAAATCCAGAGGGTGCTGCAATGTTTGCGCTGGAGCAAGTCGGCAAACAGGGATCTGCTGGGACTGGAGTCTCCCGGCTGTAGCTGGGATGAGAGGTCAGGGTTTGGGGCTGGGATGTGGGGTCGAGGTTCAGGGATGGGGTGTGGGGTCCCCGTGGTGGAGGGCAAAGTCCAGCACACCACAGTGGTGAAAGTCCAAGCGGTCATCAACACCAAAGTCCACTCTGCTCCCTTGCCCGTGTGGCCCATGGAGCAGCCCTGGCCACACTCCTATCCCAAATTCTTCCAGAGCTGCTGGGGACAAGGGCCCTCTCCCCACCAGCCCCATCCCTGTGGGGCCATGGGATGGGAGGATGCTCAGCCGTATGCTGAGGCTCTGGAATTGATGGGATTCCCTGGCTGCAGCATCCCTGGGCTGGAAATCCATACCTCCTCCTGCCTATCCTTGACCCTGCTCCCTCTCTCAGGTGCCCTGGGACCCAAATTCAGGGGTGATGCTTTCCCGTTGGAATGCCCAGGTTGCCCATCTGGGCAGGATGTTGGGATGTGGGAAAGGATGGACACGGACCAGCATGTGCTTCACAAGGGCCAATTTATTTCTGCTCGCGGTGTGGGGTTCGGCCACCACGGTGTTCGGGGAGGGAGCTTAGTTCACAGCCGGCTCAGCAGTGCTGAGGAAAGTGGCCACCTTCTCCCGCACCTCCTTCTCCAGCAGCTCCAGGTGGTCCTCCACGCCAGCGGTGCCCGATTCCAGCTTCTCCTTCATCTCCTCCAGCCGCTTCACCAGCTGCTGCCCAAAATCCTCGCCAAAGGGAGCTGCCTGCTGCCGGAATGCCTCCAGCGTCTGCCCCACGCGCTCATCCAGCTGCTTGGCCAGGGGCGCCAGGCGCTGCTGCAGGCTCTCGGCATCACCCGTGGCCACTTGCCGCAGCTCCTGGGCCAGCGGGCTCAGCTGGGCACGCAGCTCCTCAGAGCTCGTGGCCAGACGTCTGCGCAGCTCCTCTGCCGCCCGCTCCATCTGCGCCGTCAGGCTCTCCAGCTGCCGGTTGAGGCCATCCTGCACCTCCTGGGCGTAGGGGCTGAGCCCACGTCGCAGCTCTGCCACGCTCTGCCCCACCTGCGCCTTCAGCTCATCGGCCAAGGGAGCCAGACGCTCCTTCAGGCTCTCTACCCCACCATCGATCTGCTTTTGCAGCCGGTCGGCGTACGGGGAGAGGGAAGCCTGGACGTTCTCGACGTTGTCCTGCAGCCGCTCCCGCAGCTCGGCAGCGTAGGGCTCCAGCGCCTGCCGCAGCTCCCCAGCCCCGCGATCCACCTGGGAGCGCAGCTCTTCGGCGTAGGGGCTCATCTTGGCTTGCAGCTGGCGGATGTTGGTGCCAATCTGCTGGTGCACCTCGTCGGCATAGGGCGCCAGCTTGGCCTGCAGCTCCGCCAGCTCCCGCTGGATCTGCTCCTTCAGCCGCTGCGAGTCCTGCGCCAGCCGCGCCTGCAGCTCCGTGGCGAAGGGCACCAGCCGCCGCTGCAGGTCCTCGGCGTACGAGTTGACGTTCCGCAGGTTGCTCTCCAGCAGGGTGCTGGGGAGAGGGGCAATGTCAGCGCCTCGGTGTGCCCACCCGCAGCCCCTAACCTGCCCGGCACCTCTCGGCCACCTCCGCGTCCCCCTCCAACCCACAGCGCTGCTCACTTGAGCTGCTTGGTGATCTCGCCCTGCTGCAGCTGGTCCACCTTCTCCTTGGCATTGCTGCCCAGCTCCGTGAAGTACTTCCAGAGCACGCTGGCCACCTCGTCCGGGTTGACATCAGCCTGTGCCCCTGCAAGTGGATGCGGGATCAGTGCCGGCACATTCCCACTCAGCAGCTCACCCCGGGACATCGGGTCCCCATTCTCACGTGGGACAGGACCTCCCAAGCCATGTTCCTCCTCACCTGAGACCACGAAGAGCATCAGGACAAGGGCGGCTGCCTTCGGAGACATCCTGAGTGCTGGGGGACACCTGCACCGAGCCGAGAGGATGGGAGCCCCGGGAGCCACTTGCCTGTGCTGCGTCGGGTTGGGACCTGTTGTGCCGGGAGCACCCGGCCACTATTTATGCAGTCACAGCACCCTCAGCAGCTTCCACGCAGGCTGTGACGGTCCCCGGGCTTGGACTTTAGCAAAGGCGCAACGTGGAAGTGCCTGACATGTGCACAGCCCTGACATCACCACAGCCCTGACATCATCACAACCCTGGCATCATCACAACCCTGGTATCGCCCACAACCCTGGCATCACCCACAGCCCTGCCGGCTCCCAGCAGGGTGCCAGGTGCCAGGGCAGAGAGGAGATGGGGGGAACACATGGACACCCCGTGGCCGAACCCCTCCTGGGGGCAGAGACCCCCCGGGGCAGAGGGGACAGCGCGCCATGGGGAGCAGCTCCCGGTTCCACACCTCCATGGGATGCGGCGATGGCTCTGCTGTTGCTGGCTGCTTGGTACCCAGGCTGTGTGGAACCTGGGATGTGTGGTACCCAGGCTGTGTGGTGCCTGGGCTGTTTGGTACCCAGGATGTGCAGAATCTGGGATGTGCAGTACCTGGGCATGCAATACCTGGGCTGAGTGGTACCCAGGATGTGCGGCACCTGGGATGTGCGGAACTTGGGAGGTGCAGTACCCAGGCTGTGCGGTACCCGGGTGTGCAGTAGCCAGGCTGTGCAGTACCTAGGCTCTGCGGTACCGGGATGTACAAAACCTGGGTGTGCAGTTGCCATGCTGTGCAGTACCCGGGATGTGCGGTACCTGGGATGTGCGGTACCCAGGCTGTGGGGTACCTGGGATGCGTGGTACCCTGGATGTGCAATACGCAGGCTTTGGGGTACCCAGGCTTTGTGGTGTCTGGGCTGTGTGGTACCCCGGCTGTACAGCACCCAGGATGTGTGGTACCTGGGATGTGCTGTACCCAGGCTGTGTGGTACCCAGGCTGTGTGGCACCTGGAATGGGTGTTATCCGGGCTGTGCGGCACCGGGGATGTGCAGTGTGGCAGGAAACAGGGTCCAGGAGATGCTGCAGGCCCCCCTCAGCCCTGCTCCCGGCTGTGCTGGGCCTGGGACGTGCTGTGAGGCAGGATACAGGCTCAGCGGATGCTGCGAGGGCTGCGTGGGGGCCCACGAGACGACGTACAGGATGGCATCGCTCCCTCCAAGCACGAGCTCCTGCGGAAGCCTTGCCACAGGGAGTGGCCGGGCACCCGCAGCTGCGGATGTTGCACCCACGTGATGCCGGTGGGTGCGTGGCTGGAGCTCAGCCCCATGCGTGTCGCCGGCCGTGGGCGTTGGGCTCTCGGCACACGCCCCGGGATGCTCAGCCCTCCTACACCCGCTGGTGATGTGTCCCGGCTGGGGCGAAGGGCACGACGGGCAGGGATCGGCCAGATGCTCACCATGCCAAGGTCCAAAGGGCCCTCGAGGTGCCCCATCACCCCAGCCCGGTGGCATCGTGCCCGGGAGTCCCACGCCAGCCCCAGGCCTGCCCGCACTGCACCGGTGTGCACACGTATGTGCAAAAGAACACGTGTGCACATGCATGCATGCACCAGCACATGCATGCAGACACATGTACATGCGTGTAGACACATGTACATGCGTGCACACACAAGTACACGCATGCACATGTGTGCAGAGCCCCAGCCAGCCCCCGCAGCGGGATTTCCCAACTCCTGGCCCCTCTGCCGCGATGCTGGCAGCGGGAATGGTCCTGGGGAACGCGCCCCCTCCCCGTCCGGCCCCACCGCCCTTGACCTTTGCACAAACCCCCCCGGGGGCGGCTGTGGGGAGGGTATAAAGTGGGGCCGGGGCTGTCCCTGCCAGCAGAGCCTGGTGCAGGTGAGTGACAAAGCCCCCAGAGCGGGTTGTGCTGGGGAGGGGGTGTTTCACCCGAAATAAGGGAAAATTAGGGGGTTGTAACAGGATGGGGTTGGGATCTGTTGCCCCCCACCATGTGCTCTGCTCTTTCCCCAGCCATGAAGGCATTGCTGCTGTTTCTCCTCGTCTGCGTGGCCGTCCTGGCGGCAAGTAAGAGCTGGGCGAGGGATGCAGGACGAGAATCGGGAGAGGGCTGAGGGGGCTGCGGTGCCTTACAGGGGCACCCAGACCCCGGCCCCGTGCCCCCCAGCTCCCACCAGGCTTCTGCTGGCAGGGGCCGACACGCCCAAGGAGCCGGAGCCGCTGGTGAAGAAGATGCAGGAATTGGCGCAGAAAGCCTCAGCCATGGCCAAGTCGGCGATCAGCATCGTGCGGGAGTCGGAGGTGGCTCAGCAAACCAGGTGCCCCCGTGCCCCTCGCCAACGCCGTCCCCCAGCATCTCTGCCAGCGCGGAGCCAACCCTGAGCCCCTTTTTTTGCAGGCAGTGGCTGGCGAACAACACGGAGCTGGCGAAGCAGCGGCTGGACTGGGTGAAGGAGAAGCTGGTGGAGCTGTGGAAGCAGGCGCGGGCTGCGTAGCCCCACGGGGGCTGCCCAGGCTGGGGTCTCTCCCCACAGCTCCCACCCTGTGTCGCGGGTTTGGCAATAAAGCGGCGCTGAAGCAGGCGGCTGTGGCTGTGTCACTGCGGAGGGGCGAGGGAGGGCTGGGGGGGATGCCCAGTGCTTGTACCAGGGTGCCGGGACCCCTTGCCATGGGGTGACAGTGGGGTACTTGAGCTCCCGCAAGCCGGAGGGATCCAACTTCAGCTCCACCGCTCCGGCAGAGCCCTTGGTGCCCGGAGAACCGTGCACGGGGCCAAACCGGCTGCGCTGGGCTCACCGGTGGGGATCCCAGGGCTTTTCCCTTCTCTCAACCAGAGCCCCCCAGCACCACTGCCCCCCTACCAGCATCCACTGCAAAGACTGAGCGAGCTCCAATAACTTAAGTCACGTTTATTTGACAAAAGGAAGGCAAAGCGGAGAGCGACGCCAGGTCAGGGAGGGAAGGCGGCAGGAGTGGGGGACGCCGTGGGGCTCCTGCAGCCCTGCCTGGGGGGAAGAACCGCAGCGAAGGGCAGGGAGCGGCCGTGGGGCTGCGGGAGTGGGGACAGGGTCAGTCCCTGGCCACGCTGGCTGGCGGCTCAGGCGATGCTCTTCTGGAGGTCCTCCAAGAGGGTGATGAAGCGGTTCTTGAGGGTCTCGGTGTAGGGGGCGACGCGGTCCTTGAAGTCGTGCAGCAGGGGGGTCACCTTCTCGCGCAGGTTGCTGATCTGCTCCATCACCTTCGCCTGGTACTCGGCGGCCTGGGGGATGCCCTTCTCCCGGATCTCCTCCAGCTTCTGGCTCAGCTTCTGCCGCAGCTCATCGCTGTAGGGCGCCACGTTCTTGCGCAGCTCCTCCACGTGCCCGCGCAGGCGATCCCGCGCCTCCTCAGCCACCGGGGTCAGCTTCTCCTGCAGCAGCTCCAGCTTCTGCTTGGTGAGCTCCTTCATGTCCTGGGCCACGGGTGCCAGGCGCTGCCGGTACTGCTCCAGATCTTCCGTCCACTTGGCTGAGAACTGGTCCAGGAAGGGCCGGATTTTCTCCTTCACCTCCTCAAGGTCCTTGCTGAGCTCCTGGCGCAGAGCTTCCGTGTCCTTCAGCCACATCTCCCGCACCTCCTTGTAGTAAGGGGCCAGATCCTCCCGCAGCTTGGCAGCAGCTGCGCCCAGCGTGTCCAGGTTGTCGGCCAGCTTCAGGCTGCGGGCAGCGCAGGGAGGTCACGCGTGGTGCCCGGGGACCCCCTGCCAGCCCCCCGCCATGCATCCCCCACTTACTCCAGCTGTTTGCCCACGGCGGAGGCATCGAACTGGCTGATGACTTCCTTGCCGCTGGTCTTCACCGTCTCCAGGTACACATCCATCATGTCCTTGAGGCGGTCCAGGGGCGCCTGGGGTTCATCGTGCTGCCAGAAGTAGCGGGCTTGGGTGCCTGCGGGGAGAGCGCGGGGTACTCAGGACAGGCTGGGATGGTGGCAGGGATGTCTCCTTCCCTACCTGGGGACCCTCCTGGCTTGGGAGAGGACCAGGGAGCTGCTGGGGTGCAGCCGGGCTTGCAAAGTGCTTCGGAAGCCAAGTGCTTCCAGCAGCGCAAGCGTTGAGCTCGGCTGCCCCATCCTGCTCCATCCTGCAGGGATTTGCAGCCACCACCACCCCATCCCATTCAGACCTACCCGTCAGGCAGAGCAGGGCGAGGGCCACCACCACGGCTCTCATCTTTGCGCTGAACCTGGAGGGGAAGAGCACGAGAGTTGGGTTCAGGGGGTGTCCCAATAAATCCAGCGGGATCTGAGCCCCCCTCTCCCAGCCCGCAACGAGGGGTCCCGGCAGGTGCCGCGGGCCAAGCCTGCAGGACGGATGCTGAGGCTGCTCCTTGGCTGTGCCGCCGCGCCCCAGGGGGAGCAGGGCTCTGGCTCCTATGGTATCACAGGATTTGGGGTCCCCTGGAGCAGCCCAGGCTCTTACCGGGACTCTCCTGCCGCTGCTGTGCTGCCAGTCGTCCCGTCTGAACCGTCTGCTTCCCCACCACCGCTATTTATGCAGGAGGGGGCCGTTCCCGCAGGAGATAAGCCAGAGCTCCAGCCCAAGAAATCGCTCCTCGGCGTGGGCGATGTGGCGCGTAGAGTTCAAGGATCGCGCGCACGGGCCAGCCGAGGAGCGCTGGCTTGGCAGGGGCGGCGAGCAAACAGGGGCTCCCCGCGGGACACGGATCCCTGGCCAAGGAGCCTGTTTACGCTCCCAGTGACCCAGATTCCTGCTGGCTCTGCGGGCTCTCGGCAGCCCCCGGGGATTGGCCCGCAGCCCGAGGACGAGGTTTACACCGGCAGCGATTTTGACCTCCCGAACCCCTCATCCTCCCCTCGCCGACACCGTGGGGTTCTGCCTCATCTGTCTCTTCGCTGGTGGGACCCACACAGCACACGTCACCCCCTTTTCCTGGTGCATCCCAAAAGAAGAGGGGCCGGGAGCTGTGTCCCCACGCCCCGGGGATGGGGACAACGAGGCTGAACGCAGGGGGAAGAGTGGGAGATTGGGTGCAGGGAGACTCGATCAATCCATGGGGAACCAAGCCCCCCCACCCCGCAATGCGGGGTCCCGGCTGGTGCCGTGGGCCAAACCGGCGGGATGGATGCTGGAGCTGCCGCGGGAGCAGGAGGACTTGGGGTTCCCTGGAGCCACCCCGTCCCACTGCCACCAGCACGGGGACCCGCAGGGCAGGGGGATACAGGGCTGTGCTCCCCAGATTGGGCTGCAGGAGCGCACTGGGAGCAAGAAGGGATGGGTAACACCATGGAGAAGCTTTGATTCCCCGCTTCGGAGCAGCCCTGGCTCCTCTGGCCTCTCCAAGGGCAGACTGGCTCACCAGTGGGCGCTGCGTCGGCACAGCTCCTTCCCTGCTCCCAAAGCTGCATCTCCTGAAGGGACAGAGCGGGCTGCAGGGAGCTCAGCACCGCTTCCAGGAGCTCTCAGAGGTGAGAAACTGGGAAGAAAGCAGCAGCGATCCCAGCCTTGCAGCAGGCAAGAAGGAGCTGGGCACCATGCCCAGTGGTGCCCGGGGTGGGTGGGCAGAGCTGGAGAGGGGCCCCGTCTCCCTGGGGCTCCTCGGGCTCCGGTACGAGCAAAACCCACTACGGCTGCACCACATCCTGCGTGTGATGAGTTGGATGCAGCCGAGCTCTGGGGCTGGAGGTCCTACACCTCTGCTGGAAGATTTGGGAACCCCATGAAACCAGGAGCTTTGGGAACTCCAAACCAGGGGATATGGGAACTTCAAACCAGGGGATTTGGGAACCCTGTGAAACCAGGAGCTTTGGGAACCCCAAACACTGGGATTGGGGAATCCCAGACCGGGGGATTTGGGAACCCCACAAAACCAGGAGCTTTGGGAATCCCAAACTGGGGGATTTGGGAACCCCATGAAACCAGGAGCTTTGGCAATCCCAAACTGGGTGATTTGGGGATCCCAGAAAACTGGGGACTTCGGGAACCCCACTGAACCCGTCTCCGCAGAGGAGAAAACAGCTCTGGGGCCAGACGGAGGATACGGCTGCTCCGGAGCGGGCTGGGAGGGAGCGCAGGCTGTTCCACCTCCACAACAGACATTGAGCAACGAGGGAAACAGGAGACCCGGGAAGATCATAATCATGGTTTTATTTGTCATGATCCCACTGTCCAACTAATTGACGAGTTGCAAGTGACCCACAAAAAAAATGGACTGCAGATTGACCAAAACTCTTCTTTTTTGTTTGGGTTTTTTTTTTTTTTCTTTTTTAGTCCAACATAAATGAGGAAGAAAAAAAAAATACTTCTGACATTTCCAAAAAACAGAAATAATAGCAAAGTATATTAATATACATTCAACAGATACTGCGCGTATTGATTACTACAATACAAAGCGATGATAAAAAAAGTGTGATGCTGCGAGATGGCACGGGGGAGCGAGTCCCTGCTGTTCCGGATGCTGCTGACTCTCCCAGGAATACAGTGTCGTGTAAACAAAAGGAAACCAAACCAAAGAGAGGGAGCGAAAGGCTGCAGCGTTCCCCACTCCGGCCCTGCCCGGCTTCCCACGTCCCCGTCCCCAAGGGAGGAATTCAGGTGGACGGCCGGCAAAGATGCCACGATGCCATCCTGGATGATGCCGGAGTTTTTGCCTCCTCTCTGGTTTTCGGGATGGCAGAGCCGGTTGGCGTCACTTCCTCGGGGCAGGGGAGAAAGGGGAGGCCGGGAAGAGGCACGGGTCAGGATAGCAAAGTCACCTCTGCCGTGCTGGTTCCACGCTTCCTTCTGTGCAAATTGAGGAGGGCGGGGGTGCTTTTTTTTTCCTTGTTTATTAAAAAATATCCCAGAAAAGTGTCCCTAAGAAGGACGGGAGCGGTCGCTGGTGAAGTCCCAAAGACAAGGCTGACCCCGAGTGCTCCCGAGCCCCGGCTGGCGGGGGCTTTGCACTCAATCCGTCACAGAAAGGATGGAGAGGAGGACAAGGAAGAGAGCTACGCACGTCCGAACGGTGTAAAGGAGAACAGCACTGTCGCCACTGGCACGAGAGAGAAACCCGGTCACAAGTACAACGTCATCGGAGGGAATAAAATACTCTGAACAGAAGGTGCAATCACAATTCATATAGAACAGAATCTAGTTAAAAATCTCTCTCAAACAGAAATTCCTTTCGCCTTTTATTAATAACAATAATAATAAAACAACATTTACCAAAAAACAATTCCTACAGGATCAGGAGGAGAAGCTGAGGAAACAAAGGAAAATCCGCCTTCCCTACGTTAAAGCCAGGAAAAAGGAAAAGAAAACCCCAAGTCGTATGTGGATTCGCAAAGAAAAGGCGAGGGGGGTGGGGGTCCTTTCTGCACGCTGACAAACGGAGAGGGAACAGAAGCAGACGAAGGTGAGACAAGAAGCATATTGCACCAGGGGGGTGTTCCCCGCGGGCTGGCCGGGCGGTCGGAGCCCCGGGGTGGGACGCGGGATGTGCTGCCACGCAGCCGGGCCGGCAGCGTCCTCGCCCCGGCTCACTTTGGGCCCCCTCCCCAGTGCAAAGGGTTCGGGGTGGAAGGACAGCATAGCCTCCAGCTGCCTGGGGAGGTGGGATCCCATCGGACCCCCAACTCCGCTCCCCGCCAGGGCGGGCTCCAGGGAGGCATCAGTCCCGTCCACTAGCCGTGCCAAGCCCTCCAAACCAGACTCAGTGCTCCGGCTCTGGGAATCCTCTGCCGACGTGTAGGACTCAGGTTATTTCTGTGACAGCTGGAGTTACACGCAAATATGGCCAAAATTAAAGAAACCAAAGGAACAACACACTGGATGAACTGATTATGAGGAAAGGGGCCATGGTATTCCAGTTAGTCAGAAATACTACGGCAATTTGGCGCGATGCTGCTAGATACTGTTGGTTTAAAATGGACCTTTTTGTTTCAGAGCTGTACAGCAAACCTGCGGGAGAGAGAGAAGAAGAGATGTTAGGAGACAGCGGAGAACAGCAGTGCTGTTCCACCGCATTCCCAATCCAGACCCGGGAGGAAAACCCTGCTGATGCAACGGGGCTCTGGAAGGGCAGCAAAGTCCAGGAAGGAGGGGTTCTGTCCTTGAAGGACAGCAGGCAGCCCCCAGGGTGAAAGCTCAGAGCTGAGTTTCTCCCCTCAGAGCAAGGGGACAAGGAAGGAGATGCACATGGAAGCCAGTCTCTCGCCTTGGAGCAAGAGGACAAGGAAGAAGAGATGCATGGAAGCCAGTTTCTCCCCTCAGAGCAAGAGGACAAGGAAGGAGATGCACACAGAATCCTTCAGGGCATGCACTCGGAAAAAACAGGACACAGCTACTCACTCCCTCCTGGTTACACCCCTGCCTGCTCCATCCCAAAGGGCACCTCCGGGTGCTTGTAGCTCAGCAGGACGTCCGTGATACATGTCGACGGGTAGCAGGAGGTGTTTAGATGCTGGTTGCCATCACCAAGGTTGGGATGCTCTTGACCTTCCAAACTCTCCCCGCATTCTGTAAGGTTATAAAACAACAGCAGAGTTTGTACAAGAAGCACTGAGGAGTTGTAGCTCCAGCACGGGCATCACAGCCTAAAGGGTCACACCACAGGCAGAGCTGTTCTGTGTTTCTCCAGTTCCCACCAGCCCAGGCTCTACCTCATGGAGCTGCCCTCCACCAGAGTGCTCCCTGCAGGCACAGCTCTCTGGGAGGAGGCGGCTCTGCAGCATAGACCACAGGCCGACCCTCGCCATTCCTACCCCAGATCCACTCCGCAGGCCCTTACCCTCGCTCTCCCTGTCGCGCAGCTGCTGGCTGGCCATCAGCGACGACTGGCTGAGGACAGCGTCAGACATCCGAGCGGAGCTTAGTGCTTTTCCTGCCATTAAACTCATTCCAGGCAAGTTATCCAACTGCACCTGCGGAGAGAGCAGGACCCTAGTGAGGGGGAGTCGGGGCAAAGCCTTGCTGCTCTCCCTGCTGTCCTGCAGCGAGGGTTTCCAAGTACAAGTGAAAACTGGGCACCAGGCACAGCTGAAGTGCAGCCAATGTCCCCTCAAGGCAGGGCTGGGCTGGAGAGGGGCCCCTCAGACCTGAACTAAGGAGGGAAGAGCCCTGCCCGTTCATAGCTGCAGCAAGGAACGCATCCAGATTTGGGCAGGATGGTTCCCAAAATGCTGCGGAAGCGGCACAGCTACTCTCTGCTCCCGTCAGGGCTGCGGCTGCCATGGCCAGCTGGTTTCATGGGATCATGAAGGTTGGAAAAGACCTCTAAGATGATCCAGCCAAACCCCACTGTGCCTGCTAAGCCATGTCCCCAAGTGCCATGTCTACACGCTGTTTGAAGTCCTCCAGGGATGGAGACTCCACCCTTGCCCTGGGCAGCCTCTGCCAGGGCTTCACCACTCTGTCAATAAGAAGTGTTTCCCAATATCCAATCTAAGCTTCCTCTGATGCAACTTGAGGCTAATTCCTCTCATCTTACACCTTGTTACTTGGGAGAAGAGCCCAACACGGTTGCTCTGCAAAGCCCTCCATGGCCACAGCCAGGCCTGAGGCTGTTTCATCAGAAGGACTCTGGGGGAAAGAGAAGAGACACCATGGCTACAGCAGCCGGTGCTCGGGCGAACCAGGAGCAAAGAAGCACTTCCATACTGGCCTGTCCTATAATGGTTTCAGTGTTGGGCAAACAAGACGTGCTAATGGAAGTGCCACTCCATCCCCAGCAGCCCCGCAGGAGCAGGGCGCTGCCTCTCCTTGCACGTAACTCCCTCCCTGCCCAGGGAAGCTCCGCATTGCCACAAGCCCCGTTTCTCCAAACCTACGTAGGCATCATCGCTGTTCTGGATGGTGTGGTGCCTCTGCAGGGTCCGGGGCCGCGCGTGCTCGCTGGAGGCGGGGCGCACGGGGTAGCCCAGCCCGTTGTGGTCAGGCACCTGCATTGCTTGGCCGGGAGAACTCCTGTCCATGCAGTTCCCTACGATGGACTCTGGAAAAGTAGACAAAACAGAAAAAAAAGAGATCAGTACAAGGAAGCTGCAAGCTTGCAGCGAGGCACACCACGGCAAAACTGGTGTCTGGGATGCGCCGGAATGAATACGCGCCCATCGCTGGCTGGGTGGAAATGGAGCCCTGTCTGCTCTTCCTGATGTGATGCAGAACCAGGGCCAGGCTTCTCCCTCCAGCATTGACATCCCAAGGGATGTCAAGGCCAGCTCCTTCCACTCAGGTCTAAAATCAGAGGGACAGTAGCTCCACAGCCCAGGAACCAGACCCTTTCTGCACACCCTGCCACTCCCAGAGCCTGCGATCGCTCTGCTCGCTGCATGGCCCACACCGTTACACAAGAGCAGAAGGAGAAGCCTCTCCCCAAGCTCCAATACAGGATGTTCTGGTAGGGCCCCTTGACAACTGTAAGCACCATAATCTTGGTGGAAGAGTTGGCTGGGATGTTCTCCTTTATCAGATGACTTCTCCCTGCCCTCCTGCAATCTGGCTGTAGGAGTACATGAGTGTTCTGCCTGGCAAAGTCCAGCCGCACCGCAAGCTCTCCTGACCGAGGGTAAAGGCTACATTCCTATCGAGCAAAACCTCGCGTCATCAAGAACATGATGTTTTGAATAAAGTCCTGAGGCAGGGAGCAGCCTATTGCCGGCTCCAGCGGACACAAACAACTCGCTCGCAGTGAGTACCCCACAGAGTGTAAACATGCAGACGTGGCCACGAGCACCAGGGAGCTGCCCTGAGATGACACAGCTGCAGGTAGATTCCTCGGGCCGAGCTATCAGTTTTCACAGAGCTTTGCCAGCAGGAAGCAGCTCCCGCTGCCTGGGATACCAAACCTCCTGACGTGCCAGAAAGATGCTCCCTAGTTACCCAGATCCGAACCAGACCCCATCCCAGTCACAGTCGGCCAGCTGAGCTCTCTGTGCTGCTCCCAAGCACGTGGATGTGGCCAGCCCACCGCTCCCAAACCCTTCCTCCCTCGGAGACACGGCAGCCCTGCAGTAACCCCGAGCTGGGGCACTCGGAGGTGCAGCCGGCCTCCCCCATCCTTTGCACAACCGTGGGGTTACGTGCGGTTAACAGTCAGCTTTCCCAGAAAAGCAAGAAGGAAAACATGAGGTAACAGCTGCTGGCGGAGCAGTGCCACCCACACACGGCTCAAGACGCTGCTCCAACTGTGGGAACAGTCGTTTGGGCCGGCAGCCTGCTCCTCCAGCTCCACAAACAGCCCTGGTGCCGGAAAGGCCCCAGCACCGGCCCCTGCGCCACGGGAGAGGGGTATGGTGGGATAAGCCCCACCAGCCCAAAATAACCCTGGCCCAAAAGACATCCTCACGCTGGCACAGCACCTCTGGGATGGCAGCTGAGGCCACAGGGGCAGGACAGCCTGAATTCAGGCTCCTTTCCTTGTTCCAGCCCTGCCCCAGCAGTAGGAAAGCCTTTCATCCCTGCATCCATAGCGGACAGGGCTCCTGTGCCAGGCAGCCTTTGTGCCGACACAGCATGTGACGCTGGCACGGCGGGCAGGGCTCCTGCGGTGCCGAGGCGAGGCAGGTTTCCCATGGGCAGCATTCCCAGCCCTGTGACGGCCAGGTTGGAGCAAAACTAGAGCAGAGCTGCTCAAAGGCAGTTTAGGCATATCCTAAACAAGTATTTGGGCGAATCTTTCCTGGTGTCCAGCTGCCATCGTGGGCAGATGCTGCACAGAGCAGCCAGGGCTTTTCGATCAGGGTCAATGCACTCCACTGGAAGGCACAAATGCTCCAGAGACGCTGGGAAGTTACACTCGGCTCTGGGGAAAAGCATATTTGGTGAGATGGGGCAGAAGAGAGGATAATCCCTGTCTCAGGAGAGGCTGTGGCGTTGCAACACAGCACAGGGAAAATAGTGGGAAAGGCCATAGCCATGGCCGAGAGCACCCAGCTCTCCTCGGGGAAGAGGAGCCATGCTTGGCAAGGATGAGTCTCCCCGGTCACCATGCGCTTGGGAACGCTGGGCTGTGTTAGATGCGAGCACAACGCCAGTGCAGCAGTGGTTTGTACGCTGAGGTTTTATAGGATTTAACGGTAGATAATGGTACCCAGGTGGCTCAGACCCTGCTCCGCCCAGAACCAGGGCAGCGCAGGCCCAATTCCAAGTGGGTTATTGGAACTGGGAGGAAAGCAGTACGAGCAGTCCCATCTCAGGACATCGTTCACTCCCTGAGTCCTCCAAGCAGGGCTTACACAACACTATTTGTAAACATTTACTTGCTTATACTCATTTACAGAGCCTTGCAGTCTAAAGTCCCCTTCCCTTGTGTAACCGGTTCCAGCGCCATCAGGATGGGGGCAGAAATTCAGCTCCTGGCTTCCTTACACCTCTATGTTAACCTAACGGTCTACATGTTAAGATGCAAACTCCTGATTCAGTACAGAATGTTCCTCCAGAGCTTCCCATCTCCACCTAAGCCAGGGCGATTCTCCTCCCTTCTGCTTCCAGCACCACAGGGAATCATTGGAACGGTTTGGGTTGGAAGGGACCTTAAAGCCCATCCAGTTCCATCTGGGAAACCAAGGTTCAGGAGCAAAACACATCGGTCTCCTAAAATTAAGAACAACTCCAGAGCAGCCGTGCCGTGTCCCTGCCCCCAGACGCGCTTCTGGGGGACAGGGCTCGGCGTGCCCACTCTGCCGTCCCAGCCAGCCTGCTCCAACCCAGTACTTTCCCAACAACCCCGTGCTGTGTCCCCAAACAAAGCCGGGCCCCCTGTGCCTGGGACACTTCTCCTCTGCAATAGGGTTCCCTGTGCCAAGGGCAGGCTGGTGGCTTCAGACCAGCACAGCTCAGTGCCGCTGTGAATACCGATCCGCCCGGCTCAGCCTGGAAAGCCTCTCTTCAAAGCCCTCTTAGCAAGGGGCTGGGATGGTGTTTTCCATACAGAGAAGCTATAATTACAGCTCCAGCAAGAATTTCTCTTACAGCACTCCCCTGCCAACACAGCCACCAAGGAGCAAAGGCGCAGCCGCTTCCAACCAGCAGGAAAGGTCTCCCAGTGCTAACGGCCAGTCTAAACTCGCTTTCTTTGGAATCAACCCCTTCGAGTTCAGGCAGGGCTCGTCCTGCTGCTGCTTCCCAACGTGCCAGAGGAGAGGCTGTGAAGTGGCCTCAGCCACATTTATCACTGCTCTTCCATGTCTGTGGAAGCGTTAGAAAAGCCTGGACTCGAGGGTCTTTGGAAGAGAAGGAAACACAGCTGCAGTCAAGGGTACTCTAGTGATTTCACTGCTTCCAGCCCGTAGTTTACATGGGATGAAGAACATCACCAACAGGAATAAATCCATCACCAGCACGAAGCATCCCTGAAAAAACAGCAGCACCCTGGGACCTGGCCTGTACCTGCCTGCAGAAGTAGGTCACATTCCAAGGAGAGGCAGCCGGTTGGGTTCCCTTCTTATTTAATGCTATTTATTAGACAGATTCTGCCTGCAATTTACTTAAGGCCGCAAAAGCCAACAAGAATCCAGGTAATTCCATGCTATGCAAAGCATGTCACGAAACCCTGGCATCCTCCGGTGGGGAGGCATGCGGCATGCATGGAAGAACGTTCAGTTCTACACGAGCCTTACCTCTGCTGGGCACCTTATTCCTACTGAACGCAGCAGCGGGCTGATGTCTGTATTGATGCGTCCCCAGCTCCTGCGCGTGATTAGCAGTTCCTAGCAAAGATTCCGGGTCCCCGTGCCCTCCTGCGTTTACAAGCAGAGGGGTCTCGTGGCAACCTTTGGTCAATGTGTTTGAACTCTTACTGTCTGGAAAGCTGTCCCTGACCCCCTCGCAGGCGCAGTCCTCCTCCATGCTCTCTGAATGGAACAGGGCCGGCTGGTGTACGTATCCGTGCGGCGCCGGTACCTGCTGGATACACTCCTGCGCCCTGATTTTTAAGAGATGCTGGGGGCTGTTCTGCGGGTGGTAGGTGTCAGCACTCTGATAAGGCAACGACAACGACTGGCGCTCCGAGAGGTTCTGTCCCACGCTGGCGCCCATGTTCCCAGCATCCCCTTGACTCATATGCCTGAACAACTCTTGGAATTCTTGCTGCTGCTGCTGCTGCTGTTGCTGCCGCCGTTTGATGAGCTGTGCAAATTCTGCCTGGGGCAGCCGCATGTCCGTGTGCCCCGTGAGCGAATGCCGGGGAGAAAGCAGTCCCTGGAGGATGTGCGGTACCTGCTGGTGTCGGCTGTAGTCGGGAGGCGTTGGGGACAACAGTGCTTGCTGTAGTGCCGATGCGGTGTAGTGCTGCTGTTGCTGATGTGCATTTTGAGGGAAACTGGGATACTGCTCAAGCTGGGGGACTTTCAGAGCTTGCTGAGCCGGAGGAAAGCCAACTCCTCCTGATGGGCTGTAGCTGCTGGGGGAGACGCGCGGCTGCTCTGGGAAGAGGTGGGGGTGTAAGTGCACCTGGTCGTAGTTGGTAGGGGGAAACCTGTTCACATTCAGGCTGCAAAGAATGGAAAAGAACGAGTGACCGCACTGCAGCAACTCCAGCTGAGCATGCCGGGCTGCCTTCTCCTGTCAGAAGACAGACGGAGCTGCTCCTGGGCAGGAGGTGCTCCCTGCGGCACATGATACAGCAGCTTCCCAGAGCTCCGGCCTGGCTCAGGAGTCACCGCCCAGAGACGAGGAGACATCTTGCTCCCCAAATCAAGGGCAGTATGGCAGGGAAACCATGTCTCACCCTGAGATATTAAGCCCGCAGCTCTTTCTCTCTGCTCCCGGCTTGGGGAAGCGCTGCGGAGACAGCCAGCGGCCTTACCTGTGTGACTCGGCGCTGTCGGCGCTGAGCTGCTTGGACAACTGCCTGTGGCCATAGGTGAGGGATGCCATCAGGTTCGCCCGGTGCTGCATCTGGATCTGGTTGGCACTGGGGCTGATGGGCATTCCTCGTGTGTGGGAGGACATTCCCTGCCCGGAACCTTGCAGGAGGTTGTTGCTGACCATATCGCCGGGCTCCTGCACTTGGATAGTGACCTGCTGAGGCTGCGACTGCTGCTGCAGGCCCAGGCACGTCAGCCCCATGGCAGGGGGCGGGGAACAGTTACCAGACTGTGGGAAGATTGTGTTGTGGGATGGCATCCCTTGGAACTGGGACTGGGAAGCAGCACCTACAAGGAACAAAGACCCTCAGTAGCCGTGCTGGCCTGTAGCAAGGCTCGGGAGCGACATCTGCCCCGCGCCATACTGGGAATACCAGTAAGCATCCGCGGGTGGCAAGAGAAACACCACTCCCAACCGCTAGATCACACTGCACCCAGCGTGCAAAGGTCACAGCTAGAGCCCCATGCATAGAAAGAGAAACAAAGCGGAGTTGACAGTGATTTGCATAAACCCAAGAACATCAGCCCTTCCTCCCCACCCCCGGGAGCGATAAGTAAGGATCTCATGACAAGAAACTCGACAGCACATTCCAGCTGGCAGCTCCTCGCACGCTCTCGATAACACCAGCTCTTGCTGCCAGATGGAGAATCTTTTGCACCATCAGCAAACCACGCAAGGACGAGGCCGCAGGGGAGAACCGCAGACCCCCCCACCCCCACATGCTGTTTTCCCGGAGGTTGGATGGAACTGTAGAGTTGGGCCAAGCTGCCCCTGCCTGTCGGAGCAGACGGCTCGGCACTTACCGTGGGTCTGGAGCACGCTGCTGCTCACGGGGGGTGGGCTGCTGTTCGGCTGCCTGAAGAGGTGGTTATTAGGGTGGTTCGGGGGTGGGCTGGATGGCTGGATCCGTAACCTGCGCAGCAAAACAAGCACCTTGTCACCATGCCTGCTCCTCACTAAGACAACCTTTTCAAGTGATGCCAAACGCTGTGTTTCTCTTGGTTTAAATACACACCACAACGCCCTTCATAGAATCATAGAACGGTTTTGGTTAGAAAAGACCTTTTAAGATCATAGAGTCCAACATCCTTTCAGGTAGTTGTAAGAGAGGGATGAAGTCTCCCCTCCCTTGTTTGGGATCCCAAGTTCTTTACAGCTTGGCCTTTCTTTGGAGCCATATAACTTGCCAAAGTGAGTATAGCCCAGTGGCTGCAACAGAAACCCAGGGAAGAGAACACTGCAGAGTTGCCTCCTGCCTCACTGTGGCCTATAAGAAACCTTCCGTTCCCCTTTGCCATAGTTCAGCCCCATCTACAACTCACAGAATCATGGAGTCGTTTAGGTCAGAAGGGACCGCAAAGCCCATCCAGTTCCACCCCCTGCCATGGGCAGGGACACCTCCCACTGGATCAGGGGCTCCAAGCCCCATCCAACCTGGCCTGGAACCCCTCCAGGGATGGGGCAGCCACCATTGCTCTGGGCAACCTGGGTCAGGGCCTCAGCCAAGGCAGGGGCTGAAGGCAGAAGCTTGGAAAAACGCGAGACGTCCTGCAGCAGCTTTGAGTGAAAAACATGAAAGAAACTGGCAGTTGAAGGTAATACGTGTTCAAGCCAATCACAAGGCAGAACGATCACTCATCTGTTCAAAGTGGATTTGTGCCTTTGAATCACGTTTCTCTACTTCTTAAAGTCCTTCAGACAGAATCCAGCCAACAGGACCAGGCACATTCACCTGGGAACTGGCTCTGCCCCTCTAACTTTATACACTTCCAACTGGGCCCTGGACTCTCCTCATCCCTGGGCTTGAGCGAGAGTAAAACCCATTCCCCAGAGCTACACTAAAGAGGTTTCTTTACCTCTGAAGCTGGTGAGTGAGCAGAGCTGGCTGGTTTTCACATGGAGCCTGCAAGGGTGGAGATGGCTGGGGTGGCCGGATACAGTCCTGAACGAGGCAAGAAGGATTTGCAATCAATAGCCAATAATAACTAGCAAATTTAGCAATGTTGATGGGTGAAGCTGGACACGTCCAGATTCACCAAACCCACAGCCCCTGGCTGCAGCTCTGCCTTTTGCAGCAGCTGTGCAAACATCGCTACTCGAGTCCTTCAGGCTGGCTTCTCATTCCAGCAAGCTGAGCAATCCGCCCTCCCCGGTCCCCCTGGGGACCCGCTCAGCATTTGTATCCGCAGCAATGCAGGAAAACACAGCTGAGCCTTCAGGAGGTCTGGCTCAGGCTCTGCTACCTGGATCTGCTGATGAAGAATCTGGTGGTGCTGCTCCTGCTGGTACAACATGTGCTGCTGCTGCGTCTTCTCCAGCGTCCGCTCGTCCATGTGCCCGCCATACATCTTCTGCAGCTGCTCGCACTCCTGTAAACAAAGCCAATGCACCCTCTAAGTGACCTGTTTGTGCACTTTTTACTGTGCAAACAGGCACTCTCTGCAGCCCACCAGACTGAAAAAGCAAGTAAAGAAAGCCTAACCCATTTAATTTGACAGGACCAGGTGTGATAACACAGCTAGCTCAAGCCTTAGATAATGGAAAAGGAATGGATGCGTGAAAAGATTTCACCTTTTGCTTCAGGAAGCAGGAAGGCTAAGACAGTAAAAAGCCCTCATGGAGGCTCTTTTGAGACCCCCACTCCTCCCTGTTACCTGCTGAAGCTGTTTGATGCTGCTGTTATTCCCCATCTTCTCCAGGTGGGCTTTGAAAGCCTGGATACTGGCAGCACCGTCAGAGAAGCGCCGAACTGGGGAGAAGCGTTCAGTGGGGAGGTGCAGAGTATTGGAGTCCTTGTAAATAGAACTGAACACAGGGGGAAGAGGGTTAGTGATGCCAGCAAGAAAACAAGCTCCAGTTCAGAGATATTTCATTTACATCAGCCATACCAAGTCTACCTGCCCGCTCACCCAGAATAAATCATGGTTTAGAGCAAGAAACAAGGTGCCACCGTCACCACGAACAGGACATCGGATGGGCGGCACCCTCAGTGCCTGGGTAGATAACGTGCTTTAAGGATGGAGACAACTCAGCCACAAACCAGACCCCAGAGGGGCAGTGACTCATTGTCCACCTGTACAAATTCATCTGTCTCGCAGATTGAAAAGGTGAATAGAAATCGTTCAGCACCTTAAAAACATAAATTCACCTCTTCAATTGCCACTTCCCAAGCCTTCCAGCTCCCCACGGCCCCTGGCTACATCTGATGCCTGCAGAAAACGGGGGGGGGGCACACGGAGAAAGGAGCCTGGCGTGTTCTGCAGCCTCGGAGGAGGGAGCTAGCATCCATGCTTGGGGATGCACTGAGTTAAAAACAGAGGGCAGGGACCTACTTCTGCACAGTAGGGAAATCTTTCTAACACACTAACCACACTGTCTCTGCACTCCCAGAGTCTCCCAGCTGCCTGGACGCTTGGCACTGGGCGATGAGGACAGGTACATTTGAAAAGCAGACATAGCCAGTGTCGAGGCAACTGTGCCTAAGGCACTCTCCCTTCACAACGAGGCTGCTTCTCCACCATCAGAGGGAGCCAGTTTTTTTTCCAGGAGCTCTTTTCTCCCGAAGTTGGGGCTTCCCATTATCAAAGACAAACACTGAGCCCCTGCCCTGCCATTCTATACAACCTGGATTATCGTTAGCAAAGCCATCTGTGCACACACGTGTCAAAACGTGCCTCACACAAATCGAATTGCGTTTATCTGCCTGCTCAAATGGTTTCTGTGCAAATACAATCTATAAAGCCCAGCACTTAGCGGTGCAGGCTCCTTTGTCTGTGAGAAGGTCACGCAGACCCCGTCTTTACAGACCCTCCCTTGTCCTGGCACTCCACCCAGCAGGATCCCACCTGGCCACGCTCTGACCAGTTACTGCCAGGGCCACTCAGAACAGGGCTCCACTGAAGCCTTTTCCAAGACGTGAGCTATTTCTCCTGGAGAGCCTCCTCCTTATCAGGAGGTGACTGATTCTGGACCATCTCCAGCACGCTGGATTAAGCTCCTGGCACCTGCCCTGCCATAGCCGGAGGTACTGCAGTTCCTATGGATAACACATGGCTTTCTTCCAAGGACAAAGCCCTGCCACTGCCTCCTGATGCCATCCCTTCCATTATTCTGATCCTTTTGATCTCCTGTTGTATTGACGGAAAACAGAATCACAGATTCAGAGAATTGTTTAGGTTGGAAAGGACCTTTAAGATCATCGAGGCCAACTGTAAATGTCACAATGTCAACACTACCACTAAACCGTGTCCCTAATCCCTTCAGCTACAGCAGAACAACTGCAGTGCCCTGTGCCATTGCTGTACTTCAATTCTGCTTTCAGATACCAAGCGATCATGACCAAAACTGGGTGCTAAATAAGAAGAGGAGCTGGAGCGCGTCCAGAGAAGGGGAACAGAGCTGGGGAAATATCTGGAGCCCAGGGATTCCAGGAGCAGCTGAAGGCCCTGAGGCTGTTCAGCCTGGAGAAGGCTGAGGGGAGACCTCATCGCTCTCTGCAGCTCCCAGAAAGGAGGTTGTGGTGAGGTGGGTGCTGGGCTCTTCTCCCAAGTGACAAGTGACAGGATGAGAGGAAATGGCCTCATGTTGTGCCAGGAAAGGTTCAGAGTGGGTATTAGGAACAATTTCTTTACCAAAAGAGTGGTGAAGCCCTGGCTGAGGCCGCTCAGGGCAGAGGTGGAGCCTTCATCCCTGGAGGGGTTCAAAAACTGTGTGGCTGTGGCACCTGGGGACATGGTTTAGCAGGCACGGTGAGGCTGGGTTGATGGTTGGACTGCACAAGTTTCGTCTTTTCCAACCTTAACAATTCCATGATTCTATGATTCTTAAGATGGCTTAAAATATGTTACGTGCTAAAATAAAACCCAGCTGCCATTCAATAACTGAGGTCTGTTCACATAATGACACAAGACTGCTGACGGTTTCTGTCCCTGTTTGTCTTGGACACAACTCAAGACAATCTGTTTAGGCCATGGCCAGGTGAAGTTTCTGTGATCCCACAGGCGAAACATGAGGCAGGCTCCCAGCACATTACGACACTGAGGGTGGAATAAGGAGATACTACCCTGTTCATGATGCAACAAAACAGCCTCAGGAGCCTAGAGGCAGCGGTGACACCAGTGTATTTACAGGGCAAGTGTGTTTTAACAGCCTTGTAAAGAATCAATTCCTGCAGTGTGTGGGCGACCCAGCTTACCTGTATGGTTTGAAGCAGTCCTTAAAGCAGGACACAGCACATTCTGAGTGTTTTTGCAAGCCGCACTCCTCCTCATCCTACCAAGCTTTCCTGTGACCCTAGAAATCTTTCCCCTCCTGCTCCACCCACCCCCCCGAGTGCCTCCAAAGGAGTAACTCCAGGGTACAGAGGTGCTTATCTCGGCTTTCCGGAGTTCCAGCGTGGCACTAGCGCTGTCTCAGTCTGCTCAGAGTTCACCTGTCCCTGCTGATTACATCAGTGCTCAGCTCAGCAGGGATCTGGCTGCGATAAAAAGCGCTTTGTCAAGCTTCCCAGTGTGAGCTGGCTTGAAAGATCGAACACGAGCACCAACCTAGCCTGGCTGGCAACTGTTTTCCACGCAGTCGAGACCAACAGGCAGCAAACTGCAGTTTGCACTCTCAGAGCGCTGGGTTTTAAGCTTCCTCTGTGGCATTAGCTTCTCCGGTTTGCTGCTGTGCCAAGGACTCCGTGTCACATCAACACCTCTCTCCACCAGGAGTGACCCCCATTTTGAGTGTGTTTAGACCCAATCTGCAGAGGTCCCCTCTTTCCCACACACTGTGATTTCTCCCTTCACAGCCCAGCTTCCTTTCCCCACGTCATTCCCATCAGGGGTTCGGATCAGGAATGAAATGACTCTTGAGGAGCTTTGCAAAGAGACTTTGCAGTCAAAACACACAACTCTGGTGCAGAACAGTGAGGGTTTTCAGCCCTGGCATGGATGACTCGGTGCAGTCTTTTGCTGGCATCTGCCTCAAAAGCGTTCCGTGGAAAGCCTGCTATCTGTTCCTAGCTGGACACCTAGTGTTACCACGGAGGAAAGCTTCCTCTAGGATGAGCGGCTTATCCCCAGCCCTTCAGTGAGAGTAGCCACGCTGGCAGATCCCCTCCAGCCACACAAACAGGGCTGCAGGGGAAGAGCCCGTTGATTCCTGCCCCTGTGCTGCTTCTATCCACAGGCACAAAGCCTGTGCCAGCACAGAACTCCAGGTTCCCCAGCATGGTTGGACACCCTCTGCTCTGCGGGCCAGCTCTTTCTCCCTGTTCCTCCTCCTCACCCCTCCCTGCCAAGCGGGATGTCCTCAGTGCTCCATTCCAGACGACGTGTGAGCAGGATTCCTGGCGCAAAGCTGCCCGAACGGCCGGTGCCATTACTCACCGGTGCTGATCGGGTACCAGGTGTGGAGCCCAAGCCCGGGGTCGGAAGGACTGCTGTCCTAGCTGCCTCTGCAAGTCTGGAGGGATTTCAGCTGTAGGGTTGGTCATTGCCAGAGTGTGCCTTTTTGACCTATTTGCCAAGTATCTGCAACAAGCAGGAGCACATTTTATAAGAGACTGATGGGAGTACTCCAAAAACAGGGAGTGTTAGATAACCCAGAGTAAATGGGGAGGAAGAAGGATTGCTGCAGCGCTCAGAACTGACAGGGGAGAAGCACGCTATGGACACGCTGCCCGTGACCCTCACATCACTGGCTCTTCAGTGCTAAGGGGACAAGTGTGGGCTCAGCCGCCTGTGTGCTGCCACCAGCCTCAGCGGGAGAGAGCAGCCGTCTGCTCTTCCCAGCAGAAAAGGCACGTTTCACCTCAAGGGGAACGCTGGTATATCCCTTTGGGAATACCCAGGGGAATGCCTGCCCTCCACGTGGATTCACTCTGCAGGTCTGGCTCCCTCTCCCCAGGCTGAGCCACAAGGAACTCTGCTGCCTGCACAGAGCCAAGAGACGAGGCACGGATAATCCGAACAGGATCTGGACGGAGCCCGGGCATGGAGCAGAGCCACCACTCAGCTGCACCTTTGCAGGACGGTCTTTGCACTTCAGACTCACCCTGACCAGGCTGCCAGCAGTGGCCGGCTCGTGGCAGCAGCGGCAGGGTGTGGAGAGCCTCCGGCTGCCGCTGAGCGTGAGGAAGGGCTGCTGGCCAGCCTGGTCTGAGTGCGCCATCTAGTCCCTGCTCCATGCTCCAAGGAGTGGGAAACCAATCTGCAGGGAAAATCCTGCACGGGAAAGCAAGTGGGGTCCTCTCCTCTGGGGCCAGAGCCACCAGCACCAAGGCTGGGCTGCTGCTAACTGCAGAGCCTGGGGCAGCAGCTTCGACTAAAGCCCCCTCTGCACTGGAACTAAGAGACCTGAGCTCTTTTCCAAACCCTCTAAGATGAGGGGAGAGTGTGGACTTGCCAGGGATGTGCCGAAGGGCCGCGTGGATCTGGCAGCCAGTGCCCCGAACACTGCAGTGATGCTCAGAGCCCCTGGGCCACGGGACCAGAAAAGAGAGGCACCTACCCAGGACACCCAGGCTTGTGGCAAGCAGGAGGGCCAGTACGTTGCCCACTGAAGGCCAGGCAGGACGAACGCCTGCTCATGAACTCAACTCTCGTGAACCAGCAGCAACGGAGCAGCTGTGGTAACAGTGACAAAGATCACTTGGCCAGAGATACCGGGGATACTAACAGGGAATTCTCACCCTCGCTCTGTTCCCTGCTAGGCTCCCTGCGACTGCAGCTGGGGAAGCAGAGGAGAGCAGCAAGCAATAAAGTTGTCGCCTTCTCCAAGCCCAGCCTCTCCTTGCCAGCTCCCGAAGCCACTTAAGCAGAAGACAGCAAGTTAACAGAATGGAGAGTGCTTAGCGCGGTGGTAACTTGCCAAAGGCTGTGCCATTAGCTGTTTAAGAATCGTTTGATGCAGGCAGGGAAAGTTTCCCAAAGAGCTTTACAGCTGTGGTTTGCTAAGATCGTTTTATTTCAGACCTCCAGGGAACAATTTGATCCCAAGCTGTAACAGCACTTTGGGTGGAAGAAAGTTTCCCAAAGCTCAGCGATGCGACCGTTCCCTGGAGCAGAGCAAAGACTCTTGTTTCAAGGTCAGATTAAAGAGGGCAAAAAATGCTCCCTGGTGGCTGCATACAGAGTGTCCAGAGCGGTGTTCTGAGAAGCTAAATATTTGCATCTGTCCCTGATGTTAACGCTATTTACCCTTCTCTGATGGCTACTGGCATGTTGCGACATAAGGGGGTGGAGAGCGAGTTAACATACAGCCTGGCCAGGGCTTTTTCTGGGCCACCTGGTGGAAGAAGAACATGGGGTACAAGAGGACCAAGGGCAGCACTGTACAGAGCAGCAAAGTGACCAACAGGTCCAAGGAGATTTGCTTTTCAGTGGGATCTGAACATTTTGGTGTATTGCAACCTACAAAATGCTGCATGGGGGTTCAGAAGACTTCCAGCTGAGCAAATGCTTTAACTTAGACTCAACTGAAACCTTAGAGTTTAGAATAGGAGAGGTGGAAATCCACCCAGATAAGACGTCCAGGCATTCTCTTGCCAGGAATCAGATTTATCCAGTTTGCACAAGTCAGACTCTCTACCCTACCACATGAGGTGCTGTCAGAGGGCATCACGGGCCCTATATTACAATTCCGATAGCTCTCTAGGCAGCTCATCTGTGTAGGGAGTGCTGCCCTGCAACTGCGGCTGGTCACGAGCAGGTACCGTCCCGGTACTATGGCTCAGCGGAAGCTCGGGAAGCTGGGAAATACTGGTCAAATGAGCAGAAAGACAAGGGTGACGAAGAACTGGGAGGTAAGGCTGTGCAGAAAACACAAGGTGTGCTCTGCTTAAGGGCTGTGTGGACAATAAGGCAGGGCCAGAAGTAAGTTTTCACGTGTACCAGTTTTGCCTTTCTTCTAAGCTCAGGAAGGCAAAAGGGGTCTCAGCGCACACTCTGCACAATCTGTCCCCCACCGGTCAAATCCCCCCTCCGCTCTGGAGCACTGACAGGAGAGGAGCAGGCAAAGCTCTGAAGTGCCACCTACACCCACCCCAGGGTTTCTCTGCCTGCACCCAGACCCCAGTTGAAATCTTTCTCCCGAGCACAGCCCTTGCGGAATCTCTACCTGGCTTGAGGCGGTGGCCTGTACAGACTGGGGGGAGTCCGGAAAGCTTTCCAGGTTGGATGTAGGAAGTGGGAGCACTCCGTAACCGCACCCACCACACGGAGAGCACCAGCTGGTTAGCAGAGCAGAAACTACGCAAAAGCTACTAAGAAGATGTTAGCAAGGACTTGGTTAGTGTGTTCACGGACTCAGGAAGTACAAGCATATTCTACCCGCTTCCCAGTATGTGTGGAGCAGACAAAGGGAACAGAGGTTTCTAGCCTGACAGCTAATGATTCCTCTTTTCGGAGCAGACTATTTTCAGGCCTACCGCTAACATTAGAAGCTAGAAGTACCCGGATTTCCAGCAAGCTCACTTTGTTTAAGGCATCAGAGTTGGATGTTTACTGCATGTCTTGATACAAAAGCTGCATTGACACCCAAGGCCACAGATGAGATCCTCCTGTCTCTGCCACCCAGCAGGGAGGGGAGGATCCCTCAGCGCTTGTTTGGCAAGTTAGTGTGGATTGCATGCTGGTGCACACTAAGCAAAGGAATTTAGCAGTCTCAAAGTTTCTGGAGAACCTACTGCTCGAAGAGTGAACCACTGCAGGGGGAACCCAGCTCTGCAAGCACCCAGCAGTGTCAGAGGAGCCATTGCCAACGGTAACCAACACCCACAAGAACAAAGGAAGTGTTGAGCCTTTGCTCTACTCAACACTGCTACCTGTGACAAGGTTGCCCATGTTTTAATTCAGCTGTGGAACACTCTTAGAGGGTGATAAAGGCAAACGTTAACAGACTAGGGGTTACCTCTGCACAGCTTCCTGGTCTGGCTCCCCATCGGAGCTCTCCTCATCCACAGGGGTGACGGCAGGGACAGCCTGCAGAGAGAAGAGAAGCCATGGGTTCCCAAAGGCAGCCAGCACAGACCCATTCTCACAGTGGACACCTGACCTTCCCAAACTGGCTTCCACGAGGACATTTGCCAGCTCCTCTGCAGCACCAAGGGCGCCTTCCCACATTCCTTCGCCAGACAGAACTGCACAAGGCTGCTGATTCTTTTGGTGCTGCCAGGAGAACTCACTGACACAGGCACATCAAGGAGGAAAGAACACGACTGATGCCCAAGATGGACAGTTTAGTTTTCTCTATCGGATCAGCAAAAGAGAAAAGCGACTCTTAAAAACGTTTCCCAAACACTTTGTCAATTCCACAGAGAAAAACCATCTCCGCTGCTAACTACAGGAGAGCACAGCTGCTCTCTCACACGGGACCAAAGCACCTCGCCACTCCAGAGCAGGGAATCTTTGGAAGCAAGCAGGCAACAACCCCCACAGTGCTTCCAGAGCGCCACAGACGGAGCCTCCCGCTCCATCTTCTACAACCTCTGCCTGCAGGAGGAGATATTTATAACCACGCCACCAATTCCCTTCTTCCCTTCAGCCACTTACTGGCGTCATAGTGACGAGCGGAGACGGGCCCCGCGGACGTTTCAGCAGCTGCTGTGCGTGAAGCTGGATGTTGGCTCCGCCGTCGGAAGCTCTGCGCCCCAGAGGGCCCATGCCGTTCAGGAGCTGCAGGGTGGGCGGCTGCAGCAGGGACTGCTCCTGGGAAGCACAGACAGCATGGTTATCAGCCCCGTGCTGGATCCTTCCGGTACCTGAGCCCCCCAGTCACAAACCCAGAAGATGTGGCTTCTGGGCTTAGGAGAGATGAAGGAATATCACTGACATCTCTGAGCTGAAGTGGGGCGGAGAGGGGGCAGCGTCAGGGGAAAAGAAGCATTTAACATCCCTCTTCCCTGCACTCAGCAGGCTGCAATCATCAGCTCCAAAGCCAGACACCACCATCCTGCTTCTCCCCAGCCCAGGAATTAATTTCAAATTGCAGTATTCTGTCATTATTCAGCTTTTTAAGTAACCAACTAGAATCATACCTAAAGAGCGTAAACCTTGAAGCTTATAGATTGGAAAACAGAGAGCAAACATGACACAAACACCCCGGTGTGCACTGGTGGGGCACAGACCACAGCAGGGAGCGCTGCATCGCTCAGTACCTTGTACTCCAGCTGCCCCGTGGGCTGCAGATTCTGCCGAGGCAGCACATTCTGCATGAAGTTCACATTCGGGGTCACCTGCAGGAACGGAGCCTGTGGAGCAACACGGGGGAAACCAGGCAGGAGCTTCTGCAGATCGTCCATGACTTCCGTGCTGCGCAATCATATTTAGAGAGAGGCAAGTTAGCAGCGATGCAAAGAGAACCACGCGCTGGCTCAGCACACTCAGCTTCCCTTTCAGCTCTGGAAAACGGTCACAGGCAGTAGTCAAGCCACTCCGTGGTTTTCCTTTGTCCTTTTTTTCCCCCCTCCAAGCTGAGATTTGCCCAATTTCGCTCTTTGCATTAACCTAAATTGCCTGTACCACAAAAAAAAAATTCAGGTGGGACATGACAGTGGTGCCACTCAGGTGAGAAATTGGCTTGTGCACCAGTTAACACCAGTATAGCTTACAGAGAGCTTATACAGAAGAAGAACAGGAAAGAATCCCATCCTCAGCTGAAATATTAACTGGGTTGTGCAATGGGACCACAATGTTTAAAAGAATAGAGATGCTCTGAATTTCTTTCTTTGTCTGGGAAAATCAAGTTGGGAGCAATAACTCCAGGCCACTCAGAGCAGAAGCAGGAGAACAAAGTTCTGGTGCCACCTGTGATACAGACACAATGCACTCCTCACCACCCAGTGAAGCTGAGACCTCGGACTGCGGGGCAGGCTGTGAAGTGGATTTCCCAGACTAGAGACAGGAGACCACTGCCTGTCTAAAAGAAACCAGCTCTTACACACAGCAGAGCCCAGGCATTCGCCTCTGCCCGTGCAGGACATGGATAAACCTGTGATATCTCAGAAGGACCAAACTCATGTGGTGCTAGGAGCGAATCTGCAATTCCCTAAACCCTCCCTCAGGGAGTTAAGTCCAACACTAACCGCGGGTCAGCCACTCCAACTGTGTGCCTTCGCATCGAAAGGTAACGGACCAGAGCTTCAGGTGATGGCTCTTCCCCTTCATCACTGTCCAAGTTCATTGTTCCATCAGTCTGGGCAGAAAAAAACATTGGAGATGTTGAAATACAATGTGAGGATCAAAATGCTTCACTGTTAAGCCCAGGTAAAGAATTCGCAGGGTCATCAAGGGGAGTACATTACCTCAACGATTTGGTTTTCGGGGTTGATGAGCTGGACTTGTGGCACGTTGATGCTCATGGTATTGCCCGTCTGTTCTGTCGGCTGAGCAGAGAGAACGACATGAAAGAGAGAAAGACACGAAGCTGTAGCATCTCTTACAACTCCATTACAAACAGTGCTGGACTAGCATCAGCACACAGATATAACCACCTGGGAAGAGGGAGGCTGCGCTGAAAACAGCAAAGACCTGTTTATTCTTTATTCCCAAGAGGCTGCCTCACTTCCCCTCCTTGCTTTTGCTAAAGCAGGGTCAGCATCTCTTGTGCTTCCTTTATGACCCAGCCTCTCTTAAAGCAAATATTCATTTCTTGTATAGCAGCACAAGGTGAGGAAGAAGCACCGCAGAGCAGTCCTGGTCAGCAGACTCCAGCTCCCAACTTACGTTGCGTCCTTCCCTCTCACTAACCGAACACAAGATTTGGCTCAAAGGGTATGAATTAAACCCTCAGTCAGTGAAGAAACTGTTCCTGACCTCGGTATTATGGCACCCTAAATCACAGAATCAGGGAACGGTTTGGGCTGGAAGGGACCTCAAAGCCCGTCCAGTTCCACCCCCTGCCATGGGCAGGGACACCTGCCACTGGATCAGGGGCTCAAAGCCCCATCCAACTTGGCCTGGAACCCCTCCAGGGATGGGGCAGCCACCACTGCTCTGGGCAACCTGGGCCAGGGCTTCCCCACCCTCACAGCAAAACATTTCTTCTTAAGATCTCATCTCAATCTCCCCTCTTTCAGCTTTGAACCAGTCCTTCTCATGCTATCCCTGCACTCCCTGATCAAGAGCCCCTCCCCAGCTTTCCTGGAGCCCCTTTCAGTCCTGGAAGGCTGCTCTATGGTCTCCCTGGAGCCTCCTCTTCTCAGACGAGGGATGTTTTGATGCTTCTGCGGGATGAGGACACCCACAAGCAAATCTAGCAAGTACAGGGCTGCCTGCCCCTCCAGGGCTGGAAGAACACTGTACAAGCAGGACCTACCTGGATGTTGGCAGAGGTGGGGAAGGTCATGGTGCGTGGTATACTTGGAGACGATGCGATGCGCAGATTCTTGTGCCTCTTCAGGCGGTCACAGAGCAGGCTGTAGATTGCACTGTAGTGATCATAAGCATCGGCTCTTAGCGACTGAAAGAGGAAAAGGGAAGTAGTCAGTTATTTAGGTCAAGCAATAAACACTCTCCACGCCATGCTCAACCTCCAGAAGTGATGGACAACAAACACGGCCATTTGTTTTCCTGTGGGAATGGGCAGGACACAACTGGCAGCTGCATGGTCTTACCTGGATCGTGCGTTCCTTGTCCAGGCCCATGTCCGCCATCGCCAGCAGCACGTCCTCGTTCAGCGGCTCCATCTGCCTCTCCGTCTTCAGGTGCTGGCACTCTGCTATCAGCTGTGGGAGCAGAGATAGACTTCAGTGCTGGCGTTCCCCACAGCACATCGAGGGGTCACAGCGCTCTGAGGAACCATCGCACTGGGCGCAGGCTGTGAACTCTTGAATGCTGATGGCACACAGTTCAAAGTGTGGTGCCTTAGGACTCTCAATGCCAAGGGGAAGGGTACAAAAACATATGCAGTGAGGGATGATCGGAAAGCAAGCCCAGGAGACACAGAAAGCAGAAAGGCAGCTCGCCAGTGCTCGGAATGAGAGTTCTCAAACAGCCAAAATGAACATGGCAGCTGAAACAAACACGACAGAACTACAGAGAAGGTTTGCAGCCCAGCGGAGCCCCACTCACGCACCAGCTCGCTTCTGCTTCTCACCCTGTCGAACTCGGCGTCAGCCTCCCCGAGCTTCATCCACTTGTGCTTGCAGATCTGCTCCATGGAGAGCCGCTTGCTGGGGTCCAGGACCAGCATGTGGCGGATCAGGTGTTCACATTCTGAAAGGAAAGAGAGAGGCTGAGTACCACATGGGGAGGGACGTGGCTTCTGCTGGAGGCAGCCTCACGCCACAAGAGTGAAAGCTGTCACCATGTCCCTCCCTGCCTCACCAGCTCCAGCTCAGGACACAGCCGACTTCAGGAAAAGCATCACAGGGACATTCTCCACTCAGCAACAGCTCACTGTGAGTGACTCCTCCACCCTATTACATGTGTGCTGTAACCATGGGGGACTGATGAGGCTTTTTCTCCTGTGTGGTGGGATCCACGCTTGCTTTAAAAGCACCATGCATTGTAATAAGCATTTTCTGTAGGAAGAGAACCTCTTTCCTGAGTAAGGTGCCAAGAACGCTTTCAGCCAGGAAACTCCATAAAACCATGCAAAATGATTCCTTAATCTGAGAGCAGGGAAGCAAGACCCTACACACAGGACTCATTCTTGAATGAATCTGGGTTGATCTGAGAATTTAATCCCACTTTTCAGAAGGAAGATTTATTACAGAAGCATTTCCCACAGACACTGGACACAGACGTTCATCTCTGATGGGGCTGTGGCTGGAGATTCATGTGGTGTAACACTATAAAGAGCTTCTTGTCTAGAACAGGTACAGCGGAAGACTGTGTGTTCCTAAATCACTGTTCCATTTTTAGCTTCTGGATTTCCCAACATCTAAGAGTAAATCTTTGCTAGCATTTTCCTATAGTTTGTGTAGTCCTATACACGAAAGCTGAGGGTTTAAACACAAGTATTTCAGCTTCTAAATCTTAGATTCAGAGCTCATTTTAGCTTAACGTTACAAACCACTGTGCAGCGGATAAGCTTCCCAGCACATGGCTTCCCTGGCATCAAAATCAACTGGAATGCTATAATTTCAGTGCTCCAAAGGACCTGTATGCAGAGATGCTGAAGCACACGCACCCCCTTACCTGTGGACATGAAAAACGGAATGCGGAATTTGCCGCTGAGCACCCTGGCCCGCAGGTTCTGTAGCGTGCTCCCGTCGAAGGGCAGGGCGCCGCAGACCAGCACGTACAGCACCACGCCGAGGCTCTGCGTCCCGAACAGCGGCCATGAAAGCAGCGGAAGAAGAGAAATCAGGAGACTGCGGTTAATCACAGTAATTGTTGGATAAACAGAATAAAATAATAATCATAGAATCATGGTATGGGTTGGAAGGGACCTCAAAGCCCATCCAGTTCCACCCCCTGCCATGGGCAGGGATACTTCCCACCAGACCAGCAGGGCAGGCTCCAAGCCCCATCCAGCCTGGCCTTGAACACCTCCAGGGATGCAGTGAAATGAACCATATTTTGGGGAAACTAAATTAAAATGCATTTCTGGGCAACTAATTACAATGGCACTGTGCTCCCAGTAACGGAAATGTGTGACAGAGCAGCCAGAATAAAATTGTATCAGCATTTCTTTGACAAACACTTTTTGTCATACCATGTACTGAGCATCCGGGAGGCAAAGCCCAACAAACAGAGCAAAAATGAGATGAAAGTAAGAGAGAAAGGAGTTCATCGCATACCCAGATGTCAACCTTTGGCCCATCGTACTCCTTCCCTTCAAAGAGCTCTGGAGCAGCATAGGGAGGGCTCCCACACCAGGTTTTAAGCAGCTGCCCGGGCGTGAAGATGTTACTGAACCCAAAATCTGAAAGAACAAAGAGATCTGGTTAGAGGAACACGATCTGCTCCAATGGTCCTGAACACGTGGTGACACTCCTCTCCTCAGACAGCTTCCAAGGAACTCAGCAGACCTCACATGGCACAGCCAGCGTAGCCCCTGGGAGCTCAGCTGCAGGAGGGCACAGCCAGACTTTCCTTCTTCCCATCCCAGGGGCCAAACCCTCAGTGTGGGGACGGTTTACACTCATGAGGCACACCAAATGCTGCGTTTTCCTGTGGAAGTAGCTGGAGTGCGGACAGTGCTGCTCATATCCAATCCCAAACCAGGGCACAGGGACAGAGGATGTTCTTTAAAGCATCACAGGATCAAAGCACGGCAGTCACCCATTGAGTTGTTACTGTTGGAAATGAAGTCATCTGAATTTCCAAAACACAGGAGCCATCGGCCTTCAGAGGACGATTCCAGGGAAACAGTACCCAGCTGCACAGTTGTCTCTGCCACCTCTGCCAGCTTTGGAGCCGTTCTGGCTCCCGTTTAGAGCAGAATGTGGAACAAGTGCTTGAGTTACGGCTACTGGAGCAGACCTTTCCATCTCCTAATAACAAAGCATTCACAGTCAAATTTAGATGTAAACTCACTCTGACTGTGCAAGAACGTGCTGTAATTTTGGTACCACATGTATTTTGGGCAAATTGCTCTGGTTTGGTTCCTTTTATTTATCCTTGTACGTACTCGAGTGGGCTTTGCAGCACTTTGGGAACCAAATACATTTTCCAAGTGGTGTCTCTCTCCCTGCACAGCCCGGCTCCAGCTCTGCACAGGACGGAGGAAAAAGCTGTTCCCCACACTGCCGCCCTGGCCCACAAACCGCATCACGCCAATCAGAGCTCCACGGGACAGCAGCGCAGCCAGCGAGCGGCAGTGCGTCCCGCAGCCAGGACAAAGTCGCCCCATGCCAGCTGGCAGCCGTCGCTGCCACCAAAACGGACACGCAGCAGCTGCTTCCCACAACCTTCTCTACTTCTCAGAAGCTGCTGGAGACTGTGCCCCTCTCCCACATCGGGGCGGAATTCGCCCACAGGTTTGCAGTTCCTCTTGCTGGTGGAGTGGGCAGAGTGCACAGTGCCGTAGAGTCTCCCCTTGGAGAAGCGGGTGAGGAGGGCAGAGATGCTGTGAGCATGTCGGTGTTCAGCCAGCAGGTCCTGGAGCTCCTGCGGTCACCTCGCGGCTATCCCGGATCTCAGGATGAAAAGCCTCTCCCCACGGAGAGCTACTCTCCCAGCACTTTCTGTGTGAGTTACGCTGCTCGTCTCGGAGCTGAGGCCAAGCGGCTCTGTCTTACATGAAGTGCTGCTCAAAGGCTGGGAACTGCTACCAGTTCCCACCTGTGCGGCACGGATGGAGGTCACAAGGCGGGGGCCATCCACGCTGCTGCTTGGCAGATAAAAAGTGACCAGATGGCCCAGACGATCCCCTAGGCGTTCAGCTGATAGAAGCCATGGATATCTTCAATGCATGATCATAAAGGTTTGAGACTGACTCGGCCCATGGGTTCAGTGGCGAAGGTTCTGCTGACCCTGTGCATCACTGCAGTATTTGTTCTGGGAGTGAAAGAGATCAGCTGCTATCGCTGCTTCTTTCTCTTGAAACAATGGAAGAACCAGTGTCAAGCTGTGATCGATGAGTTATAAGGGCGAAACACTTGGAAAATCCTATAGGAGAAATCAGCTTTTCCAGGCTGCTTTTCAAATTGCTGCTTCACCTTCCTGCCAAGCCAAACGCCACCCCCAGGGCGGGACCCATCTCCTGAGCTGCTCTGGGAGCCGAGCTCTGGAAGGAAAAGAGTTTCCAGCTCCCTGAGATAAAAATTCCATGATTTTCAGACATCCACAAAGCTTGTCAGCGTGCTCGCTGCTGTAGGAAACCCAGCTGCATTCCAGTTCCTACCTGTCTGATTTCAAAGTGGTTCTTTCTTTCTTTCTTTTTATTTGCCAGGCACCCCCATACACACAAACAGGTCGGATTTCACCCCATAAACACAAGGTGGCCTCAAATCATCGCCCTGCACAAAGCAAATACCAGAGAGTGCTGCTTGCAAGGACCTCTGGAACAGCAGCTCCAGTAGGAGCTCTATTGCCTGCACCTACTCCCTGCCCTGCCCGGCGCAGCCATTACTGACAGGTGCTTCCTGCCGCCCTCCCTCAGCTCAGAGCCTCTGATCCAGCTGTAGGAAGCGAGTCCAACCAGCAAAGCCCAGCCCAATTCCCCCCGCTGGCTGCACACAGCGCAGGTCAGGGAAGCGTGTGGCACCACACCTGCAACTGGCCATGGAACACCACGTGAAGCAAGGCACCCCAGGTTCCTCTACACACAGGATCCCTAAAAACCACTTGTAATTCCATGGCAATGTCCGTCCTGCTCAGCGTCTGCTTCCAGCACAGCAAGAGCAGGTCAGCACCCCTCTGCCGCAGAGGACACGGTTCATCCTATTGAGCACCCAAAGGAAGTTTCATGTCTGTTCCTTTCTACTCACAGAACCACAGAATGGTTTGGGTTGGAAGGGACCTCAAAACCCATCCAGTCCCATCCCCTGCCATGGGCAGGGACACCTCCCACTGGATTGAGGATCTTAAAACCCCATCCAGCCTGGCCTGGAACCCCTCCAGGGATGGGGCAGCCACCACTGCTCTGGGCAACCTGGGCCAGGGCCTCCCCACCCTCACAGCAAAACATTTCTTCCTAAGATGTCATCTCAATCTCCCCTCTTTCATCTTAAAACCGTTCCACTCATCCTATCCCTGCACTCCCTGATCAAGAGCCTCATTCCAGCTTTCCTGGAGCTCTTTCCTGTATTCCTTCCCCATTCCATCCTCAAAAAGTGAGGATGAGAGAAGCCTAAGCATTTACTCACCATTTTACCCCAAATCAAACGTTAAGCCCCAATCTGACACTCTGCAGATGGTCCTTATGGGAATGGTAACAGGTCCAGACTGTTCCCTCTCTCCAAGATGCCACCAAGCTGCAAGAGCATCCACAACTCCCAGCATTAAAACTGCTCCCAGACTGAGAACTTTTGTAGCCTTAAGCACTTTTCTCTTTAAATCAAGTCTCAAACCCTTGTGAAAGCTGACAAGCTCTCCAGGGAAGTCGATTAAGTGTAGGGGCAAAGTGCTTTCCAGAAATGCTCTGCTATACATAAGAATTAAACGTTAAGGATGAGCTCTTCCAATTTCAAAGCCCATGAAATGAGATGACCAGGGCAGCGTTAAATCCTCTTGTTCCAATCGCTTGCTACATAATCCCACAAAGCTAAATAAAGTCTAGTCTAGTCAGTACATGGGAGCGCTCTGCAGCCAGGGCGCGATCCTGTGTGCGAGATGATCACAGACACGCAGGGCTCTGTTAGGTCAGGTCAGCAACTGCCCAGGGTGCAAGCTTGGAAGAGCAGTTATCCACAAAAAAACCCGCTGCCCAGCAAAGCACTGGAACTGACTCCAAGGACCTTTAATTCAGTAACTTCAGCTGCTCTCCTTGCAGGGAATAAAATACCCAGAGCAGACAGCACAGGGAAATGATTCCAAGTGCTGTTTCCCCTTTGCTGCTCTGCCATAAACCTCCTCAGCCTCGTTTTTCCACTCTCTCACCCAGCCTGACCTGCTTTGGAGAAATGCTCAACCAGCAGTGGGACACAAAACAGGGTCAGTTTTTCACACCAGCCTCGCCCATTACCCAGTGCATCGGATCGCCGCCGTATCTCGATCCGCATACCGGCCTGCGGAGCCAAACCTGCTCTTTTTTAATTCTCCTTTTATTACGTGCTACTTGAAGATATAAATCTCCCAGCTACAACCTGGCAGTTCCAGCTCTGGGCAGTGGGCCACACAGAAATCTGAAGCTTCCTCTAGCTGCACTGCGCTTCCTTCGTTCTGAATACCTGGAAGCAGCCAATGCCTACATTTATGAACTCCTGAGTGCAGCTGCCTTCCTCCCACGCCGCTGGCCCGAGCTCACCTGCTATTTTGATGTTGAGGTTGGCATCCAGAAGGAGGTTTTCTGCCTTCAGATCTCTGTGGACGATATTCCGACAGTGACAGAAGTTGACGGCAGCCACTATTTGCTTGAATTTTCTCCGGGCTTCCTTCTCTGCCATGCGTCCGTGGGCCACCAAGTGATCTGTGAAGAATGAAGAGAAGGACAAAGCAGTTACAGCGTGTGCCAGACAGATGATTCTCACACATTCACAGAGGATGGAGATGGATCTCAGGGTGTTTTCCAAGGTCCAGCACCAGACGTGATGACGGCTGAAGGTACTCAGAAAGGGACACTGGCACTGCTACCTCACCTGGGCTGCTCTAAGAGAAAGGCTTAAAACATGATAAACGCTCCTTGATTTAGAGGATGCTGATGGGGCTGGCAGGAAAATCAGAACTGGTTTGTGAAAAGAGTAAAGGTTTTAAATCTTTTTCTACATCCAAATAGAAATAAAACACTTTCAACCTTCTCCTTCAGTCAAACACCTCAAACCCCAGCACCTCACCAGCGAGGGGCAGATTCGTGGCCACACACCATCCTCCTTCCCTCTGGGTTTCCACAGGAAACCCATCTGTGCTCTGACAAGCCGCACCAAAGAGAACGCACCAAAACAGTGCAATCCTGGCTGGAGACAGCCAGCTTCTCACCATCAGCACTTCAGCAAAATTCCTGACAGCTGCAGGAAACACTGACCACTACTGCTCTCTCAAGGGCGAGCCACTTGTGAGCGGATGAGAGCGACACCTTGCCACGCTCCGCAGCACCAGCCAGCTCTGCTCCAGCAGGCTGAGCATCTCCAACCCACACTCTCCTCACTCTGCTGGACACGGGGTGCTCTGCAAGGCTTGGCCAGGCTGCAAGCCAGCCCCAAGCACATGAGCTCCCCTTGGAAATTCTGCAACTCAGTATGAAAGCATGGCTTCAGGAACGGTTTTACTTCTGCAACACAACAGAAGAGTCACCGCACACCCTTCAATGCACAGGCAGGGGCTCCTGACACTCAGAATAGGTCCCTGGGTCCCTGTTTATGGGTCTGGGGCAAACACACACAACATTCACCAATGTGTTTCATTATAAAAACAGAGCTGGCCTCTCCTGCAGAAACCTGAGTGCTCTGGAAGGTTGTTGGAAATCCATCCTCTCACTCAAAGGTGCCAGTGAGGCGTCCTCCAAAAGCCAACATCGCACACACAGCCAGGAAAAGTCCCCTGAGAGATCCCAAAGGCAGGCAGGCAGCAGCACCCCCAGATTAAATCCATCCACTTAAAAACCTGAGCGCTCTGGAAGGTTGTTGGAAATCCATCCTCTCACTCAAAGGTGCCAGTGAGGCGTCCTCCAAAAGCCAACATCGCACACACAGCCAGGAAAAGTCCCCTGAGAGATCCCAAAGGCAGGCAGGCAGCAGCACCCCCAGATTAAATCCATCCACTTAAAACCTGGAAGCACCAGGCCTAGGACAGCCACTCCTTAGGGACGGACAGGCCGGAGCCAGGCAGTGGGAATGGCAGGGAAAGGAGGAGAAGCAGCACTCCGCTCCTGTGAGGCATCAGCAACAAAAGGAGAAGTGTAAAAGTCAAAGCACGAGTCAGCTGAATAAAGAAATAGTCGTCTCCCTGCCCTAATACCTCTAGCTTGTAGGCAAACCTGATGGAGCACGGAGAGATTCAGGCAGAAACAGCAGTTGGTGCAATACGGAGCCAAGGACAGCACTACCCAAAAATCCAGGAGGAGCTGGACAGTCCCCAAGAGACCACCAGGAGTGTTCCTGACTTTCCTAGCTCACAGGAAAGGCTTTGGAGGGGTTTGTGCAAGCCCTTTCCCCTCCAGCGTGGGCCACAGAGCGGGTTAGGAGAGGCACTAGCAAACCAAACCCCTACTGCCCATTCCCAAAGGCTGCTGCTTCTCAGCAGGGCCACCGAGTCGGCCTCAAGGACTCCTGGCCAAAGCCAGGCTGGAGCGGTTCATCCCACTCCCTATACTCCATAAAACCTCAGGGCTCAGCAGAGATACCTGGTGCTGGAAATAATCAGAATAAATCACTTCTGAAGGGTTCTCACCAGGTGGTTTGTGTTTTTCCCATTCACTCATTAATTAAAATACCTGTGACATAATTGACTAGCAGTAAATACTAATTACCGAGATCCATCAAAGCGGTTCTGCAGGCTCCTGACTGTGCAGCCACCGGCTTCTTGACGGCCGACCACTCGCACTGGGCAGGAATTAGGTTGTTTTCCACAGAACTTGTCAGTTAGGTTTTATTCATCAGATACACTGACTCCAGGAGCAAACCTGAACCGGGGCTGGGGAAGGAAATCCATCACCAATTCCAACAGGACCTTCAAGTCACTTGCTAGGGAAAGCAACGCTTACCATCTCAAACCATGGAATCATGGAATGGTTTGGGCTGAAAGGGACCTCAAAGCCCATCCAGTTCCACCCACTGCCACAGGCAGGGACATCTCCCACTGGCTCAGGGGCTCCGAGCCCCATCCAACCTGGCCTGGAACGCCTCCAGGGATGGGGCAGCCACCACTGCTCTGGCCAACACGGGCCAAGTTCTCCCCACCCTCACAACAAAACATTTGCTTCCTAAGACGGGGTTGGAACTGGGCTTTAAGATCTCTTCTGATCCAAACCATTCTATGATGCTATGATGTTAGGAAGTATTTTAGATATTCTCCTGCAGGCAAGAAACCAAACCCAGCTGCTGCAGCAGGGTGTCTCTATCAGGCCCTTCCATGTGTATTCATGCCCAAACCAGGTTCTCCTGTCCGCCTGCAGTGACGCGTCCCATAGGGTCCCACACACCTCACTGTCCTGCCAGATGCCCACTCGTGCAGGAAGCTCTGCTGCCCCTTGTATCAGCCCATCCTGCTCAGGCTGGAAAATATCTGTGTAAGTTAGGCGTGAAATTCCACTTTTCCTAGAGAACTGGGAGCAAAGGCCGGTCCCCGCACGTAGACACGGGGCTTGGAGACGGCTGACATTTCTGCACAAGCTCCAGAGGAAGGGCAGGAACAATGAAGCTACAGAATACTTCGCATACCACTGAGGGCAACTGTGCGCCAAAATTAACCGTTGCAAGCTTCGTCTGCACAGACCAATTCTGCGGCAGAGGTTACAGCGCTGACCCAAATGCCCAGCTGGGAGCCAGCACGCTGGTCCCGAGCGCACCGAGCCCAGGAGCACAGACTCGCTGTGCACACGTCAGAGCTTTAGAGGCACACTATGCTGGCCTTTCAGAGAGGAAGGAATGCATGATTTCAATTCCCAGTCCTTAAAAACACCAGTCCCTGTTCTCCGTACGCACACAAAGCACCTGATGCTGCCCTCTGAGTCAACACGGTAAAATCCTGCACCTAAGAGAAAGTGCTGGCTGGTCAAGAGACAGGGCTGACGCACGAGTTTCCACGTTTCACCTCTGCTTTTAAGTTGATTTCTGTTAAAAGCAAATGCTAAAGTGTCCCATCTCCAAGTGAGAGACTAATTCAGATTTCCAGCGCAGTCATAGAATCACAGAATGGTTTGGGTCAGAACGGACCTCAAAGCCCATCCAGTTCCATTTCCCTCTGAAGTGACATCTTCCACTGGTTCTGTTTGCTCAAAGCCCCATCCAACCTGGCCTTGAACACCTCCAGGGATGGGGCAGCCACCACTGGAAAGGAAAGAGCCCTTGGGTTTTGCTCCATCCTCCAACCTGCTGGTGCAGATTATCCCGGCTGCTGATCCAGTGTTATCCCAGCTGCCGACACTGCCTCCCCACCCTCACAGCAAAACATTTCTCCCTAAGATCTCATCTCAATCTCCCCTCTTTCAGCTCAAAACCATTCCTCTCATCCTACCCCTGCACTCCCTCATCAAGAGCCCCTCCCCAGCTTCCCTGGAGCCCCTTTAAGTGATCGTGTCATCTTGGAAACAGCCTGACCTTCCAGAGCCCAGTACCGTGTTGCTCAGCACATGTCTCCAGCTCAGGACAAGTGGCAGGGGAGGGGTAGATGGGGCAGGACAGCGGAGTCAGTAACTGCGCTAACCAGACAACGACTGTTAGTTTTGAGAACGTTTGTTAACAAACCAAGGACCCATGTTCTTGTCCTCGAGGGCTGGAGATCATTTACGGTATTTGTGGTAAACAGCTGAAATCAAAACAGATTTTTAGACTGTTTGACCTGAAAAACAGGACACTGGAGAGACCTGGAACAAAGAGCACCCTGTGTTTAAGAGGAGACACTCATTTGTTCGTAACGTCAAACCAGTGACCCAACCACAGGCAAAAGACGCACAGGGACAGAAATAACAATTTACATTTTGCTGCCGAAGCCCACAGCAAAGCGAGTCTCCTGCCCGATCTGGGTGAACTATCTCAGAATTTCCTGTAAGAGATGAATGAAGGACACATACGGTACAGCTTGGAGCTCCCAGCTATTTACTGGAAATTCAGATAATCCCGCTGGGAAGGCCTGCTCAGTGCTAACCCAGGGGAACCTGCAGAGCTTGGACTAAGGGACTGGAAAGGCAAGCGTCCAGCCCTGACCGACTGACTTGAACCACAGCCGTACAGAGAAACTTCCATACTTTCAGCTAAAAACTCCATCCTCTATCACTGCCTATGGAACAGTTACAGTTTAAGCCTTTGAAAGCCTTTGTAAAGCATCAAAGGAAACAACTTGCTTCTAACAGAGACCCGCAGTTCCCAAAAGCCCAGCCTTGCACCATGAGTTCAGCATCCAGAAAGCCATGGCTGTCACCTCCCAGCCCTTCATTACACTTTCACATTAAAAATGATATCATGCAGATGCTGAGGCAGTCAAGAAAGAGATCAAGGACTCGGCAGGAGCTCATTGAACACCGAGGACCCCCCAGTGTCCAGAAACAGGCGCTGTGACAGCTATTCCTGCAGGAAATCCCCACAACACCGCCATGGAAGGGCCGGGTGCTGGACAGCCTCTTGGGAAGCTGCTGACGAACACCAACACTTCCGCTACAGTTAATTGGTAGAAAGGCAATGTATTCAGCACCACTTCAAAATCTAACTGGATGAGTCTTCCCAACCTCTCTAAACCCAAAGTCAGCACAAAAGAGAAGCAGCACCACCTGCCAATGGAACCCAAAGAAGACACGGAGGTTATGGCGGTCATTTTTCCACCAGGCTGGTATCCTTTACTTCTTCACTCCTCTTGTCAATGGAAAGCTCTCTGGCTGAAGGGCACCTCTCAGTGAAACTGGAGCGGGTGGCAGCTATTTTCAGTTTACTGGCACTGCCCAACTGCATTATCTGATTAAAGAATGCAAGAACTGTACTTACCAAATATTTCCCCTCCACTGGCGTACTCTGTCACCAGATAAATCATCCTCTCCGTCTCCATAACCTGGGCACAAGGACAGAAAAGGGACAGATAAGGAGGCTGCTGGGTGTGAAAAGAAATGCAGCTCATTGAAGTTTTATTCCTGCTCCAACACCTGGAACTGCTTTCATCATCCTCAAGGAGATTTTGATTCCAGACTGAATATCTGACTATTATCATTATAGACCCCCTTCTCCTTTTTCATTTACACCTTTTAAGCTTTATAAGCTCAGGGAAACAGGATTTTTAAGCTCGGATTCCTGATGAAAAGCTGTGAAAGGCTCTGAATTCCCAACACCAGGTTTTTGTAGTTTTTATCTATAAATAAATACCACTGAAAGCACCCAGATGAAATACGCTTCACAGTTGGTTCTCCTTTCTCACCTTAGCAAAGCCAAGCTACAAGTGTCACCTGCTCAGCACCACAACAAAAGCTTTAGATGGAATAAACCAGGTTGCAGAAACAGGTTTTTGGCTCAAAAATAAAGATTTAAGGAGTCAGCTTGTAAAGAAGCATTCCCTGAGAACACTAAGAATGCCACAGTTCTGCAGTGCCTGCTGTAAGCATCTCAGCCCTGGCTAAACATTAACCTCTGCCGCTTCTGCTCAGGTTTAACTCCTTGAAATACAAACAATTGCTCCTAGTTGTCAGGGACAGGGAGTAGCAGGCTGGGATGAATGGACAGGGGCTGGTTTTAGAGAAAAGCAGCTTTTACAGAGCATCTGCTACTGGTATTGATGTTCTTCCAGGAAAGCACAGAACAGATTGGCAAGTCCTCGGGGCCACAGGGCAGCCGGGCAGGTGGAGGAGAGCAGGGGAGCTGCACGCTTCCAGGCCTGCTGGCAGATCACACTTACTCTCTCCCTTAAACTGAGAAGGAAAGACCGCATCCGGTTCCAACTGGGAAACTGCAAAGCACACAATAGCCATAAACAAATGGCAAGAGTCCAGCCCACAGCGGAAGCTTCGTCTCCCAGAAAAGCAAAGGATCAGCACACTTTCCCCCTCCTGGCCTGCTAATCAAAGTACTTGGAGACCTTGAAAACATAAAGGACCTTCCCACTATTTCACCTAGGAAAAACAGGATAACCCTAGAAGAAGCACTGCCACGCAGCGCAGAGAGATGGAAAAGCCACCGCAGGGCGCTCCTACCTGGTACAACCTGATGATATGGGGGTGGCAAAGCATCTTCATGATTTGAACTTCCCTGAAGATCTTCTTCAGGTTCTCCTCATCCAGTTGTGTTTTATCAATTATCTTGATAGCGACCTGGCAGAGCAGAAACAAAGAGCAGTTGAGCCAATCGCACATTAGAAAAAGCGTTTTTAAGCACAAATACTGCACCAGAGCCTGTTGAGCACTGTACAGAAACAGAATATGCTGTCCCAGCCTCAGAGAGCCTGGGATCCAGCTCTGGTAGGAGGAAGCTTTGTTCCCCATCTCTCAGGGAATTTTCTCCACAGAGGGTACCTGTCAAGAGAGCAGCATTCCAGAGGCAGTGGGAAATGGGAGAGGTCAAGCACCTCACCATCAAGGCATTCATCTATCTATTTTAAACCAGAAGTGGTCTAGAACACTACACTAATGCAGTTTAAACTTCCTTGCTTCTCTTCCCTCCACCTTCTCCAGAGCTGGCAGTTCCCAGCCCCTTTAGGCACCAAGACCAAAGCATTCCACTCCATCCCACTGTGAAAAAGTACCTCTCCTCAAGTCCACTACGAGAGAGGAATCTCCCTCCGTGTTTGTGAGCTGCGTCACCATCCCCAGACAGACCTCTCACTTGGAGTTGGTGCTTCCTCTGGGAACAGAACCGCTTCTACAAACCTTCTCCGGGTGGCTTTGCTGCAGCAGAATTTACAGAACTGCTGCCAAGGAAGAGTGCAGAATCATGCAAAGCCACGGGGAAGGGCATGCAAAGCAGCGCCGTGGTGAGAAACGCTGATGATGCACAACCAGGAGCCCAAAGCCCAACTCCCTAAAAGCTCGGCTTTTACCTGACCCCAACGCTTGCAGGAGATGAGGACGAGCCTTCCGCAGACAGAGCCAGGCCCTGGCCACAGGCAGAAAACCATGGTGGCACCCAATCTGCAGCGCCTGTGCTTTCCTCTAGTGCCAAAGCCCTAAATGATGCTCTAACGGGCACAGCACTGCTCAGAGACAAACAAAAGGATCCTTAGGGCCTCCAAGGGACCAATCTGGAGCACATCAAGATTAAGCTCTACATTTTATGATAAAGTCCTTGTCAGGGGAACAACCACCCTGCATGGAAGTCAAATCCCACAAAGGCACCACCGAGTACAATGAGCTGTTCCTTTCATTTGAACACTTTAATTCTAAGCACAGGAACGATTCCAGACTCCTCGGTCACTGCGCACGCTTCCTGCACCCGGAACAGAAACTGAACGGCAGCCAGGCCTGGCACTCGGCACTGCTGGCAGGAGCAGGGCTGCAGCCAGGACACGGGGTGAAACGGCAGAACCGGAGCCCGCTCCGTCAGGCTGCCCAGCACCGACTGGCAGGGATTAACAGAGGGACAAGCACTGCTGTCCCCTTCCAGGCTGGCAGCCTCCTGGGGGTGGCTCATCTCCCGCTGAGCAGCAGACAGGCGCGAAGCCCATCTTTCATCAGCTACGGTTCTGGGAGCTCTGCACGGCGTGGTTTCAAGGACAACGCTCAGGAGCGCAGGGAAAAGTGAAGAGAGCCAGAGGCGGTTGGAAAGCACTCGCTCCATGCTTTTCACCAAGGATTTTCCCTGCAGGAACGAGTGTTTGTAAAGCTTAAACCAATCTGTATAGAAAAAGCGAAGAGCAGCCTCCTCGCTGAGGGGAGCCAAGATGTCTACCAGGAGCCGTGAGTCATTTTCAGGCACAAATACATAAATGAAAACACAGCTCCGAGTATTCCAAACTCCTTACTCACTTCCCAGCTCTGCTCCAAGGAGATCCCATTTCCCAGGTTAATGACATGGCTTGAGCTGACGCTTTTGGCCAAGTTCAAGGTTTGTAAAGCTTTTGATCGAACACAACTTGGCCAGAAGGGCTGGACCAAATAGAGGACCTGGATTGCTCTGTTTTCCCCTTGGATAACACAGAGCAGGGAGGCTCCCATAACACACACAGCTCTCGAATCGGCAGCAAACGGACGCGAATGCCAGCCAACAAAGCTGTCCTCAGGAAGGATCTTACCACGAGTTCAGCCTGGCAGGTAAGCAAACCTAAACCCACCCTCAAAGCTATTGCCATGACTGACATGACATCTCCCAAGGGTTTCTTCAAAATGGTTTCATTCCATCCCAATGCCTCAGCAACTGAGGGAACATGAAAGGTGAAAGTGCCCTGAAAGAACTTGGGGAAAGCACCTTCGGCTCTGGCTTCAGGAAATTCAGAGTGTCCTCATGAACTTGTGAGGGTGGAAGTAGAAAATCCCCCTCCATGCACTGCAGCGGGGAGAGCACAGGGAATTTCAGAGGCGATGGCTTGCGTTTCACCTGGGGCTCTGCAGAGGGACTTCACTAGGTTTGTGTCAGAGCTCTGCTCCACACTGGGCTTCAGGATTGCCTCTTTTTCCAGAGAGAAGGAGGGATTTAAAGGCTTTCCAGAACAGATCAAGTTAGTCTCTCCATTCCTGAGTATCCCAGATGGCTGGTATTCTCCCTTCCCTTGAAGGATGATTCAGGATTTCAACAGTAAACAGATTGGCTGGAGTTCTCTGGTCACATCTGGACTGACTGCACCTGAAATGTGGTCACAGGGAAACAGCCACAATGGATTCTGCCCTGCTCTCCTTCTTCTGGGAAAGGCCACCCTACCAAAACCTCCCTCCTGACCAGGAAAGAGCCCCTGGATTTTGCTCCATCTTCCAACCTGCTGGTGCAGGTTGCCCCAGCTGCCGATCCAGGGTTATCCCGGCTGCCCACACTGCCTCCCCACCCTCACATGAAAACATTTCTTCCCAAGATCTCATCTCAATCCCCCTTCTTTCAGCTCAAAACCACTCCCCTCATCCTATCCCTGCACTCCCTGATCAAGAGCCCCTTCCTAGCTTTCCTGCAGCTCCAGATCAAGCAGCTGCATACGCAGCATTCCTATTACACCTAAACAGACTCCAGCCTGGACGCAGGAGAAGCCAAGAAGTGATTCCCACCTTGGGGCCCTTTCAGAACAGGTTTTCCTCCGTCTCAGGGCACCGCATTCACAGTTTTCCTCATTGCCCTCCACCCATAAAGCCATGAAGCTGCTGAACTCCTGTCCACAGGCAGCAAGGTCATAACAACGGCCATCAGGACATTGCACCGACCTCATTTTATATAAAGGGGAATGGAGGAAAAAGGTCTGGGAAAGCAGGATGACACCACGGGATGTTCTTGCCGTGTTTCCCACACCCGCTGAGCATTGCGTGTAAAAGGGGAAACACAAAGCAGCTTGGATGCGCTCCGCATCGCGGCAGCAATGGGAAGAGCTGATCATCTGAAGGGAGAGGAGGGAATAAGCACCAGGACGTCATGGGCATGGATCCTGCGGGAGGTTAGGTTGCCTGGAGACAGAGCCAGCGCGCAGGAAGCAAGGTGTTGAGAAACACGATGTGCTTCTGGGGCTTGGATATCTTCAAGCAATACTTACAAAGCACAGACCTCTACTTGGATTGAGGGATCTCCAGTGTGAGGAGTGAACACCATCACCCTGCTCATGTCGGAAACGTGCACAGAGCAGCCAGGACCAGTGCACGGCATCAGGTCCCCCCGCAAGGAAAGAGCTGATTAACAAGAGCAGCTCTGGTTTGGCTCCTCAGTCTTCTACACGGAATTCCCATTGCCAGCGTGCTCGAGGCTGCAACCAGGGAAACCAGCCAGCATCGCACCACAATGCGCAGCAGAGCCACAGGAAGCCTCTGTGACAGCTTCCAACGGATTTCCTCAGGCTCCTGAAGGGTTAAAGTAGGGGCTTCTGGAAGAGATTAAGCACCAATGTCTTGGCTTCCCTCCCAAAAACAGCACCAGCCTCCAGAGGGATCCGTCATCCCGAATAACAATCCCTTTCACTCAGCCGCTCCCTCTGCCCTGCCAACGCCAAAGCAGCAGTGGCTCCGCGCTGAGCCCCTGCACAGGATTATGCCCGCATTATACCCGCATTCCAGGGGGAGGCTGGCTTCGGCACCAGGCACTGGAGTTTTAGATGGAGTTACACCACGTGCAGTTACATCCAAGGGCACAACAGCTCCGCATTAAAACAGGCTGCAAGGACATTAAACATCATACCGGGATCACAGCAGCACCAGAGCAAATTGACAGTGATGGATAAGATGGAACAAATCCCTATTCTGCTTCCTATGCCGTCAAGTCCATTTGGGAATATGGCATTCCAGGCTCTGAAATGCAAACTTGGGTAGATATTTTCCTAAGCCTGAGAGAGTTTGGTCTTTTCCCCACTGAAGCGAATCCGGTTGGATATTCAACGCAAACCAAGAGCCACAGGCAGCACAGAAAAGGGAGTAGGGCTGTGATATTCCCAGGCCATGTCCTGAGGCAGCCGTGAGCTACCCACATGGAAAACTGGACTGCTGTGGAAGTTAAAGACTCTAGAGGCCCAAAACGCTTCTGTGTGCACTGGGAGTTTGCAATCGGCAGGGACCGTACCAGGAACACAGCTGTGATGGGAGCACATCAGAGCAACACAGCTGCACGGAACCGAGCATGCGGACCAGACACATCTATACGGAGAGGGTGGGAGGCGCGCTGGGAATGAGCTCCTTCCCCACTTGGCTTCTCTATCTGAGTAAACCCTGCTCCCTCACCCGCTGCCTGTGAGAGCACACTTGGAAGGGGATAACATCACCTTGATTCCTGTGATTGCTTATAAAGGTGCCAAATGTAGTGGGATCTGGAGTCTACAGAGCAGGGAAAGGACCAAGGTTTTGATAGGAAGGTGAAAGATTAAGCAAAATGCCGGCTCCAGATGATGTATTCCTAAATTTTTCGCCACTGCGACTCCCGCAGCAGGGATCAGATGGCCGTTTCTATGGGAACAACTACGCAGCAGCCCCGTCACAAGCTGCCCTGTAACCAGCGCTTCCTTACAGCTCAGCATGGAACGCATCATCCGCGTGGAGCATCCAGAGAGGCAGGATCCCAGGCTCCTCCACGTGACCGCGCTCCCAGCGCCGAGGGCAGCACACGTGGGCACGTACGGCGAATACCTACGGCTCCGCAAGCCTGTCCAAACCGCCAGGATTCATGGATGCCCAGTAGCAGCCAATCCCTTCAACATCTGCTTCAATCTTGGCAACTGCTCCTGCCCATAAGAATGTTCATTCCGGGGTGTTCCTCTCCGGGGAAAAAACACAAGTGATAGCAGAGCACTGGTGCCTCAACAGAACCAGCTGGGAGAAGATGCCCACCTCTGGGAAAAGTACAGTGATACCAAAGTGAAAGCAGCGTGCAGGCCAAGTGTTTCTTACCTTTCGTGCCACTTTTTTTTCTCTGGATCACTCATCCCCTTCCCCTAGAAAGAAACCTAAGCACCTGCAGGCTGAACATTAACAACTGATGAGGGACCAAGGCTAATTAAAGCCTGAATCCCAGAAAAATGTCCATGGAATCACAGAACCATTCGAGTGATCCTAAAAGTGGACCTCAAAGCCCATCCAGTTCCACCCGTCTTTCATGGGCAAAGACAGAGGAGAGATGTTATTTTCAACTTTACTGGTAATGCCGGGGCAACGTCATCGCCCTGAACCCTTGTGAGAGTAAACTAAACCATGCCAGCAGCCAGAAAGTCAGACCTCATGTCCATGATTCACCTTTCTACGCAAGCTGAAGCACAACACAGCTCCTCAGAGGATAGACCAATTCCAGTGCCTCCCCGTGCAGCTCCATGCTCTCCCAGCACCATCCAGAGCTGTCAACCCCAGGCTGGGGACAGCGCGTGGCACAGGGCCAAACATCACAGGCAGCAAAGGTGTCACAATCTCATCACTGCCACTTCATCCACGCGTACCAACAATGTTCCTCTATCCCAACGAGCCAGCAGCTTTGGCTGGAAAACAGAGAGACCAGCAGGAACCAAGGGCCCAGGATGTGCAGAGAGTTCTAGAGGCGCTCAGCAGTCCTCACGTCTGTGACAAACACCCATCGCTGTCTCCCAGCTCCAAACACTAAAGCAAGGGATGGAAAGCATCGTTGGAGCAGGGAGACGCTGCTGTTTGAAAGCAGATTCAGTGCTGCTGTACTGGAATTCTGATTGCGGCTGCTGCTTTGCTTTGCCACCGTAAATCCCGTTCTGAGGGAGCCAGGCAGCAGCTGATATGCGAGCGCAGGCTCTGGCTTCTCTGAGCACTTGGTGAGGGTAATAATGTCCTGAAGAGATTTAATTTCTAGGGAATGTTTAAATCTTGAGGAGTAAACAGCGAGTCAGGGACAGGGCTAAACACAGGTAAATGCAGCAGGGGTGCAGAGAAGCTGAGCCGCAGCCTGGAAGTCGCTCAATGCCGCTCCTTGTCCATGTGAAACGCGGGGCCAGCAGGGAACAAAGCCTCTTTGACACTCACAGAGACTGCAGGAAAACGAAACAAACACATAAAGCCAATCTACAGATCCAGTTGGGACCTTAAACCAGGGCTGCAATGCAAAGGTTTGCAGGAGCTGAACTTTCCCTTGTGTACGAAGCCTGAGGGCCCGATAGAGACTGCTTCCAGCTCCAGGAACCATGGCAGGATGGTGATGCAGAGGAAGGGGTCCGCGATGATCACTGCAACGCACATCTCTGAGAAGGGGCTGCACAGAAAACACTCCTCCCTTCCAGTCTAAACACACTGTGGTTTTCCCATTTCACTGTATTTCCCATTTCTCACCCATTGCACCGGGAAGCTGATGACACAGTTTGATTTTTCCATCAGTCGACTGAAAACACTGACTTTCCAAGATCAAACCGCAGCAGCTTTTGGATTATTGTTCTTATCCCAGATCTCACAGCACAGCAGGATGCAGGAAAAAGCAAAGGAACTCCGTATTCCGGCAACTCTCACATTCAAACAGCCACAAAACCCAGAGGCATGTGTTCCCTGTGAATTCTTGCTGGCTGTATCCCATGGATAACAGGCATTTCTGGTACAAACACTGTTTAGCAGCATCCTGTGCTCTCCAGAAGGGCCGAGTTTCCCTCTGCAAGCACATCCCAACACACCACAGCATTAATGCCCCCACACAGCTAAACTGTTCTTTCAACACAAACCCAACAAACCATGATGAAAGCGGAAGGCACAGCTGGAAGTTTGCACAATTGTGCAGCTTCAGCTGAGGCAGGTGAGCTCCACACCTCCACCAGGACGGGGCTGGATATGTTCGGCTGTGCAGAGCTGCAATGCCTGCCCTGCCCTTGATGCACGGCTGAATGAAGCTCAAGCTGCAAAATCATAGAATCATGAGGGCTGGAAAAGCCATCTAAGCTCATCCAGTCCAACTGTCAGCTCAACCCTACCAATTCTGCTAAACCATGTCCCGAAGTGCCACATCGACACGTTTTGAACCCCTCCAGAGATGGAGACTCCACCCCTGCTCTGGGCAGCCTCTGCCAAGGTTTCATCACTATGTCAGTAATTAAATTTTTCCCAATATCCAATCTAACTCTCCTCTGGTACAACTTGAGGAATTTCCTCTCATCCCATCGCTTGTACTTGGGAGAAGAGAATAGTGCCCATCTCACCACAACCTCCTTTCTGGGAGCTGCGGAGAGTGATGAGGTCGCCCCTCAGCCTCCTCTTCTCCAGGCTGAGCAGCCCCAGGTCCCTCAGCCGCTCCCAGAATCCCTGGGCTCCAGACCTTTCCCCAGCTCTGTTCCCTTCTCTGGATGAGCTCCAGGCCCCTCAATGCGCTTCTGAACGCAGGATCTGAGCTGCAGCCTCAGCAGTGGCAAAGGGATTTGTGCCTCCTCAGAAGGGGACAGGGACCCCAGAGAGTTCCCTGCAAACTTGGCAGACCATGTGGGAACTGATATAACTGGGACGGGCAAGCTGGAGCCAGGAGAACAGTTTTGGCTCCTAAACCAGAAGCCTGAAGAATTGGAAGTGGCACTCCATTTGTTTAAATTACCCCCTGAAACTCTGCTCCAGATGTGGGAACAGTTGCTCTGGTAGCCCTGAATGCAACCAAGAGTAAATTGTTCCAAGATGCACATCTGCATCTGCCCAGGATGAGGCGGATGGGCTGCCAAGTCAGGATCTGATTTCCCTTACCGGATTGGCTTCTTAAAGAGCTCCTAACTGGAAACGACAGCAGAGAAAGGCAGAGGGAATGGGTCACCGTCACGACTGCCTCGTCAGAGTCACAATCTCCGTTTTCCTGGCTCCTTCTCCAAGCAGAGCCCCCGAGCAGAGTCTGCCCTGCTTGTCCCCCTTGCAACGTCACCCTTTAAGCGAAGAGGAAAATGAAACCTGTCCCTTGCTGGCTGCACAACAAGCAGCTCCAGGAATTCCATCACACACGTGATGCACCCTGCCCACACAAGCACCGCTCCGAGGGCAAGAGGGAAAAAGCTTTCTCGTTTCACCCATGAAGCAGCGGAGTCTCTGTGCCCGGTGTACGTGCCAGCTCCCAGGGACGATGTCTGGCCTTTCTGTGGTTTCCAGAGCCGCACCAGAGCCCCTCGACCCCAGGAGCTGTCGCGTTATAGATCCTTACGTAAGGGCCAGTGACGTAAATACAGCCTCCCCTGAAAGGCCAGAGGTACAGGATGAGCCAACAGGCAAGAACTTCAGCTCACGTTTCCCATCTCCCCTGTTCATTCACTCCTCTCACTCGGGATGACCTTGCTCTCCAGGACAACTGTTACCAGGAGCAGATAAATGAAATTCCTACTAACTCCAACTGTACCCACATGAAAATAAAAGCACCAGCTCACAAGGCCGATTGTTATTTTTCCTCTCTTTAAACGTGGACGAAAACAGCTCATTTACCAACTGCAGGGCTGGTAACACTAATAATTAGTGCTGCCCCCAACGCTGGACACCAGATAAGCCTGCGAGGCAGCAGGAGCTCCTCTTAGGAAGAAAGAACACCCCAAGAAACAGCCAGGCTAGTGAAGAAGCCTCCAAGGCAACATGCTCTTCTCCCCTCCATTGCCAAATCCTCCCTCTCTGCCCTTGACCTGCACAAATCCCAACACATTTATTTTATAGAATCACAGAATCATGGAATGGTTTGGGTTGGAAGGGACCTCAAAGCCCACCCATTTCCATCCCCTGCCATGGGCATGGACACCTTCCACTGGATGAGTAGTGGCACAGCACCTCACAAGATGAGGATCAAACATCCCCGTTCCAACACAGTCCCGGCAATGCTCTCCTCTCCTCCTGCTGTATGCGAGAACCTGGCTCTCGCCTGTCCAGGGCAGCCGGCCAGCTGAGGGTAAACAGCTCTGCTCCATCCCTCTGGGGAGAATGGAAGAAAAAAAGCTTTCCAACGTCACTGGATTGGAACGCGAGGGAACCAAGGGCACTTGGTAGGGGGAGAGAAAGGACAGCCTCACCCCCCAACCTGTTTGCACGCAGCTCTCAGCTGTAGAAAACAGACAGAGCATTCGACAGCCCAGCTGGGCTTGTGCTTTACATCCCTTTGCTCTGAGGGGCTAAGGAGATATTTCAGTTCACAAAGAAGTTATGTTAATCGAGTGAATCATTTGATAGGAATGTACAGTCATCCCGATGCAATGGAAAACCTAGAGATTAAAGCGTTCACTCTACGCATCCAGCATAAAAGGTTAGAGTAGCGCTTCTTGAAAAAGCATTACTCATCCTGCTCCGCTGCACCTCACTGCAGAGGTGTGGGGAAAGGAGGAGGAGCAGCATCAATAAGTTATCAGCTGTGGTACAAAACGACCAGGTAAGAGCCATAAAAAGCATAAAGCGAGATGTAAACCACCTCAGATGTAAGAACTCACTGCAGCAGGGACACCTCCCAGCCACTGAACCTCGAAGAGGATGATGTTTGAGGCAGGTTTTCAGCTCTGCCCCACTCTCACTGCATCCACAGACATGCCTGTCACGGCAGCACTCACACGCTCCTGCAAGCGTTACAGGAAGCTGACGGAGGCTCTGCTGGAGCGCTGAAGCTCTTCACCTACAGAAAAATAGAGGGAAACAACGCAGTCTTGGCTGAAAATAGCACGAATCCTACATTGCATGCATGCGTGCCCAGGCTTCCAAAGCAGTGGCCAAGAGTGCGAGTGCCCTGTTAGAACCCAGTTGTGCAGGGGCGGTTTAAGGATGTTCGTTTACAAAGACTGAGCTCCACAGCGATTCTACACATGGTTCTTTACCAAGGGTTACAGAATGAGCTCGTGTCCTCCCTGTTCCAACTTGATTTTATGATCCCATCACACTTTATGACCTGAAACGCAACAGTGCATAAGCAGAGCCAGCTCCCTGCATCACCATTCCACTGGGAGACGGGAAGACAGGCGGCAAATCCACCTCGATGGGATGGAAGCTGGAATTCCTCCCATGCCACACATCCTCCTGGCACCCCTCCTCAACTGCATTCAGGTCTGTCAAAAAGTACTGCCATGAAGAGAGCACACGGATAGATCCGAAGCTGTTCCAATTCTTACTGAATGCCAGCAGATGTATTGCTGGAATTGGCCTCTAGCTCACTCGTGACATTTATTTCCGCAGCCTTCAAGCCGACAGATCTGTTATATAAAGCTCAGACCCTTCTTCTCCTGCATGAGCCGATTGCCTTCTTGACAAGGGCCTGGTGTGTGCTAGGAAAACCTTCATTCCTCCACAGCCAAGGATGATCCATCTCACCCAAACGTTCCCTGCCCAACAGCCTGCTGGATGCCCAGCCAGCACCAGCCCTGCCAGCGGCTGCTCGACTGCAAAGCATATGCCAAGGATCGAAGTCTCTGTCGGGAGTAGGCTGGCTATGAGGAGCAAGGACCAGCCCTAGGGATGAGGAAGCCTCCACAGAGCCTAAAGCTCGAAGCGAGCCAGAACACCACCTTGGAAACAAAGCTCATGTGCCATAAACCCACGCACACATCCCTTTACGGTGACAGATCCTCCTGCCCTCAGGGTGCCACATCGCTCCTGCGCTCGCACACCTTCCCAGCCGAGCCGGGCAGCCAGACAGCGAGGGCTCATTAAGTCGCCACGCGCTGTAACTGCAGGTCACTGCCAAATACTATCTTTTATCTAAACAAAAGGTTACAGGATCAGGCTTGTTTTATGCAACAACGCCCTCAGTGCTTCCACTCCTGAGAGCGAGCAGTTAGGTCTGTACACCTCGCCGAGCCATCAGCCACCTTCCTACCTCCACCTTCTATGAACCAATACCAAATTAAAACAATACCAAATTAAAGGATATTCTCTCTCCTGAGCTGCGCCTCCAGTTTGGGTTTCTGTACCAATAAATATCCAGCAGGATTCCCCCCAAGAAGGTTCTCATGAACTGGTGGTTTAAGCTTTACTGGAAACCGTGTTCCCTACCACGCTAATTTTTCAAATCAATCACTTTCTCATTAAGTGATTTGAATACTTAAGTCAGAAGTGAAAGGAAGGTTCTTACTCATGAGACCTAAACAACACTGGTCCTTCATCACAGCTTGCAGCTCTTGATAACCACCTCTGCTTCTGGCACAAGATGTCTAACACACCATGATCTTCACACCTTTGGCTGGCTGGAGATTGCACACGTTGTACTGCCCTGGCAGAGACCGGCAATGCTCCTGTGGGTGGGTAATACCGGCAGTTAGAGAACCATGAAATGGTTTGGGTGGGAAGGGACCTCAAAGCCCATCCAGTTCCACTCCCCGCCACGGACAGGGACATCTCCCACTGGATCAGGGGCTCCAAGCCCCATCCAACTTTGCCTGGAACCCCTCCAGGGATGGGGCAGCCACCACTGCTCTGGGCAACCTGGGCCAGGGCCTCCCCATCCTCACAGCAAAACATTTCTTCCTAAGCTCTCATCTCAATCTCCCCTCTTTCAGCTTTGAACCGTTCCTTCTCATCCTATCCCTGCACTCCCTCATCAAGAGCCCCTCCCCAGCTTTCCTGGAGCCCCTTTCAGTCCTGGAAGCTGCTCTGAGGTCTCCCCACAGCCTTCTCTTCTCCAGGTTAAACAACCCCAGCTCTCTCAGCCAGTCCTCAGTTCACCTCTGTGGCCTCCTCTGGACTCGCTCCAACAGATTGATGTCCTTCCTGTGCTGAGGACTCCACATCTGAATGCAGGGCTCAGGTAAGTAGAGATGGATTAACTCACCAAGGTACAGTATCTCAGCAGCTTGCAGTCAGCTGCAAACAACCCAGCTCCCTGCCCTAAACCTGACCATCTGCAAAGACAACGTCGGTGAAACCCACCCACCCCAGCATGCCCTCCAACTGTGCCCCAGAAACTCCTGGGCTTCTTTGTGAGACGGCAGCTCTGGACCTGCTTTATCCAGCAGTTCAACACAAAACACATCAACAGTCCCTGGAGCACAGCTGGAAGCTGATGCCTATCCCCTCCCACGGGAGTTCCCTCATCACTAGGCTACAAAATCATGTTCCCGCTTGCTTTCAGGCTTTGATGATACAAATCTGACGTTCCTTCCTACACAGAACCCCAGCTTCAACACAAGAGGCAGCACATCCCCTCCCTCCTTAGCCTGTAGATGCCATTTCCCATCTCTCTCCCACCCACCCACAGGCACCACACACACCCATGATGGATCCTCGGGTGCAGCCAGCAAACCACAATGACTTCTGAGCTGGAGGACTCCACAGGCACACTCTGCTGCCCTGCACAGGGATTTGCTCTTCCCATGAGCACAGGTTGCTGAAGAAAAGGGTCAAGCTGCATCGGAGCAGAAGGAGCTTGATTTTTTTCCAGGCAGCAAATCAAAGCCACACAATAGCATTTTGTTTAAGGAGATCTGGGAAGGGAGAGGAGCCCCTGATCCAGTAGGATGCATCCCGGCCCATGGCTGGGGGTGGAACTGGATGGGCTTTGAGGTCACTTCCAACCCAAACCACTCCATAAGTCTACACAGAAGTGGAGCCAGAGGTGCTTTTCCCACACAAGCTTCCAAGGGTTTCCCATGTGACGGAGACCGTTCACCACCCGGAGCCGGGGATATCCTCTCCCAAACATAAGGCACGCTGGGCTGCGGAGGGGCTAGCATGCAGGCAGGCAAAGGGGCTGCCCCCACTGAAGGCACACAGCATTAGCTGCTCCTCCTCGAGCCCTGCATCAGCTCCCCAGGTTTCTAAGAGTCTAACAACGCCAAACCACAGACAGCTCAGCACAAAGCAGCTTCCTAACACTGCTCAAACAGAGCTGTTTGCACCAGTGTCTGTGCAGACAACGGAAACTGCAGGATCAAACTGCAGACGAGATCAGAATTGCCGCTCAAAACATAGAAATGTATTTAACAGGACAAAAAAACAAAGCCTAGCAATAAAATAAAAAAGTAACCTTAACCACCATTTCAATTGAGAGTTCATATTTCTATTCTAACAAACAGCTGGAGCGTCCCAGGCACTGAATTTCACCACCACGTGGATGCAGAGCTGAGGTTTCCACCCATGAGATGGCAGAGGCACCACGGGAGACTCCGTGGAGCAGTGTTTGTTCTGGAACCCAGCAAGGAAATGCATCCCCTCTGCCCAAATCACTTTTCCCCCCAACCTGACAGGATCTTAACTGGGAAGACAGGAAGCAAAGCTTTGTTCCAGGCAGCAAGAGCGGCAGTCCAGTCCCACAGAATACAGCATAATGTTTTCCAGTTTGGAGCTCTACACGTGGGAAAACAAAGCCCGGTTTGCTGTTTCCCTCAGAGACACAGAACTCCTCAAAAACAGTCGGGCTGGTACCTCCACAGAGCTCCTCGTGTTCGGGCGAGGTGGCTATTTGGATGATGACTCACCCCTACAAGCCAGGGCACCCAGCCCCAAACTGCTGACTTAGGGCTTGGGATGCAAATCCGCCAGGAAGCAGCGTTTCCCTGCCAAAGGCCGAGGTGCCCAGCCCTGGTCAGTGCTGCACGTCACGACGGGATGCGCCGTGGCAGCCAGGCTGCTCCGGGCACAGCCAGCAGCGGTGGTGCCACACAAGCAGCTCTGAGACGGAGCTTCCGATCGCGTGTTTATTTAGGAAACGTGACTGTGAGCAGTGTTTGGGGAACAACCTGTACCTGCAACTGAACAGTTATACCAGTTCTGATGCTGTGAGACCGTATAGCAGGGAATAAAGCAGAGAAAATACTGGTAAAAGATAGCACAATAAAGAGAAAATCTCTCCCTCAGCTGCAGTTCTCGCCTCAAGGAGAGATTCAAAGGGAAGAGGACAGGAATGAGCAAATTTATAAAACAATCTTGCTCTCGTCGATCTTCTAAAGCTGCTTTTTTCCCCCCCTTCTCCTATCTGTGCTCCACAGAACTGACACCCCAACAGCAATGTTGGAGCCACAGCCTGTGATGAGCCCAGCAGGAATCATTGAATCCATTTCAATGCTGTTTTGGCACCCAAAACCTTTTAATAACCCACTCAATTAGGAGGAAAACAATTTCTAAGCATCAGTTCTGTGGCCACATTGTTCCGAGCCCATTGACATTTATTTCGCCATGACCTGGGTCCAGGCTAGGAATGGCAACGCCATGCAGGGAGGAAAAACGCTGAGAGACGCTGTTGGAGCAACAGGAGCAGAGACAGCTCCTCCCCGTGTCAATGCCGATGTTGGTGCTGCTCAATCCTTTTCTGGCCAACCTCACTGAGGAGCTGAAAATGCTGGAATACACGGAGTAAGAAGACAAACCAACAAAGTGATGGCGTGCCATCAGGATGCAGCCCATGGATACCTAGATTAGATTTCTCAATGTGAGGGTGGCGATGCGCCAGCACAGGTTGCCCAGAGCAGTGTTGACTGCTCCATTCCTGGAGGTGCTCAAGGCCAGGTCGGATGGGGCTTGGAGCCCCTGATTATGGGAGCTGTCCCTGCCCATGGCACACGGTGGAACTGAATGGGCTTTGAGGTCCCTTCCAACTCAAACCATTCCATGATTCTATGACTGTTTACAAATCAAAGAGTCTGAGAATGAAGCAACTGAATCAGGCCCAGCCATACAGAGCTGTGTACAAGCGCTCACCATTATTCACTAACAATTATCCAGGAAAGGGAAACAACTGAACAACTTCTGTGAGTCTGTCAAACATTCACATCCACCACAGTCTTTAAAAACCAACTCGGAGGCTTTGCCAAAGCACTGAGAGGATCAGCAGAGCTCATTTCCACTCCCCAACACCAGACCCTGAAGTTTAGCATCACCTCAGCAGCCCCTGACACCGCAGGGAGCTCTTCCCGCCCAGGGATGACAGGGCAGGATTGGGAGAGGTGCGGGCACAGGGCCTGGACCTCGCTCCGCACAGACCTGACCCACTCCTGTCTCCCTGTGCTGGGAGCCAGCGTTTGTTGCCATGGTGAAAGCTCTGACACACTGCGTTTCCCCACTGATTTCCTGCTGCACTACAAACCACAGATGCTTCGCACAGTGCCGCTTAACCGTGCGGCGACAAGGAACCCCGCCACCATCCACATCACCCAAACGAAGAACAGATTCGGCCACACGCTGTCCTTCCCTGCTCGTTCTGCCAGCAGCATCTTCCAATTCAACTTTAGCTACACCACTATCAAATCAAATCTCTCCTTGACTCGTCTATACTAATTAGGTGCTCCATCCGAGATTTCTCAGGACATGGAAGACCTGATACACTTCTGAAGAGCTGATCTTGCATCCTAAATCCATCTGCCTGTAAATTAAGCCCTATAAAAGGTCAAGAAATTTGATCACCATCCAAAAATGCTGCTCTAGAAGGAAAACACGCATGCCTGTCCAGATTGCGACTGAGACAACTGATAATCCCAGGCCTAGGACAACCCACCGGCCAACCTTGGAGCGCCGAGTCCCTGCTGCCAGACATGCTCTCACAGCAGCTCACACTCCACGCTGACTGGTGAGATGCAAGGGCTCCTGCAGGACTTCTGCAAACCCGGATTCTGCAGCACAGAATATGCAGTTCTGCTCAGAGCAAAGCACGCCGACATCCTCCAGCCAAACACAAACTCGAGGCCTGCCATTCCTGCAACATGTTTTAGACAGAAACACCAGCAGCCACTTTCCTGTTCTCCTGGAGATGCTGAAGCGCAGTCAGTAAATCCCTGACACTTTCACAGGCTCTGCCAGTTCCCCACCGACCGAGTGTCTCCAGAAAAAACAGCACCTGCACACCAAGGACGATTGGTTTCCATGTGTTCTCAAGCAGCTCCAAGATTCCCAGCTGAGGTTTTCCCAAAGACAACACCTGCTGCAAACCCAGTGCTGTTTCACGGGCTCCACCAAGTTGTCTTCCAAAACACTGTTTTAGAACTGCTTGTCTTGCCATGATTGGATTTGGAGCACAGCATGCCAGAGTGACCACTGCCACCAAAACAGATGGACAAAGGAGGGTGTTTCTCCAGGAAACCCACCGGCTGGGGACTGCACTCTGAAGATCTACCGAAAGGAGAATTTATCACTCTCATCCCATCCTTGTCTTAAAAAAAACAGTGGCACAGACTCCAATCCTGCTCTGGAACTGCTAAACCACTGTATTCTCCTCTGAGCTCACGTGAAGCCACCAACCTCCCGACTGGCTTTCCCACTGCTCAGCGGTCCAGGAAAACCACAATCCAGTTCCAACTGCGGCACCAAACTGGGACCAACAGCAGGCACACAACAGAGCAGAGATGAAAGCCCACAGTGTCACAAATGACTCAGACACTGAAGAATCACCTGCTAAGTGCGAAAATACTTCCAGTCGTCCCTCCCTGGGCTTTTTCCTGGGTAAAGGGAGCCTCAGCTGGAAAACTGCTAATATTTGGTTCTGACTCAGTCCAGGCTTCCCTGTGCCCTTCAGCTGCTGCAGGGAGCACAGAACCCTGCGGCTGTGCCAGGTAGTGGGCGCACAGCACCCACGCTGCAGCACACGCTAGGAGGGAGCCACCGTGATTCCCTTCTCCACCAACTCAGTGTTTCATTTCCAGTAACACAAAGCAGCCCATCAAACTAGCATGAAGGAAAAGTCTCTGGGTTTTTTATCCCACACTTCCCAAAGTGGCTCAGGTGAAAAACAATGGCCCTGGAAGCCAAATGTTAAAATCATTGAATGGTTTGGGCTGGAAGGGACCTCAAAGCCTATCCAGTTCCAGCGGCTCGTTATCCCACCCAGCAAGGGGAAACCTTACTGGCACTGCAGGAGTATGTTATCCTTCCCATCTTCCAAAGCAGGCCAGAACAATTCCCTGCCGAGCCCATGGGGCTCCTGCATAAGCAGGCACTGCCTGAGTTGGTGCAGGTCAGGAGCAGCCTCGGCCGGGAGGCGCTGCATGTGCTGCCAGGAACCCAACTCATCAGCAGCGCTCCAGCCCAGCCGATAACCCTGACAGAGCCACTCGTGAAATCACAGCCCGAGGATTTCCTACAAGCACGTCTGGAGAGGAAAGACCAAGTGTACAGACAAACCCTTTCCAGCTTCAGAGGCTGCCGGTGCTACTGAGCTTAGACTAAAATTCGGGAAGTGCAGAAACGTGGCCAGGCTGTTACGGGCCAAAAGGCAAACATTTTCCTGCAGCATCAATTATTCCAGCACAAAGGAAACTACAGACAAGGTTAAGGACCAGATCCCCTTGCCATCACAGCAGCACACAAGCCCACATAGCGGACATTTCCCAATGCAGACAGCAGACAGACCAGCTGCTAACACAGCTCCGCAATAGAGCTGGTGACTGCCAGGACCATCGTACCTACAAGGCAGCAGTGATCCCAGGCCTCGAGCTGAGCTTAAAACCTTTCCTGAAGAGAAGCCAGCTGGAGAGTCAGAGATCTTTTGAGGAAAGGAAAAACCTTACGAAAGCTTGCCCTGCAGAAATCCATGTGCACTTTCTGTGCCTTGAAAGGGCTTCCCTTCATCTGCCTCATCCCAAGTCACTTCCAACAGGACTGACCATATTTTTAAAGTTATTGGAAGGAGGCACGAAGCTTCCATCTGTTTGCTGAGAGGCAGCAGACATCGGCAGCCTCCAAACCCAGCCCTTAATTGAAACACTTTAATCTGCTGCCGCGGCCCCACATTCTCTTCTATTCCCAGCAGCGCCGAGGCGTGCGCTATCCTAATGGAGCTCTGACAGTCGCCCTGTGCCTGGCTCCCTGTCAAACCACCCCAGCCTCCAGCTCCTGGCCCACAGTCGCACGCTGATGCCCTACAGAGACTCCTTTTCTTCTAAATGATCTTTGAGACGTGATAATTAATGGACTGTAACAGCAATCAGATGCTTTAAGAAGCTGAAGGCAGAGCTTCCAATTGCCAGATCATACACGAATGCAGCAAACGCCGAACAGATACCGGACCGCAAAGAAACCATTAAATAGGACGGTCAGTACCACAGCATCCTCAGCGTTCCACAGCACCAGAGTTCAGGCCAGGCACTGCATCCACCCACAAGCCAAGATGCCAACTCCACGAGCACAGAGGGCCACAGCAGGGCTCGGCTGCCTGGTTTGGGGAAGTCTTCCTGACAGATCCTCAATGTCAGGAGAAGCCCACACCTGGATTGAGCCACCCTGGCTTGGCATTGTCCCCAAAGACTGCTGGGATAACCAGAAGCACCAGCAACATTCCAGCACCATCAGGACCTGTGTGTGTCAGAATTAAACACCTCAGGATAGCACCCAGCAAAGCATGGCAGCGAACATCCTGGGAAAGCTGACTATCCACCTGGTGCCGGGGCTGTTCCGGGATCTCCTGCCCATCCTCTGAACATCACCGATGAGTGGAGCTCGGCTCCCCCAACACACGCAAGCAATCGCTGTACTATTTTTGAGCACAACGTGTCAGCTCCACTGGGTGTGGGAGTTTGTTTGTGTGGGATAGAATGATTCGACTGCTTTGAAACTTGGCTGAAGCCACACAATTCCCTTTTTGTGGAACCCCTTTGATGGCCATTTAACAGGGAGGGCGAGGTTCAGCCTCAGCCACACAGGCTCGGGGTCGGAGTTGCTAGAAAAAGACACACGGTGACTAACGATGAATCAGTTTTCAGCGGTTTCTTCATCTTAAGTGTTAAAGCAGCGCATTAAACCCTGGATCGGGATCAGGGAAAGGGCCTGGTCTGTCACAAACGAGTGCAATGGCTTAAGAGTTCCCAAATCGCCCTACTTAGACCTGCCAGGCTCCACAGGGAGACGCCTGAGTCAGCTTAACCCTTGCTTGTGGACATTCAGCTGACAGCAGCGTCTCGGTTGTGCTGTGCAGACAACGCTGGACTGATGGACAGATGGCAGGATGGACGGACGGAGGGAATTGCATATGGACAGAAGGCAGGAATGACGGACCACAGCACCCACCACACTCACAAGGGGAAGTTGCAATTCATATGAGAATCTCTCCAGCCATGGAGAACTTCCACTACAAACTGCAACTTCCACACTGCTGGCCATGTCGGAGCTTCTTCCTGAAGTCTCATTTCAAGGGGGAATATGGAGCCATTACACAATTGTCCTGACAAAAGCACGAGGAGTTGAGCTGCTCAGGCCAGCAGGTTTCTATCGCGATCACACGCAGCCGGTACAGGACGTGGGGAAAGACGCACAGTTGCTGCTTCTCCATGAAAACATCCAATACGGGAGGAGCCCAGTCTCCTGGCAACACACAGCTCTTTCCTTATTTCCCTCTAACGCGATTCCTTCGTCAAGCACAGAGGAGGATACAGCTCTAGAAACCCTAATTAGGCCTCCGCAGCATTCACAAAACCTCTGCGCTATCTACCAGAAAAAGAGGCACTGATCCCTTCCTACACCACAGTCAATCCTCTTCCTGCTCTCTTTCCTCATAGGGGCAATTCCTGCCCCAGCTCAGCAGCACCACCACCCCGTTGCCTGGTGTTTGGTCTGCTCCCACAGCTTCACTTGGCCTCATCCATGGCAGCCCCGAAGCTCCAACACATGATTGGGAGGAAGGGATACTGGAAAAGAGGTGGGAGGCAGCCAGGTGGAAGAGGTACAGGAGAGGCACCCACATCCCCCTGCAATTAAGCTAACAGCAACACAGTAGGTACTAATTACCACAGCCCTTTTGGGCTGTTCCTCACACAGGACACGTGCCCAGGTCCATTGGTTCGTCTTTTCCCTGCAGGAGCATCCCCACCACCCACTGGTTCTCCCGGCCCCATTCCCACCTCTTCCCACTGCCAGACTGATGCAGCAGCAGCCAGGTCTCAAACTGAATCGTGCTCCTGCATTCATCTCCCATTCCCAGCTTTTAGGCTTTGACCAAACCTCCCCACCAAATGAGAATGAAAACACAGCTCTCCTGCAGCAGACAAACAATGAGAACAAAGGGCACGCGAGCAGGAGAAGAGATGCCAAGGAATTAGCGACCCGCAACTACCGGCCTTTCTTACGGCCAGGAGGGACCAGCAGCGGGACAGGGGAAGATCTCCCAACACTGAAAAAGAAAGGAAAACAATTAAAAAGTGGTGACCTTGTGAGGCCCTCGTGGCAAAACAAGCAGCACCGGGATTGAACAACTTCCATCCGGTTGAACACCCATCCGCCGTCTGAACTGAGCTGGAATCATAGAACTATGGAATGGTTTGGGCTGGAAGGGACTTCAAAGCCCATCCAGTTCCACTCTCTGCCACAGGCAGGGACACCTCCCACTGGATCAGGGGCTCCAAGCCTCATCCAACCTGGCCTGGAACCCCTCCACCGATGGGGCAGCCACCACTCACAGCAAAATATTTCTTCCTAAGATCTCATCTCAATCTCTCCTTTTTCAGCTGAAAACCATTCCCCCTCACCCTATCCCTGCCCTCTCTGATCAAGAGCCCCTCCCCAGCTTCCCTGGAGCCCTTTTCCATACTGGAAGTTGCTCTAAGGTCTAAGGAAGTCCCTGGGATGATTTGTAAGCGGGAAGTGTGGAAAAACAATTCTGCAGTGGGGCACTCAGGAGGGTTTAGAACAGGAACAAGGAAGGGTTTCTTGTGACAGCTGAGAAGAGATAGAGGACTGGGGCGGGGGGTGGGGGGGACAGGACAGGAGGCGGGAAGTGAAGAAGGGAGCAGGCAGAAAGATCTCCTCCAGGTGCCCATCAATCCCAGCCAGAGAAGCCACTCCAGCTCCCGCCCAGCCAGGACAACGCTCCAGATCAGCCTCACCATCCACTTGATGTCAGTCGCTGGCAGGGTTCACACAAACTGCCTGTTCCCTTCCATTCCCTCCATTCCAGGGACAACCATGCACACACACCTCCTGCCCCTCAGGGCGATTAACACCCCTGTGTGTCAGTGTCCCCACCACTGCTGATCCACATCTGACCATCGGAGTGGGGTTCCATGGACCATCAGAGCGCACCACACGTGTTCTCTTCCTCTCCGGAAACAAATGTGCTCCTCAATTTCAAAGCAGATGGAGAAATCCCAGCACCAAACTATTCCCTGCTTTTCTTTCCTTGGGAAAAGGGGACACAAGCCAGGAATGAGATGATCACGCTGTTATCTTCCGATGTCATGTCAAAGTCCGCTTGACCTGGGAAACATCCATAGGAAATGGAAGTGGACTTCAACACCTCTCCAACAGGAGCAGCGACGGACACCAGCCCTCACAGTCCTGAATCCCACCTCCTGGAAAAACTCCAAAGGGACAGAGCATGATGTATTTTTAAGCTTAAGGAGACGTTCACTCTGGAATTCCTGTGGAGACATCAGACGAGCACCCAAGGAGGGCCCGTGTGGAGCAAAGCAGCTTTTTCCAAGGGAATGGGACGTGGGATCAAGTCTGCACAGGGTTTTGCTCTACTGGAACATGGACCAACTCTTACATGCAGCTTCTGTGGAACAGATCCCCTCCGGAAGGGGCTGCCAGCAATCCTGCTGCATTTTGTGATCACAGGATTGTTTCAGGTCTCAGCATGGCACCATTTTCCCAAGGCTTTCTGTTCCCTCGCAGCATTCCCACTCAGTCAAACCATCCCAAGTGTTATCATGATGAAATCAAGCTCCAGGGAACGTTAGGCTGTCTTCCCATTGCCATCCCAAACCACTTTCCCATCCAGACTAGCCCTGTCCGACACATTTAATACCACTACTTCCCCTGCAGCTTCACAAGTCCCAGAGCCCGGGACAAGCAGCTCCTCTCTCCTTCCCCACTCCTGGCCCAGAGTCAGCAGCAGCAGCTCCATCGGAGAGGGAAAAGAACTGGAGCACCACACAGGGTCTGTAGGCAAAGAACAATCCATCCGCTCCCGCTGCTCTTCCCGGACTGAGATTTGAAAGAAAATCTGACCTCGGAGTAGAGAAAACTTCCAGGTCAGGTTTCAGCTCCGAGCTATTCCAGCTTGGCCTGGCACAGCCGAGCAGAGGGCAGCTGCTCCAGCACAGGTATTCCCCAGTCTCAGAGAGCCCTCCGAGTTGGGAAGGACTGCGTCTCCTCCACGCAAGGGAACATGCAAGCATGCCGAACGCACTACTGCAGGAACGCTCCGCTCAGTGGCACAACTACTAAATCCACTGGGAAAGAGCAGTGCCACTTCCAAAAGCCAACAACCTATTATCCTGGGCTACCTCACAGCCATGGGAACGAGGGAAAACCACTGTGGAGCAAAGCACGAGCTTGGCAAGCTCAGCACCCTCTCCCATCATCCACAAACAATGGGTAAAATCCAGCCCTGCCAATGGATTCCAGACAAATTCCTTTCAATCCCAACAGGATTCCAGGTAAAATTTGTGTGCGCTTGGCTGCTACTTGGAAAATCCAACCATTTCAAAGCACCGGATGCTCTCCACCTTGGAATCGCATGAACTTCGGAGTGAGCACTGCTCCAAAGCAGCCCCAGCTCCAGGAGGGAGGCTGGAAATGGGAACGCCACTTGCAGCCACAGGAGTGACTTCTGCCCATAAGGATTAACCTCCCAAGTTGGAAGGATCCAAACCGATCGCTCCGCTTCCATCACAAGTGTTCAGCTCAGCTCTGCCTGAACAAGAGCAGCGGAAGCATAAGGCAGAGTGCAGCATCCACCACCCAATGGCACAGGAGGAGATGCTGGATTATCCGCGACAGGGAAACACAACCCAGTTCCAAAGGGAACCATCCCGGAGACGTTGGGTGACTGATTTCCAAACAGCCCCTGGAACTAATTTTCCTTACTTGTCTGGGCAAAAAGCCAGAGATTTAACAAATGGAAGCAACGCTGGATTGACACGGATCTTCCGATACAATGCGAGGATAGAGAAAACACACCGGCTGATCCCAGCTCCAAGGCCTCCATCCACAGCGCTTCCGAGGCCACCACGGCAGCAACAGTCGCAGGGCGAGCGGGATTCAGCCCAGGCCTGCACGCTCCCGGCTGCCTTCCCATCCCAGCACTGCTTCCATCTCCATTTTCACCCTGCAACAGCTTCCAGAGGAGACTCCGGCATTCCCACAGCTGCCTGTCCTGGCAGACAGGCCCACTCCAGAGCTGGGCAGGACAGGGCAGTGCGGCTCCTCACCGGCCACGTTCTAGGGCTGAATCGAGCGGCCGGGATCGGAGCGTGGACCTCGAACCCTCAGCAACCCCCTTCATCCCCCATGACTGCTGCATGGCCTCGAAGACCCCAAAAATCAGAATTCCGGAAAGGCCAGGAATATCCAGAAAAAGAATTTTTGAGCCCAAGGAGACCCAGAAGAGGAATTCCTCAAGGCCTGGAAGATCCAAAAATGAAGAATGCCTGAAAAGCCTGGAAAAGCCCCAAAAAAGGAATTCCTGGGAGGCCTGGAAGACCCAAAAAGAGGGAAACCTAGGAGCCCTGGAAGAACCAAAAAGAGGGATACCTCGAGGCCCTGGAAGACCCAAAAAGAGGGAATCCTAGGAGCCCTGGAAGAACCAAAAAGAGGGATACCTCGAGGCCCTGGAAGACCCAAAAAGAGGGATACTTCGAGGTCCTGGAAGACCCAAAAAGAGGGATTCCTAGGAGCCCTGGAATATCAAGAGCTGGAATTCGTTGGAGCCTTATTAGACCCCAGAAAGAAGAATTCCTTAAAGCCCCGGAAGACCCCAAAAAAGGGCTTCCTCAGAGTCCTTCAGTACCCAAAAAAGAACAATTCCTGTGAGCCCTGGCATATTCAGCGCTGGAATTCCTTAAAGCCCTCGAAGCCCCCAGAAAGAGGAATTCCCGGGGTACCTGGAAAAGCGGAATCCCTAGAAGGGCTGCAATACCCAGACCTGGAATTCCTCCCAGCCTGGAAAACCCACAGCCAGGGCTTCCTGAGGGCCTCGGAATCCCCAGACCGGGGCCCGGGTTCCCCGGTTCCCTCCTCCCCCTCGGTACCGGGCCGGGCCCTCACCTTGGCGCGGGTCACCAGGTGCGTGGCCAGCTTGACGACGGCGAAGTTGCCCTTGCCGATGGTTCTCTCGATCTCGTAGTAGCCGATGCGGGCGGTGGCGGGCCCGCGGGGCGGCGGCGGGGCCGGGGGCAGCCGTGGCGCCGGGGCCGCCCCCCCCGCGCTCGCTGCCGCCGCCGCCATCTTGGACCGAGGAGCGCTGCCCCCCCCTCCCCCCCGCGGGGCTGCGGCACCGCGTGAGCTCATCGGGGGGGGGCGCTGCCACGGCAACGCGCGCCACGGCGCCGCGGCGGCACGTCAATCACCGCCCGCCGCCCGCGCTCATTGGCCGAGCGGCGCCGCCCCAGACAACCATTGGGTGGCGTAGGTCCCGCCCCCGACGCGTCTCATTGGCTGGATCCAGCTCATCGGCGTCTCTCATGGGGTAAAGGTGGTCCCGCCCCCTGCTGTGTCCCATTGGTTGGGTCCCGCCCCCGACGTTTCTCATTGGTTAGCGGTGTTCTCCTTCCTTGCGTCTAGGCCACGCCCTCTATGCGTCTCATTGGTGGACTCTGGCCGCGTAACGCCCTTTCACGTTAAGCCACGCCCACTCTGCTTTCCCATTGGTCTGTCCATGTCAGGCCACACCCCCGCACATTTGGTCATGCCTCCATACGTGAGACCACGCCCATTACAGTTTCCCATTGGTCCGCTCTAGTCAAGCCCCGCCCACTGGTCTGCGATTCCGCCTCTCTCACGGTAGGCCACGCCCATTCCCGACTCCTCCTACTAGGCCACGCCCGTGCGTGTGGCCGCGCCCGCAGCGCTCCCCATTGGCCGAGCTTCGCCCGTCCCCGCTCCCCATTGGTTCGCTCTGGCCCCTCGGCGCCGCCGTTTTGAAGCTAAACCGAGGGGAAACGGTGAACGCGGAGCAATCGCTCTGCCAATCGCGTTCCGCTCGGAACGGACGAGTCCGTCCTCCCGACCCCTAAGGTTAGGGACGGCCCTAAGGCCGCCGAACAGTGTCAGGGTCGGGGTGACGTCACGGTGTCTTCCGGGGCGGGACTTCCGGCGGAAGCGGCTCTGGGCGGGGAAGCGGAAGCGGCGGTGGCGGCGCAGGCGCGGTGGGAGCCGGGCCGAGGGGAGGTAGCGGCCGGCGAGAGCGCATGGAGTCGCGGGGGGAGCCGTGAGTGCGGGGGGTAAATGGGGCCGTGAGGGGACGGGCAGCCGCCATTCCGCCGTGTAGGGGAGGAGAGAGCCCCGGGGCGCGGCGCTGGGCGGCGGTAGAACCGCCCTATGGTGGAATCCGAAGGGAAACGGGGCAGGGGGGCGGGGGAGAGAGCCCGCCTGCAGCGGCGGAGGAAGGGGACGAGGAGAGGATGAAGGGAAGGAAGAAGAGGAGGAAGAGGATGAAGATGAGAAGAAAAGGGAAGGAAAGGGAGGAGGAGGATGAAAATGAAAATGAGGATGAGGAGGATGAGGAGGATAAGGAATGGGAGGAGGAAGATGAAGATGAGGAGGGAGGGAAGGGGAGGATGAGGGAAGGAAAGGGGAAGATGAGGATGAAGATGAGGATGAAGATGGGGAGGGAGGGGATGAGAATGAAGATGAGGAGGGAGGAAAGGGGAGGATGAGGATGAAGACGAGGGAGGGAACGGGAGGATGGTGTCGAAGACAAGGAGGACAAGAGAGGGAAGGATGAGGTTGAAGACAAGGAGGACAAGGAAGGAGAGGATGAGGTTGAAGATGAGGGAGGGAAAGGGGAGGATGAGGATGAAGATGATGAGGAGGACTACAAGGAGAAGGAGCTCCCCTCACAGCCCTGCAGACCAACCCTGCCCCTGGTTCCGTGCTGCACCCTCTCCTGAAACAGAGAGTCCATGTCTGGCCCCGCTGCTCCCCAGGGCTGCCATTCACTGGGAGCAAGGAAGGGCTATGCTGTGGCATTGGGTACTGCTGGACACCGTATCCCAGTGCTCCTCCTGCCGTAGATCCTAGATCCTTCAAGATCAATACCACTGTGGTGCCCTATCCCCTCCAGCCGGATAATCCCGCCTAGCAGCCGGGCTCAGCCACTGTAAGCTGGATATTCCGACACTAATAGTGGCTGATCCGCAGGGTCTTTCTGGCTGCGATCAAAGCTGAGGTATCTGATCAATGCCTCCAGGAGGAATCTGCAGAGCCAGAGGTGTTCAAGGCCAGGTTGGATGGGTCTTGGAGCCCCTGATCCAGTGGGAAGTGTCCCTGCCCATGGCAGGGGGTGGAACTGGATGGGCTTTGAGGTCTCTTCTGACCCAAACTAGTCCATCCTATCACCTGGGATAAAGTGGGTATTGTTGTCATCCAGGAGGCAACACATGGAATCATCCACTGGGCATGTCAGGGAGCCTTTGTCCCCAGCACAGCTGAAGGGAGCTCCTCTAAGATGTTCTTTCCACAGGAACAGGATGAGCCAGGGAGACTCCAATCCAGCTGCAGTTCCACACGCTGCTGAAGATATCCAGGGCGATGACCGGTGGATGTCACAGGTGAGCCAGGGAGTCGCGCCAGGTTGGATTCTCTTTCCTGGAAAGCTGGGGGCTGTTGGGTGAGCGCTGCCTGCCCACAGTTCCCATTCCAAGGCCGTAGCAGCTCTGTTGCTCCAAAGCTGGTGGCTGGTTTGTTAAATGAGGCTTGGAGCCCCTGATCCAGTGGGAGGTGTCCCTGCCCATGGCAGGGCTTGGAACTGGATGGGCCTTAAGGTCCCTTCTGACCAAAACCATTCCATGATGCTACGAATGGTGGGAATGGCACAGCTCAGTAACTAGGAAACTGGTTGGGCAGTTGTCCCTTGCAGCAAAGATACCGAGGCGGAGCTGTTGGCCAAGCACTCAGCCAGAGCTCACCCTGCTGCTTTCTTTTCACAGCACAATAGATTCGTCCTGGACTGCAAGGACAAGGAGCCTGACGTGCTCTTCGTGGGCGACTCCATGGTGCAGCTGCTGCAGCAGTATGAGGTATCGCTAAAGGAAGGAGGACAAGGGGGTTCCAGAGTGGTTCTTTGGTGATTGATGATCACGCCTAAGACTGACAGTTCCGTCTTTTCTGTTCCGATTTCACCGCCATCCCTTCAGGTTTATCCTGCCTTCCTTCCTTAACTTCCCACTGCTCGTACAAAGTCTTCCCAGCCTGTGTGTAAGCTGTTTGCAGCTTTCATCTGAAGCTGTCGCTGACTGCCTCCACTTTGACATGAGTACTAAACCCCTTGCTAGTTCCCAAGTCTCAGATTCCAGGCTCCTGAGGGCAGCTGTTGGGTTCTCTGCAGGTGCATCTTGGTGGCGAGAACACAACCCTCTCACTTTTGGGGTGCTGTAGTATCAGCACACCCAATTTCCCTAGAGCTCTTTTGGAGCAAGGAAGAGTTTAGCTCCGCCGCAGTAGTGGCTGCGCAGCTGTGTTCTGCGCCAGCGGCTTCCTGGAGCGATCCCGTTTGTCCCGTGGTGAGGAAAAGGATTTGTTCAGGTCATAGATTCCTCCTTCAGGAGCCCTGTTGGTAGGGATGCAGGGGACACGGTGCTCTGTGACAGACCCAGCCCTCTTTGTCACTGCCGAGCAGGGCAAATCACTGCTGGAGAGCACTTTCCCTTCCTTTGTTTTGCCAGTGCTCAAACCTCAGCAGCTCCCTCCAGGTAAAGACTCGTCCTGGGTCTAAATGCCCTGCAGAAGTGAGTTTTGGGAGGATGCTTTGTGACTGCTTTTCGTGTCCCTGGAGACATCGCTCCTCTTTCATGATCAGGAAATAGCTCTGAAATAGCAAATTGGTTTCTGATTGCAGATATGGCGAGAACTCTTCTCACCTCTTCATGCGTTGAATTTTGGAATTGGTGGAGACACCACAGGACACGTTCTATGGAGACTGAAGAATGGGGAACTGGAGAACATTAAACCGAAGGTATGAACAGAAAACTGAACCAGGCAGCCCCATGCTGGCTCAGAAGAGACTTCAGGGCTTGGGTGGTGCAGACCTGAGCCAAACTGACGCTTGACCTGAGTCTTGGCCTAGCTGGCAGGGTGCGGGTGATGCTTACACAGGGTTTTCAGGGTCAGCAATCCAATTCCAACTCGATTTGAAGAAGCTGCAAATGTTTCTTCTCCCTGTAGGTCATCGTTGTTTGGGTTGGAACAAACAACCATGAAAACACAGCGGAAGAAGTGGCAGGGGGAATCGAGGCTATCGTGCGCCTGATCAACACCCAGCAGCCACAGGCCAAAGTGATTGTGCTGGTACGTCTGTTGGCGCGGGAAAATAAACTGAGCCCCATGCTGCTGCGGTACTGGGAGCTACTGGTCGTTACAGGGGAGGGCAGGTACTCAGTTTATCTTGTGCTTTGTGCCTGCTTCCCGTCTTCCCTTGGCTTTGCGAGTGTCGCCCTTTCATCCTCTCCACAGATGGCAATGATCGTTTCCATTAGCGGCAGCGCTGCCCAACTTAGAGACATAGTTAAACAAGTCCTGTGGGGGCAAAAACGGTGCCCAGATTGGAGCAGGGATTGGAAGTGCTGATTGGTTTCCTTGTCTTGCACATCAGGCAGTGTCTCTGTGGCAAGGAGCTGGGCGGTGGCATTCAGTGCAATGAGCGCTGCTGATCTATTAAGGGAGAAATAAAAGCAAGCAAGTGCCTGGCCCGTTGTAGCACATCTGGCTTCTTTGGTTGCATTCCCAACTAGATCTGTGCAAATTCTGATGCAAGGGCTGAATTGCTGTTGTCATGGACTCGTAAGTCTGGACAGGCTGCCTGGATTGGAAGGGGACGCAGACATTGTGTTGTCCAAGTCCTGTGAAGCTCTTTTGTGCTTCCCTCTTGCATCAGGGTCTGCTACCTCGTGGAGAGAAGCCAAACCCACTGCGGCAGAAGAACGCCAAGGTGAACCATCTGCTCAAAGCCTCGCTCCCCAAACTGCCTAACGTCCAGCTGCTGGATGTGGACGTGGGCTTCGTGCACTCCGATGGCACCATCTCCTACCACGACATGTTTGATTTCCTGCACCTGACGGGAGGGGGCTACGCAAAGATCTGCAAACCCCTCCACGAACTGATCATGCAGCTGCTGGAGGAGACCCCCGAGGAGAAACGAGCTGCCCTGGCCTGAGCAGCCGGCGTCGGCATTAACAGCATCATCCAGCCCATCAGATCAGTTCTGTCACTGGCACTACAGAATCCTTCTTTCTTAAAGCACTTTTCCATTGTAGAATGTTACCGGATGTTCGTTCCTAGTGTTTTGAGGGGGAAGGCTGATGTTTAACTGGTCTTGTACATACGAGGGCCGGCTCGGTTGGTTTTATTGCAGGAGGAAATTAGCTGAAGACGAGTTTTACTTTTAAACCATTCCTCATTTAACAGGAGAACAGGACTGTTGCTCTGTGCCCCTCTCATGTCTCGTTGCTCTGTGGTTGTCCTAGAACCCCTGTAGCCTGTCTGACCGCCCGCGCACGGCTCCCGCTCACCGCTCCCAGCTGTAGGGATTGTGCGCTGTGTATTAGCCCGTGAACACGAATCACATTCCACTCGCAAAAGCCGGAACAGATGCATTTTTTTCAAACTCGGTCCTGCCTTTTAGAGTTTGTTGGGTTGGTTTTTTGTTTGTTTGATTGAGTTTATTTTCTGGGAGGGTTAAGTGACTCTTGTTGCTTTCTCGCCCCTTTTTGAAGCAGCATGAACTGAATTCAGAAGCATAAAGAAGCAAGTGGTTAACCCCACCAGTGTAGCTCTCGCGGGTGCCTGTTTCTGTGCTGATTTCACCGTGCCTGCTAGCTGGGGTGCTTTTCCCCTTTCCTCCCACCGCGCTTTCCCCAGGGCAGTCTCATTCCGGTGCTTCTGGCCGTCCTGTTCTCTGCTCCTGTCTGCGTGTGGTGTCGCTGCCTTTTAACAGTTGCTCAGTTGAGGATTTTAATTGTCCTGTAAACACTGCACAGGGCAGTCGCTTCTCTAGAAGCGACAGTCCTTTCTCCACGATGCCTGTGCCGCAGGGCTCTCTGCAGTGCTCTTTGTCATTCTTTTTGGTTTTTAAGTGACTGTTAGATCCTTTTTTTCTAAAAGAAACCCCTCTGATCGGTTGGCCCTGTCTTGAAGGCCTGAATCACTCTGAAGCTTTACAGATTCCAAGGTGTATATTTCTTTATCGCTTCTGTTTTACTTGTATAAACATTTTATTTGAGCAACTACAGCCTCTTACAGTAAAAAGCAAATTAAAGGCATAGTTTTTGCTGCCCTGGGAGCTGCTCCTCACTCTGGATAGGAGAGCTTGAGGGGAGGTGCCCTCCTGCAGGGCTGTGGCCAGCTGGGATTCTGGTTTGGTTTGTTTTTGTGATGAGAGCTGGTTGTAGTCTATGACTGATTGTATGAAAACAGCCTTTCCTTCAACAGCGAGAGGTTCTCTTGTTCAGAAGGCAGCTGGCTTGGACCCGAAAGGCAGAGCCCCAGTGGATGGATAACTCAACTTGCAAAGAAAACCATTTTAAACAGAGCCTGTTCCGCCCTGGCTTTACCTGCTGGAATTCGATGCTGTGGAATTGCGCTCCGCGATCTGCTGACGCAGGGCTCCGCTCTCTTTGTGAGCGGGTTCTGCTGCCCGGCAGGTAAATTGGTGAGGAACAGATAGCTTTTATTGGGCACTTCTCCTCGTGTTCCAAAGGGGTGTTTTGGTGTCTGCAGCTACGTAGGTACAGTGTAGTCTTTCCGCCCTTTTTTAATGAAAGGCACTGGTGTGGAATGCCGCCTGTACCCCAGCACTGGGGAATTCCTCGGTGTCCCCACTACATTCCCCTCTTCCTGTAGCTTTATCATAGCAAGATTTCTGCCTGGATTGCATGCGTAGTGTCTGTTTTGTTTCCAGTATTTGTGGTCTACACACAGATGAAGGAAAGGTGAAGCGTTCCCCTTGCCAGGAGAAATAGGAAATTGCGGAGTAGAAGAGGGGTTACGGTGCAACCCCCACGAGCCAAGCTAGGAGCGCGCTGCTCCCCAAGGCTCACTCGCCTCTGTGGTCTGGAGCTTCGCTGCCTTGCAGGATGGGCTTTCAGGGAACACTGCTCACGCTTCTGAGAAGGTGCTCACTTGAGGAGTTGGGTCAAGGGCGAGTGGAGAGCGAGATGTTAAAAATAAGCTGTGGTAGAGGGTTCTTGGAGAGTTATCCCACCCGCCACACACCTTTTGGGAGACAGGATAAACCACGTTCTGCTCCTCCTGAGCTTTTCAAGAGAAGGGGAGAAAGCAGCATGCTGGTTTAATCTGTGCATCCCTGCTTCCCTCTCTGCTCTCGCTGCGTACTTGGCTCAAGTGATGCTACCCAGGATTGTTCTGTGCGCGGTGTGAGTCAGCCTCTCCTGGCAGGGCGCCGAGCAGGCCAGGACGTTTGGCTCCTGAGCCTCCTCCAGCGTCACCGAGACTGGCTTGGCTTGGCTTGGCTTGCTACGGTGCTGCATTCTGTGTTTGATTGGGTGCTCCCAGCTCTCCTCTGCTTCCGTAACCCTGCGGTGCTGCTGGTGCTGCATAAGGAGAGCGAGAATGGCTTCGTCTGCTCAGACTTCAGCTCTGCTTCTTGCTTCCTAGTAAGAAACTGCCCCGCTCACCACCGTGGTGTGGGAGGGCAAGGATGGGTTCTCCCTCCTCGCTGACTTCATACTAAAAACCGAGCGTCTTGTAGTGTAGAAAATCTTTAGTTCCAGCTCTGGGCGACCGATGTCCCTTGGGATTGAGGCTAGGACAGCGGGAACGGTGTCATTGTTCAGGATTGCCTGGGAGAGAAATGGCCAGTGGGGCTTCTCTGCTCCCTAAGCAGCCTGGTTGTGTTCAACAGCACCAGAGCCCGCTGTCCCCTCTGTGTGGGCATCGCCAGTTTCGTATTCAGTGCAGCAGAGAGAAAAAGGTGTGGAAGGATGGAAGGAGCCTCTGTAACTTGCCAGGGGATGGGAGAATGACAGGAAGGGACCAGTGTGGAGGAAAGCCTGTACCTTGCCCACAGGCAGCGCCCGTCACCGCTCACCACCCTGAACCCTCCCCGGGAGTCACAAATTGTGATTCTGCTTTGGCAAAAATGCATCAGCTGGTAGAACTCGCTTTGTTAGTGCGTATCGCAATATAAATGTCACTGTTTCACCCCACCGTCTTGCAGCCTGTGTGTGTGTGTGCGTGCGTGCACGCGACTGAGGCGTCTTTCCTCCCCCCTCTGTGTCGGTGGCTCGTTTTGTTCGCTGTCTGCGAGGCTGGGGAGCTGTTGCCCTGTGCCCAGAACTGCCAAACGCACCTCCCACCGGCTGCCCTTGCAGCGGCCGCTCCCAGATGCCTTGGGAGTCACGCTTGGCTCCATCCTCACTCGTTTAATAGCCACTCCTCCCCCAGCTCCACTGGGGGCTTTGTCTGTTTGTTTTCCCTCTCCTTTTGCCATGTGGAGCTCGGATCCTGTGCCCCGAGGTTCTGCAGGTGCCCAGTGTCTCTTGACAGGACATCAGCTTGTACTGGATTTATTGAGCAGGGAACACACATCATGCAGCCCTGTGTGCACTCATCCCAGCGGAGGTGATACGCAGGTTGGAGTTCTGCTTCTCGCTCCTGCATGGGCATCCATCTGTCCCCCCAGCACGTCGTTCCATCTGCCGTCAGCGTCACCCCCTGGAAGCAGCGTGCAGACTGGCTGAAAAGCGCTTGGGGCTCCTCACCGAGAGGACCTGTAGAAATAAAGTGCACAATAGCAGCAGCGCTCTTGTCTCCTGGTGTTTGTCCCGCAGAGAATGGAGGGAAACCGGCAGCTGAGCTCTTGGATGTCCGTTCAGGACTAGCAAATGGCTTTCTCTGTCAGGTCAGGTGTGGCTGACCATTTCCACAGGGGAGTCAGAGCCAAAAAACCCAGTGGCAGGCACATAAAACTGGGATGAAAATGCCACCAGGCCCTTAAACAGAGGGTGTGAGAGGGAAGCTTGTGAGCAGCTGGGATGAGGGTGTTGGAGATGCGCAGTAAACTGCTGCGTGGCTTCACTTCTGCTTCCCCCATGAATGAAGCTGTGGAAAAACAAGGAGTTACTTTGGATTACATCAGGCTGTGGTGGTGAAGGGTGCTGCGAGTGGGAGGGGAGGCTGTGGGATTGCAAAAATCCACTGGAAGAGGAGCGGTGCCTGCGTGGGGAATGGTTCCGTGCCTCCGTGCTGGCTGTAGCCGGGCTGGGCGAGTGGCTTGGACGCAGAGGAGCCGTGAGGCAGTGGCCAGGGAGGAGGATGTCCTGCTCTGGCCACCCGGGGCTGGACACAGTTTCTGGTACCCCACAACCACCACACAGCTCATCTGTCCGGACTGGGTGGCCGCACTGACCCATCTGAGTCTGGTGCTGGGATGTGACAACCCGTGAAGGAGGCTGCTGCGTCCCATATGGGACAGGGGCTCTGCTATGGACCAGGGGGTCTCCCTGTGGGCTCCCCTATGGGGCAGGGTCTTCTCCTATGAGATCTGATAGGGGCAGGGGTCCTCCATGGAGTCCCCTATGGGGCAAGGGCTTCTCCTCTGGGGTCTGATATGGGGCAGGGGTTCCCTGTAGAGTCCCATATGGGTCATGGGCTTCACTTATGGGATAGGGCTTCTCCTGCAGGCTCCCCTGTGGGGCAGGGGCTTCTCCTATGGGGTCTGATATGGGTCAGGAGTCCTCTATGGAGTCCCATATGGGGCAAGGGCTTCTCCTATGGGGTCTGATATGACCCTGTAGAGGTTTCCTGTAGAGTCCCATATGGGTCATGGGCTTCACTTATGGGATAGGGCTTCCCCTATGGGGCAGGGGCTTCTGCTATGGGGTCTAATAGGGGCAGGAGTCCCTTGTGGAGTCCCATACGGGCCATGGGCTTCACTTATGGGATAGGGCTTCCTCTGTGGGGTTCCCTATGGGGCAGGGGCTTCTCCTATGGGGTCTGACATGAGGCAGAGGTCAGGGCAGGGCTTTCTCTTCCAGGGTCCCGGCTGGGGCTCCTCCGGGGCCCGATGGAGGGCAGGTCCCCCGGTGGCTCAGGGCTCCCCCGGTGGCTCAGGGGTTCCCCGGTGGCTCAGTGGTCCCCCGGTAGCTCAGGGTTCCCCCGTGGCTCAGTGGTCCCCCGGTAGCTCAGGGGTCCCCCCGGTGGCTCAGGGGTTCCCGGTGGCTCAGTGGTCCCCCGGTGGCTCAGGGGTGTCCCCGGTGGCTCAGGGGTTCCCGGTGGCTCAGGGCTCCCCCGGTAGCTCAGGGGTCCCCCCGCGGCTCAGGGCTCCCCCATTCCCCCCTCGGGCTCTCCCCGCCCTCCCGCGTCACTTCCCGGCGCTGCTGACGCTGCGGGGCGGTCCCGGCATTGGGCACCGGCCCCGGAACCGGCCACGGGCACCGCGGATCCCCCGGGGACCCCGGCACCCCCAGGCCTGCCCGCAGCACCCACAGCAGCCTCCGAGCCGGCACCGGCACCGCCGGGGCTCGACATGGGGCGGGGGGCCCGGGCGCACCCCGGCTGAGCGCCCCGTCCCGTCCCAGCCTTTCCCTTTCCCATCCTTTTTCCATCCCTGCCTACCCAATCCCATCCCTTCCCAATCCCATCCTAATCCTTTCCTATCCCATCCCGTCCCTTCCCAAGCCCATCCCATCCCACCCTTTCCCATTCCCATCCTTTTTCCATCCCATCCCATCACACCCTTTCCTATCCTTTTTCTGTCCCATCTCACCCTTTCCCTTTCCCATCTCTTTTCCATCCCGTCCCACCCTTTCCCATCCCTTTTCCATCCCGTCCCATCCCATCCCGCCCTTTCCCATCCCATCCCATCCCATCCTTTCCCATCCCTTTTCCGTCCCATCCCACCCTTTCTCTTTCCCATCCCTTTTCCATCCCATCCCATCCCATCCCATCCCATCCTTTTCCTTTCCTTTTCCCATCCCTTTTCCATCCCATCCCACCCTTTCCCTTTTCCATCCCATCTCACCCTTTCCCTTTCCCATCCCTTTTCCGTCCCATCCCATCCTTTCCCTTTCCCTTTCCCTTTCCCTTTCCCTTTCCCTTTCCCTTTCCCATCCCCTTCCCTTTCCCATCCCTTTCCTATCCCCATCCCCTTCCCATCCCATCCCGTCCCACCCCGTCCCGCCCCAGCGGACCTTGTCCGGCGCGGGTGCGGCCGGGGATGCTGGCGGGATGCTGGGCAGCGGGGTGGCCGCGCTGCTGGCCTGGGCGCTGCTGGCCCTGCCGCCCACCTTGCCCCAGCTGCCCGAGAAACGGAAGGTGGAGGAGAAGGAGGCCGTCTTTGACACCACCTACGCCGACTGGGTGGACGCCAACCTGCTCCACATCTACGCCTTCAACCACAGCGTCCGGAGGAACTGGGTGAGCCGGCGAGGTGGCCACACCGGCTGCTGTCCCCACGGGTTCCCCTTCCCCGGTGTCTTTGGGGGTGGGTGTTGGTGTCCCCATGGTGTCCCCAGCAGAGACGCATGCCACGACAGCCGGGCAAAGTCCAGCTGGCGGTGGCGAGCCCGGCCAACTGGCTGACGCCTCGCCTTCGCGCTCTCCTCGCAGACGGAGGGCGTGCGGGTGTCGGTGAACGTCCTCTCCGACCACAAAGACTTGCCCGTGCTCTTCGTGGTGAGGCAGAAGGAGGCGGTGGTCTCCTTCCAGGTGCCACTCATTCTCCGGGGGCTGTGAGTATGGGTGGGGTGGGCGCTGCCCGGCTGAGGAACGGGGGTCCCGGGGGTCCCGTCGGGGCGGTGGGTGCAACACGGCTCTGCCTGCCCAGGTACCAGCGGAAATACGCATACCAGGAGGTGAGCCGCACGCTCTGCCAGCCCCAGACCAAGGCGGAGGTGGAGACCCAGCACTTCTACGTCGATGTCTCCACGCTATCCCTCAACACGTCCTACAAGCTGCGGGTCACTCGCGTGGAGAACTTCGTGCTGCGGTGAGGGCAGCCCTGCACCCCGGCACCTGTCCTCGCCTGCTGCCGGCTGCCCTCACCGCGTCCTTCTCCTTCTCCGTGCTCTACGCAGGACGAACGAAAGGTTCAGCTTCAATGCCACGGCCGCGCAGCCCCAGGTGAGGAGATGGTGGTGGGGGAGAGGGCCTTCAGCCCGGCGAGGGGGCGCAGCCGACACGGCACTGACAGACCCTTTCCCCCCAGTATTTCAAGTATGAGTTCCCCAAGGGAATGGACTCGGTGATTGTGAAGGTGACCTCGGCCATGGCCTTCCCCTGCTCCGTCATCTCCATCCAGGACATCCTGGTAGGTTTGAGTGGTGGGACCTCTCACCCGGGTGATGCCCGGCGGGACTGACAATCCGTCCACCCCATAGTGCCCTGTCTACGACCTGGACAACAACGTGGCCTTCATCGGGATGTACCAGACCATGACGAAGAAGGCGGCCATCACCGTGCAGGTGGGCATGGGACCATGGCATGGAGTTGAGCCATGGGGCTGTGCCCCTCCCAGCTCCTGCCTGGCACTGGTGGGACTGGTTTTCACTCTGGGGAGGATGCAGAAAGCGGGGACCCCACTGTCTGCGCTCCACTGACCGCGACCCCTGTCTCTCCCCATCCCGGCACGGCCGCCGCAGAGGAAGGATTTCCCCAGCAACAGCTTCTACGTGGTGGTGGTGGTGAAGACGGAGGACGAGGTGTGCGGGGGACCTCTGCCCTACTACCCCCTCTCCAAAAACGCCTCCCCAGGTACCCCGGGGGGGACACGAGGGGTCTGTGCCGCCCCGGGTGGGTTCTTGGGTTGAGGCGAGGAGCTGAGCCCCCGCGCCTGCCTTCTTCCAGAGGAGCCCATGGATCAACAAAACCGGCAGAAGATGCTGGAGGTGATGGTGTCCCCCGCCATAACCTGTAAGGAGGGGATGTTTGGCGGTGGGGGGGGTGGTGCTGGGCTCCTCAGGGGACCCCACAGCAGGTCCCCAGAGCTGCTGCCCTCCCTGAGGGCTTGTCCTGGCTCTGCGCAGCCGAGGCGTACATGGGCAGCGTGCTCTTCTGCCTGGGCATCTTCCTCTCCTTCTACATCCTCACGCTGCTCATCGCCTGCTGGGAGAGCTGCCGGTGAGTGCCCGGCCACCCTGTCCCCTCCGAGCCACTGGGTGCTGTGCCATCCTGTCCCCTGTCTCCAGCATACGGTCCCGGTGCGGTGGGGACCCTGGCACGGCGCGGCTGACGGCCACGTCCCTTGCAGGCAGCAGAAGAAGAAGGGGCTCCTGGCAGCCATGGACTCACCCAGCCTGGACACGGGTGAGGGGCTGGTGGCACCGGTGGGCTCTTCGTGGGGGATTCTGGCTTGTTTCACCCCCTGGAGCCCGTGGTGAAGCCCTCGGTTTGGCAGGAGCTCCCTGCTGTCCCCCCGAGCCCCACGTGCCCCCCAGCTCCCCGGGGACAGACCCTGGTGGTGGGGGACAGAGGTGTCCTGGGGCTGCGGGGGGGCTTGGCTGTCTCACCCCATCTGTCTCTCTCTTCTCTCTTCCCATGGCTTCCCGGGGACCCAGCATCCCTCCTGGGTAGGTGCTAGCGCCCGCTCTGTCCTTGGCTGCGGCCACGCTCCCCTGGCGGAGCCATGGGCGCTGCTCGGTGCCGAACGGCCGGGGTTGGCTGACGGAGACCCCCTTGTCCTGCAGGGCACGCCCGCAGCATCCCCGACTCCTTCCTGAGCCACAGCCCCTACGAGAGCTACGGTTACGGCTCCTTTGGTGAGTGCCACGCCTGCCCACACCTCGCTGCCCATCAGCGGACAGCTGTGCCCACATCTGTCCATCCTTGCAGGGAACGGCTCCTCCAGCAGCGCCGAGGGCGTCACGGACAGCGTGGGCTCCACGGAGAGCTCCTATGGTTACGCAGGTAAGTCCTGGGGCGGTTGTCGGTGCGGCAGCAGCCGCGCCGAGCTGGCGTGCCCAGGCAGTGCCGGTAGCACCTTGGCTCTGCTTTTCCTGGCGCCCCGAGTTGCCAACCCCTCCGTGCACACGGGATGTCCGTCAGGATGGCCACGTCCCCCGCTGCGACTCGTCACCGCTTCTGCTTCAGTAACTCTCGCTTTCCTTTGAAGGGCAGGAGCAGTTCAAGCGGCGCGTGGCGCCCGCCCCGATGAGGCCGCTGGGCATTGCCATGGGTAGATGCTGGTACTGGGCAGGGACAGGCCAATCAACCCAGAATCTGTCCCGCCCCAAGCTTTCGCTGAGCATCCCTGCGTCCCTTCCCTCCCTCGGAGCGAGGGCAGCCCCCCGGCACGGGAGGACATCGTCCTGGCCCCTCGCTGTCCCAGCCCAGCGGCGGCATGGGGTGATGCTTGCCCTCCCGGTGCCCATCCCCAGCGCAGAGCCTGTCCCCGATGGGAGGTGGCGAAAGGGCAGCCGAGCGGTTAATTGGGGGTGATTGGGGTCCCCGCATGGAGCGGGTCTGGCCGGCGGCTCTGCTGACAGCCCTGGCTCGGCTGCAGGGCAGCGGTCACTGGAGAACGTGGCTGGTCGGCCGCGCCTGGACTCGCTCAGCTCCGTCGAGGAGGACGACTACGACACGCTGGCCGACATCGACTATGACAAGAATGTCATCCGCACCAAGGTGGGTCCCACCCCGTGGCCCTTGTCTCCCCTACTGCTCCCCGCGGCCGGGGCGAGCCCCCACCTGCCTCTCCTTCCAGCAATACCTCTGCGTGGCCGACCTGGCCCGCAAGGACAAGCGGGTGCTGCGCAAGAAGTACCAGATCTACTTCTGGTGAGTGGAGGGCATTGGGGATGGGGGGAATCGAGCAGCGTCCCAGCCCCCTGACACCCCCCGGCCTCTCCCAGGAACATCGCCACCATCGCTGTCTTCTACGCCCTCCCGGTCATCCAGCTCGTCATCACCTATCAAACAGTAAGAGTGACTCTGGTGGCAGGAAACTGGTGTCCTAAGAATGCCGGGGGCTGCAGCGCCCGGCTGGGATGGGGACATAAGGGTGTCCCCCCTTGCTCCCATCCCTCCATCTCCTGCGCACACAGGTTGTCAACGTCACCGGCAACCAGGACATCTGCTACTACAACTTTCTGTGTGCCCACCCGCTGGGCAACATCAGGTGGGTTCAGGGGGATGATGGGTGTCTGGGGGTCCCCACGGCTGGGACGAGGCTGCAGCGGGGTGCTGGGGAGGGCAAGGGCTCTGCAGCACCTACAGTCCATGTTGCCCCCACCCCACAGCGCCTTCAACAACATCCTCAGCAACCTGGGCTACGTCCTGCTGGGTCTGCTCTTCCTGCTCATCATCCTGCAGCGGGAGATCAACTACAACCGCGCGCTGTTGCGCAACGATGCCCACGCGCTGGTGAGGGATGGGCTGCATGCCCGGGGAGGGGTCTCACCCACCCAGGACCCCTCCAACTTCCCTTCCTCCTCGCAGGAGTGCGGCATCCCCAAGCACTTCGGGCTCTTCTACGCCATGGGCACTGCCCTCATGATGGAGGGGCTGCTCAGTGCCTGCTACCACGTCTGTCCCAACTACACCAACTTCCAGTTTGGTGAGTGCCCCCCTGATCCCCTGCCACCCTCCCCAGGGCCACCCGCGTCCCGCTGACCGCTCTCCCCCCCGCAGACACCTCCTTCATGTACATGATCGCGGGGCTCTGCATGCTGAAGCTCTACCAGAAGCGTCACCCAGACATCAATGCCAGCGCCTACAGCGCCTACGCCTGCCTGGCCCTCGTCATCTTCTTCTCCGTCGTCGGCGTGGTGAGTACGGTGGGTGCCGGCAGAGGGGGGGGCGGCTGGTTTTGACTCCCTGCCCACCATCCTGCTCGCCGCGCAGGTCTTTGGCAAAGGGAACACGGCCTTCTGGATCATCTTCTCCATTATCCACATCTTGGCCACGCTGCTGCTGAGCACCCAGCTCTACTACATGGGGCGCTGGAAGCTGGGTGAGGCGGGGGCACCCCCATAAGTGGGGTGGGTGGGGGGCACCGCGGTGTCCCATGGGTCGGTGGCAGCGTGGTGTCCCATGGGCGGGGAGAGCATGGTGGCTTATGCATGGGGACAGCACAGTAGCCTGTGGGTAGGGGACATCGCGGTGTCCCATGGGTGCAGACAGCATGATGTCCCATGAGTTGGTGGCAGTGTGGTGTCCCATGGGTGGGGAGAACATGGTGTCCTGTGGCTCAGTGGCAGCGTGGTATCCCGTGGGTGGGGAGAACCTGGTGTCCTGTGGGTGAGGGACATTGCGGTGTCCCATGGGTGGGGACAGCACAGTGTCCTGTGGGTGAGGGACATTGCGGTGTCCCATGGGTGGGGACAGCACAGTGTCCTGTGGGTGAGGGACATTGCGGTGTCCCATGGGTGCAGACAGCACGATGTCCCATGGGTTGGTGGCAATGTGGTATCCCATGGGCAGGGAGAGCATAGTGTTCCATGCATGGGGACATCGTGGTGTCCTGTGGGTGGGGACAGTGCGGTGGCCCCACGAGACACGGCCTCTCCTCATGCCGCAGACTCGGGCATCCTGCGCCGCATCCTGCACGTGCTGTACACGGACTGCGTGCGGCAGTGCAGCGGGCCCATGTACGTGGTGAGTGCTGGCACCGGGGGTCCCGGCTCTTTGGAGACCCCCGTCCGCCCCTCACAGCCCCCCTCGCCCTTTGCAGGACCGAATGGTGCTCCTGGTCATGGGAAACATCATCAACTGGTCGCTGTAAGTGCTTCTCCCAGCTCAGCGCTCCCCGGTCGCCCCAAAGCCGGGGCTGGGCTGAGGACGGCCAGCTCGTGACGGCTGTGGGCAGCAGCCCCCGTGTCCCTCTGTGCTGGCTGATCTGGGGCTGCTGGCATGCCGGGAGGATGGTGGGGCACACGGATTGGGAACCCACAGCCCGTCCCTGTGTCCCCAGCGCTGCCTACGGCCTCATCGTGCGCCCCAATGACTTCGCTTCCTACCTGCTGGCCATCGGCATCTGCAACCTCCTCCTCTACTTCGCCTTCTACATCATCATGAAGGTGCGAGCCGGGTGCTCCGGGCAGGGTGGGGATGGGCATCCGTGCCCGCTCCCACCCGCACGGTGACACTGGCCTCTCCCCCAGCTCCGCAGCGGCGAGCGCATCCAGCTCATCCCCCTGCTCTGCATCATCGGCACCTCGGTAGTCTGGGGCTTCGCGCTCTTCTTCTTCTTCCAGGGGCTCAGCACTTGGCAGGTGAGCGGGCGGGCGGCGCGGTGGGCACAGGGCGGGTACGGTGGGGCACGATGCGGTGGCTACAGCCAGAGCGGTGACTGCTGGCCCTGTCCTGGCAGAAAACACCGGCCGAGTCCCGGGAGCACAACCGCGACTGCATCCTGCTCGACTTCTTTGATGACCACGATATCTGGCACTTTCTCTCTTCTATTGCCATGTTCGGCTCCTTCCTGGTAGGTGCTGGCACAGCATCCCACTGCCCTGGCCACCACCCTGGCTCACCGCAGAGCCCCTGGCTACCCTGGGGCTACCTCAGCTCACTGCGGAGCCCCTGCCTGCTGCCGTGGCTGCTATCGATCACCACAGAGTCCCTGGCCACCTCGGTTCACTGCTAGGCACCTGACCATTGTCCCTGGCCACCCCAGCTCAACATGCAGCCCCCGGCCACCCCAGCTCGCAGTGGAGACCCCGCTCTCTGCCCTGGCCACCCCAGCTCACCATGGAGCCCTGGCCACCTTGGCTCACCATGAAGCCCATGCCCATTGCCCCTGGCCACCTTGGCTCACCATGAAGCTCATGCCCATTGCCCCTGGCCACCTTGGCTCACCACGAAGCCCATGCCCATTGCCCCTGGCCACCTTGGCTCACCATGAAGCCCATGCCCATTGCCCCTGGCCACCTTGGCTCACCACGAAGCCCATGCCCATTGCCCCTGGCCACCTTGGCTCTCCACAAAGCCTCTGGCCACCCCGTCTCCCCACAAAGCCCGTGGCCACCCTGTCCCCCCCCCAGGTCACCGCAGCCCCACTCCCTTCACTCCGCAGGTGCTGCTGACGCTGGACGACGACCTGGACTGCGTCCAGCGGGACAAGATCTACGTCTTCTAGGAGCCCGCGGCCTCCCGCTGCCCTGAGACCGTGCCAAACGGCCGCCCGCAGCCCCCGGGACGGGGGGGACCCTGCGGGGCGAGGGTTTCCCCTGGGGAGGGAAGCCACCAGGCGCTCCGTCCCCCTCCCCACTCAGCCTGGGGGTCCCGGTGCCCCCCATCTCTGCCGGCCAGGTCCCTCCCTGGCGCTGCGTGCCTGTCGTAGCCAAAAATGGGGCTGGGGGGGCTGCCAGGGGGCATCGTCCCCCAGGGTTACCCGTCCTTGGTGGGGACACTGGAAAAGGTGCTGCTGCTCCGCGGCGGCGGGGCGAGCGCTGTGCCAGCAGCCCCGTGCCCCCCAGCACGAGGGTGGGGGTCTCTCTTCAGTGCCTGAGTCCTGTGGGGGGGAGGCGGGGGTGCCCGGGGTGGGGGTGGCAGAGAGGCCCCGCTCGCATCTCCTTGTGTCCCTGGGGGGGTTCGGGGGCCGCGTGCCCCACTCGTCGCTTCCCCCTTACCCCGGCGCTGCCCTGCGCTGGGAAGGGACTCGCATTAAAGTGTCTGCACTTTGCTCCTGTGTGGGCAGCGGGGCTGGGGGGGGGTAGGGGTGCCCGGGGAGGCCCCCACGGCACGGGCAGACGGGGGCCCAGGGCTCCCCACGGCCTCCCAGCACGATGCTCAGGGTGCTGCCAGCCTTGTTGGGAGCCCCACTGCAGCCCCATAGCAGCCCCATAGCACTGCTGGGAGCCCCACAGCCTTGATGGGAGCCCCACAGCAACTCTGCAGCCCCATAGTAGCCCCATAGCCCTGCCTGGGAGCCCCACAGCAACCCTGCAGCCCCATAGCAGCCCCATAGCCCTGCTGGGAGCCCCACAGCAGCCCTATAGCAGCCCCATAGCCCTGCTGGGAGCCCCACAGCAACTCTGCAGCCTCATAGTAGCCCCATAGCCCTGCTGGGAGCCCCACAGCAACCCTGCAGCCCCATAGCAGCCTCATAGCAGCCCCATAGCCCTGCTTGGGAGCCCCACAGCAACCCTGCAGCCCCATAGCAGCCCCATAGCCCTGCTGGGAGCCCCACAGCAACCCTGCAGCCCCACAGTAGCCCCATAGCCCTGCTGGGAGCCCCACAGCAACCCTATAGCAGCCCCATAGCAGCCCCATAGCCCTGCTGGGAGCCCCACAGCAACTCTGCAGCCTCATAGTAGCCCCATAGCCCTGCTGGGAGCCCCACAGCAACTCTGCAGCCTCATAGTAGCCCCATAGCCCTGCTGGGAGCCCCACAGCAACCCTATAGCAGCCCCATAGCAGCCTCATAGCAGCCCCATAGCCCTGCTTGGGAGCCCCACAGCAACCCTGCAGCCCCACAGTAGCCCCATAGCCCTGCTGGGAGCCCCACAGCAACCCTATAGCAGCCCCATAGCCCTGCTTGGGAGCCCCCCTGCAGCCCCATAGCAGCCCCATAGCCCTGCTGGTAGACCTAGAGACCCCACGGCGAGCCCCACTCGGCCGCCCCAGCTCCCCACAATGAGCGCACGGGGAAACCAGCCATGAAGTCAGGGCAGAAGCCCTCGGCGAGCGCGTGGCTATAAATGGACTTGACTCCATCAGCCCCCTTGGCCCCGCTTCCTCCCAGATCCGCTGGGGCGCAGGAACGCCGGGAATGCTCGGGCAGAGGCCTGAGTCACGGATTTTCGGAGTCTTTCCCCAAATATGGTGCCTGGACCAGAGTCCGGGTGTGCTGGGGAGAGCTGGGGGGGCTGCGCTGACATCACTGTCCCAACGCCAGCCTTTTAGCGCCCGGGCAGCGTCGTGACTGTGCAGAGCGCTGGCTCCCGCGCTGAGCATCGCCCCGCGCCTCCGTGAGCAGCCGCCCGTGAGTCCTGCACGGGGGGGGGGGACGGCAGGGAGGGTGCCCGGGGTGGGGACATTGACCCCTGGCACTTGGGGTGCTGACCCCCACAATGGGGACCTTGCGCCTGGGATGAGGATGCTGCTCCCGGGATGCAGATTCTGCTCCTCTGATTGGGATGCTGCTCCTTGGGATGGGAATACCAGTCCCTGGGATGGGTATTGTGCTCTTCTGACTGGGATGCTGCTCCCTGGGTTGGGAATACCAGTCCCTGGGATGGGGATTTCTACTCCTCCGATTGGGATGCTGCTCCCCAGGGATGAGGATGCCAGTTCCAGTATAGGGATTCTGCTCTTCTGACTGGGATGCTGCTCCCTGGGTTGGGAATACCAGTACCTGGGATGGGGATTTCTACTCCTCCAATTGGGATGCTGCTCCCCGGGGATGAGGATGCCAGTCCCAGTGTAGGGATTCTGCTCCTCTGACTGGGATGCTGCTTCCCAGACTGGAGATGCTGCTCCCTTGGATGGGACTACCACTCCCCAGGATGAGGATGCTGCTCCCTGCATGGGGATTCCACTCCAGTTGGGATGCTGCTCCCCTAATTGGGGATTCCATTCCCTGGATGAGGATTTTACTCCTCCAATTAGGATGTGGCTCCCCAGAATGGGGATGTCACTCCTGGGATGGAGATTCTTCTCCTCCACCTGGGATGCTGCTCTCCAGGATAGGGATTCTGCTCCCTGGGTGGGGATTCTACTCCTCTGACTGGGATGCCACTCCCTGGATGGAGATTTTTCTCCCTGGATGGAGATTTTTCTCCCTGGATGGAGATTTTTCTCGCTGGATGGGGACATTTCTCCCTGGATGGAGACTTTTCTCCCTGGATGGAGACTTTTCCCCCCTGGATGGAGACTTTTCTCCCTGAATGGAGACTTTTCTCTCTGAATGGAGACTTCTCCCCCTGGATGGAGACTTTTCTCCCTGGATGGGGACGCCACTCTCTAGATCACAAGGCAGGATGAGGGTCCAGCTGCCCAGCCGGGGAAGCCGCTACTGCTCGGCTGAGGATGCAGCTCGGCATTCTGTGCTGCTCCTGCTCCTCAGGACCATTGGGGACCAGCAGTTGCCATCAGGGATGGGTGGCTGAGGGCTCCCTGGGCTCAGCCTGGGGTCAGTGTTGGGCTCGGGGATGCCTCTGCTTCTCCTTGGAGGAAAACCCTGAGCCTCAGAGGGGACGGGAGATGGGCACAGGGCTGGGGCATCGCTGGATGTGCCGGGCAGTGCTTGGCAGCTGGGCAGCGGCTGCTCTACCATCCCTGGTTTAAAAGACAGGCAGATGAGGTGCCTACGTTCAGTAGTGGAGAGGTATGGTTGGACTCGGTCATCTCAAAATTCTCTTCTAACCGAGGATTTCAAAGGGTGCCCTCGCATCACTGGCAGCGAGCAGGGTCAGCATCCCGTGCTGCACTGAGCTGTGCCCGGCCTCAGCCTGCCCAGCAGGCGGTTGGGGTGCTCCAGCCCAGCACAGGGGGGGATGCGGGCACTGCGCATGCAGCTCCTGGAGGGCACAGCCCTGGCACTCGGTGGCTTTAATGCCAAGCAGAGACCTGTTTGGGGAGGAGCGCAGCCTGCTCTGCTGAGGGCTTGGCTGCCGGCTCTCTTTCCCTCCTGGCATCGCCCCCGGCACCCTCCGGCCCTGCCCGCAGCCAGCTCTGGCACCCCTGCCTGCACCATGCCCTTACAAGGGCACGGGCACGGCTCCCACCACCGTCCTGCCTCGCCTGCGCTCCTTCCTGGCACCACGGCCACCTGCCCTGGCGTGGCATGGCCACCCCTCTGTGCCACAGCCATCCCACTGGTCCACTGCCACCATCCGTGCTGTGGCCACCAGCCCTGTCATGACCACCAATCCTGTCATGGCCACCAACCCTGTCATGGCCACCAGCCCTGCTGTGGCCACCAACCCTGTCATGGCCACCAACCCTACCGTGGCCACCAACCCTGTCATGACCACCAACCCTGTCATGGCCACCAGCCCTGCTGTGGCCACCAACCCTACCGTGGCCACCAACCCTGTCATGGCCAACAACCTGCTGTGGCCACCAACCCTGTCATGGCCACGAACCCTGTCATGACCGACAACCCCGTCATGGCCATCAGCCCTGCCATCGCCACCAACCCTGCTGTAGCCAACCCATTCTTCCACGGCCACCAGCCCTGTTGTGACCACCTCACTGTGCGATGGCCACCAGCCCTGCTGTGGCCACCATGCTCCACAGTCCCCTCTGCTCTACATCCGCTCTCCTCCGGCTCGAGGCCACGGCCGTGCCAGGGCTGTTGGTGTCAGCCAGGAGCCGGTGGCTGGGGTGGCAGAGGTTGGCGATGGGGCCGCTCTCCTGCCCAGCCCGAGCCGGGGTGCGGGGCTGATGCAGCCGGAGGGGAACTGCCCGTCCAGGCAGGTCACGGCTCTGCACTCACTTCCAAATGTGCCCACACGAAGGGCAGTTACATGGCAAGGGAAGAGCGGGGATGTCCCCACTGCACAGAGGTGGGATGGGAATGCCTCGGGGTGCTGAGTGCCCTTGGGTCCCGGGTTGGGGGGACAGCATCCCCGCAGGCTGACGGTCCTCGTCCCCGCCAGGTCTCCCCCGTGCTGCAGACATGGCCAACAAGGGCCCGGCGTATGGCATGAGCAGGGACGTCCAGTCCAAGATCGAGAAGAAGTACGATGATGAACTGGAGGATCGGCTGGTGGAGTGGATCGTGGCGCAGTGCGGGGCCGCCGTGGGTCGTCCTGAACGGGGCCGCCTGGGCTTCCAGGTCTGGCTGAAGAACGGCATCGTAAGTGGAAAGATGGGTGCCCACCATCCCTGGTGCTCCCGGCAGCGCCACAGCAGGCAGTGACCCGGCCTCTCCCCTGCTGCAGGTGCTGAGCAGGCTGGTCAACAGCCTCTACCCTGACGGCTCCAAGCCCGTCAAGATCCCCGACACCCCCCCGACCATGGTCTTCAAGCAGATGGAGCAGATCGCCCAGTTCCTCAAGGCGGCTGAAGACTACGGTGTGGTCAAGACGGACGTGTTCCAGACTGTTGACCTCTTTGAAGGTGCGGGTGGGCGGGCGTGGGGCTGGTGGGGTCCCGGGGTGCCACATCGCATCCATCCTGACGTCCTTGTCCCTCGGCAGCCAAGGATATGGCAGCGGTGCAGAGGACGCTGATGGCCCTGGGCAGCCTGGCGGTCACCAAGAACGATGGCCACTACCATGGGGATCCCAACTGGTTCATGAAGTAAGTGGGGAGCACAGGCACGGGGATCCCCTTGCTCGCAGTGAGCCCTTTCCCCTGCCTGGCATCCCCGGAGCGCATGGATGCGGGATGCTGAGCTTTTGGGAAGCGAGGGCGGCAGGGGCAGCCCTGGGGATGACAGTCCGGCTGCTTGGGGCGCGCGGGTGCCTCATGGCCTCTCCGTTTGTCCTACAGGAAAGCGCAGGAGCACAAGCGGGAGTTCACCGAGAGCCAACTGAAGGAGGGCAAGAACGTCATCGGCTTACAGATGGGGAGCAACAAGGGAGCGTCACAGGCGGGGATGAGCTACGGCCGGCCCCGGCAGATCATCAGCTAGGCAGCCCCCCTCGCCAATCCCAAAGAGCAGCCCCAGCCGGGACCCCCATCCCCGCTCTCCGCTGGCCGCCACTGCCCCTCACCGATTGGTATTTATGGACCAGGACCCGCCAGGCAGCCCCCAGGACCCTGCCGCGCAGCACGCGCCCGCCTGTAGCCCCTCTCGCGGCGACGTGCCCGAGGATGCCCTGCCACGCTCGCCCTGGGCAGCCTCTCCCCTCCAGTCTTCCACGTCCCTGCTGCTCTCCCCGCCGCCAGCCGGCTCTGCCCGCCCTGCGCCGCGCTCGCCGGCACCCATGGGTGCCCCGCTGCCCTCCCAGGGACGGTGGGTGGGAAGGGCGTGCGCCCCAGAGCCACCCTGCCTGCCCACAGCCCCACACCAGCCCTGTGCCACCGCCATCCTTGCGAACGGGGAGGAGAGAAAAATCGGCCTCGGTTTTGTACTTTGTTTTTTTTTTGTCAAAATTAAAAGGTTATTCATCTAGCGTGGCCTGATGAGGCTTCCTCCTGCCTGGGGAAGCCAAAGATGCTCTGTAAAAGCTGCTCGGGTCACGTCTTCTTCCAGCTCTGGACCTGGGAAAAGGCTTTCCCTGCCCTGTTGAGATGGCTCTCTTTCCTGCTGGAGCCACAGCATTGAATGTACTCCTTGCTCCTTCCAACCATTCTGGCTCAATCCTTGTTTCCCTCTGCATGGAGCAGCTCCGCTTATCCCAGCTCCCAGGGGAGCAGGACAGGGATAAATCCCTCGGGCCTTGGGGCTGGGAGGTGCTGGGCAACTCCTGTTTTCCACAGCCCAGGAAGTGCTGGGAGGGCAGAGGAGCGACAGACGGGGGAGAGGAGGGTTTTTAAGACTTTATTTGGAAAGCTACACAAAAGGGCTTTGCTGATTTAAAAAAAACAAACCCCAGCTTTAAAAAAATAAACCAAGGGACCCAAAGACACAGGAAGAAGCCAACCCTGAGCCGCTGCCAGAGCAACTCAGCCTCCCCTTCCCGGCCCAAATAGCCTCATCCCTCCTGGGCACTGAGCACAAACTGAGGCCCTGGTTAGAGGCAGGGAGGGCGATCAGAGAGGTTTAAGCTGCCACGGTATCCGTGGTGAACTCCCCAGTCTACCCCTTGGAGCAGGATGGGTGAGAAATCCTTGCTGCCTCCCCACGTGTAAGGCCTCCTCGTGCAGGAGGAGGAGGCAGCAGGGTCAGAGCGCAGGGGTCAGCGAGCAAACGCCGGGTGCGGATGGGCAGAACAGCTCCCTGCTTCTAAGCTGGGCCCAAGTGATGAGAACCAGCCAGCTCGCAGCCCCGCAGGGCAGAAACGACAGCGCTGTGGGGGCCCTGCCCACAGAGGCAGCTGCCAGGAGCCTGGCCACAACTTCCAGGCTTGCTCTGCAGAACCTGGGGCCAAAAGGATGCCTCTTCCCCATGCTGCAAGGCTGTGGCGTGCAGGGGACTCTGGGGGTAGCTCTGCCACGCTGCCAGGAGGCATCGGTGTGCACCTTGTGCCACACAGAAACAGAAGCCCCGAGTGCCACTGCAAGGCCGGCTCTGCTAGGAATGGGTTTAAGGCTTGCATTGTTTTCCAGAGCAAGGGAAAGGGAAACTTCCCTTTCCGCTGTCAGCACTTTTTCTCTTTGTTTCCGAGCCGCTTCCAACACCACTATCCGCAAGGACACAGTGGCAATGGTCCTGGTGGCTCAGAAGTCTCTGCTGCCCGTGCTGGGAAGGCCATACCGAGTGCGAGGGATGCAGCCCAAGGCCCCGCTAGCACGGCTGGTGCTCCCTGTCCTCCAAGAGGAGCTCAGCCGTTGCCTCCCGGCCAAGGTACTCTGCTCTGGCAGGGGCTGCCTCCTGGAAGCTCCCAGCTCTGCCGCTGCTGGGAAGTTTGGGGTGGGTGGGGGTCCAGGACCCCTCCTCTTCCTCCTCCTGGGCAGTCTCCGGGCACTCACACTGCATCTCGACGTCCTCAATGTCCTTCTCATGGTAGAGCGGCACAGACTCCATCTCCAGGCCGTTCTCCAGGGCTCTGTGCTTCCCTCCCTGCTGGTACCACTTGCAGGCAGAGGAACCATTGCATGTCAGGTCAATCCCCACGTTGTTCCTGGTCAGGCAAACCTCCAGCACGTAGTAGAACGTCCAGAACACAGCAAAGCATCCCAACAGCAGGAGGGTCTGCAGAGGAGGAAACCCCTTGAGAAACCAAGCACTCGAGCACCCCACCCTCTCCACTGCCGCTGCCTAGCGGAGAGGACACAGCACCAGGAGGAGCAGCCACACAGGTTCCCACTCCTCCAAGGGACTCCAGGCCCACTCACCTTCAAGGTGTTGGCCGTGATGGTGTAGGTCTGCTCCTCGGGGATCTCCAGCCCTGGAGGGCAGGGCAGGGAGAAGTCACTGCGCAGGTACTGCCCACTCATGGCTTCCTCCAGCAACCTGGGGACAGAGCACCCTGTGAGCGTCCCACAGGCAGCACTGGGGACCCAAATGCCAACAAAAGGTCTGAAACGGCCTCTGCCACCACCGAGGGCTGCCCTCCTGGGTCAGACCCAGCCAACGGAGCCGTTCCGTACAGCCCATGCCTCCACGGGGAGGAGTGCAGCACCAGGCATCATGGAATGGTTTGGACTGGAAGGGACCTCCAAGCCCATCTGTCTCACAACATCCCTTAGTCCTCCATCTCTTTTCTCCCCACCGAGACAGGGCTGCAGTGTCCTACCTCTGCCGCTCCTTCATCTCTGCTGGGGACCAGGAAGAGCCGTACAGGATCAGCTGCCACTGCTTCAAGGTCCCAGGCCTCAGGCTGTCATCTCCTGGAGAACAAACAGGTTGGACCAGCAGGGAAGTCTCCCACCCAGCTGGGTGGTACCACAGGAGCTAAGGTGCAGCTGCCCAGGTGTTGAGCTGGCAGCTCCCTGGGACGCGGCACGGAGCTGCTGCCACCGCTTCACAAAGGATCCCTGCAAAGCAGGACTCACCAATGTCCCTGATGACCAGTCTGTACGTGCCGTGTGCTTCCTCACCCCAGCACCGGACCGTGGAGAAGGTCCAGTCGGCAAAGCCATTGGGGTCCCTGCCAAAGAGTGAGGAGAAACAACTCATGAGAGGGTCACGTAGCTCGAGACACAAAGCTGGATGTGGCCCCAGCTCTCCTGCTCGGGGCTGGCTGGGCGTCCTGCCCTGTGGGAGTCTCCACACCCTGTTCCCCTTGATGCTTACGAGTCCATGCTCCTGGTGGTCCCTATCAAGGACATCATGCCACTGGGGCAGAAAAGCCTGATCTCCAGGTTGCCGCGACGAGGGTGGGTTATGGTGACCGTGGCTGCCACGTGCTCCAGGGTTCTCATGCCGGAGAGCTCCAGGTTGGCAGTGGTGACTGGAAAAGGGAAGGCAGCGTTTGCTAAGGGTAGTGGCCATGATACAGTCCCCACTTCCAGCTGGCCCTGCAGGGCTGCTGTGGCACTTAATGGGACACGCATGCTGTTTCTGCCTCCTCCCAGCTTCCCTGTGTCTCTGTGACCCCAAACCAAGTGGTCACGGCCCACACAGGAGGCTCCACGGATGCTCAGAGCCCCAGAACTGCTAATTATAGCACAGGAAACCCTGGCACGCTCCAGAGTGGATTTCAGCTCCTGGCAGCCCAGCACTGGCGGGTGTTCCCTGGCCTCTCCGAAGAGGGGGAGCGGGCGCACCCCAGACCCAGGCAGCCAGCAGAGTGGCCACACTCCTGACACAATGTGGAGAAAGGGTTAACTCCGAGTCAGCCTGTGGTACCTAAGATGCAGTCTTGTTACCTGCGGGACAGCTGTGTCCCCTGTCACAAATTCCTCTTTGAATACTTCTCTAAAGTGCCTTTCTTCTGCCTCTTCCAACCTCCTCTTGCTGCCAGTGTTCAGCTCACAGCTCCTCTTAGGGCAGGATGAGCAGCTTGACCGCCCAGCCCTCTCCTCTGACACAGAGGGGGTCTAATCCCGCTGCCAGCATGAGGAGCAGTGTCCCCCCTCTGTCCCGCTGGGGTCCTGTGGTGCCAGTACCTGGGCGCTGGCAGGGACAGGAGAGAAGGAGAACGTGGACCCAGCACCTTCTCAGCCTGAAGCAAGGAGGGACAGGACCCCCGTCAAGGGGGGTGCCAGCCTGCTGAGCTCCAAGCTCTTTGCAGGGGAACCTCTATCCTTGGGAACAGGCTCTGGGCACCAGGAGCTGCAGGGCAGGCAGCGAGGGACCCTGGGACAGGGAAGGGGCCAGTGGCCCAGCCTTGGCGGACAGAGCTGTGCGCAGCCCGAGAGCCTGCTGAGGGGCCGGGAAGGGCCTGGGGCCGAGCCCTCCGTCCCACTGGTAGCAACCCAAGCAGCGCCTTGTTTATGTGGACAGAGGCCGGCCAAGTCGGGAGCTGGAGCATTACCTAAAATGGTCAAAGCCAGAGGAGCACATCTGGCTGCTGCCCAGTCTGGCCGTGCTCCCTAACGCCTGTCTGGCTCCTCAAAGACATCAATCTATGGGATGAAGTTATGGGGAGGGGACCACATCGTCAGATGAAGATCCCTGGGGAAGAGTAGCCAAAAGGGAGAGGAAAAAGCCCAGGCAGCCCAATGCTTAACCCCTTTGTAGCTTTGCACAGCCCAGAACATGCCCAGCAGGAACAGGCTGGATCCCTGGCCTCGATGCATATGAGCATGCACTCTCCCATGGCACACCTGCTCTTACCATTCCAGGCGACCTCCAGCTCCTGCGGGAGCAGCGGGATGGTCCTGCCCTCCTTCAGCACAGGGCTCACGTACGAGGCAAGGTACGGGACAGACTCCCAGACCTGTCAGGGGAGAGGCAAGAGGATTTAGCACGAGGTTGCACCCTCCTGGCACACCCGTCTCTCAGTCTCCCACCAATCCTGCAAGCTGCTCGTTAGCTCCAAGGTGCCTGAAGCACACCTAGCGTGTGTGGATGTGGGCCCAGCGTGGGCCTCTCTCGACACTGCTCTAAGGCACAGAAACTCAGGCAGCACACAGGGGCTGCTGTGGGACTGCAGGCCTGGAAAAAAGCACCTGCATGCTTGGGAGTGGAAGGAAAGCGATTCCCTGTGGGCTGGAGGGGCTGATTGAGACTCAAGATTCCTCCTCTTTGTGTACGCCTTTGCCACCACCCAAGTGGCTTTGAGAGGTTACTTCAAATCATTCCATCTCAATCCCAGGGGCAGGAAATGCAGCAGAACCAAAAGTCCTGCACACAAAGTAGCCTGAAAGTCACAGGGGGCATTGCTGGCAACTGGCAAGGACCTGGCAGAGCTGTGTGGTGCTCTACACACAGGTGAGGACCCAGTGCCAAACGGACGTGCCCCGGTCTCCATGCGACTGAAGGTACAGGGAAGAAGAGATGGGGATGGCCCTCCCTTCTCTGACCACTCTGCTCCCTTGGCAGCACCCAGGGCGCGGAGCTCAGAGCTGCCAGCCGAGAACGCCCTGTTTCCTTGGGGCACGACACCCTCCTTGCAGCCCATGGGGTGGGGAGGAAGGTGCTGGGGCTGCTGATGAAGCTCTCCACACCATCAATCAGAGCTGTCGTCTCCCACCAGCACAGGCTCTCGCCCATGGCTATATATAGTGCTGCGTGCGCCGCGGCTCGTAGGCAGGTTTCAGGCGTTGCCGAAAGCCTCATTACTTCAAATCAAAAGCAGCCTTACAGCAAGGGTCGGTGCAATGATGGCCACAGCGCCAGCCTCGAATGGCAGCAGTGTCACCCCATGGCACAGGAACGCCGCTGCCAGGCCGGGTTTGTTCCACGTGCTGGGGAATTACCTTGGCTGCATTAACCAGCCTCCAGGCATTCAGCAAGCCAAAGCCGTGCTGATGGCTGTGGCTGAAGCCGGCCTTGTTGACGTCCCACTTCGCGTGACGATCCTCATACTGAAAAGAAATGCAGGGCACTCTTGTTATTGAGGGGGACTCCAGCACTCCTGCAACGCTGGAGCAAAGGATACTGGGCCTGAAGGCATGGAGGCTCAGAAATATTCCGCAGCAGCGGGGACACAAACCTTCATGGCCTTATTAGAAAGAAACAGGTTGACCTTTGCTTGAAACAAGTCCCAGGCTTCCTGGCTCCTCAGAAAGGAAAGCAAGCAGCACGAAAGGGCACAAATGCCTCTGCTCTGAAACATTCCAGCTGCTCTGTACTCCCTAAGCCACAACCTGTGGGATGGGAGAAACCCTGGGGAGAAGAACCAAGTCCTATATATCAACAAGAGCTGAGCCAGGACAGATCTGGGTCCCATCACTTGGGGGGTTGTAGTACTCTGGCAATGCTGGCTTCAAGTTGTGGAAAACACTGCCCCGTGCCAAAGAGAGCACAGCCTTAGCTGGACACGGATTCCTGCTCCCCAGGGGTGGCGGAATACGCCCTGTCCCTAAGCCAATGGGGCAGCTCCAGCCAGTTCCCGCTTGGGCTCTCCACAGTGAAGTTGTGCTGGAGTCGAGGCTGAGCGAAAGATTTATAGAGGGGCAGGCAGACATCAACAAGCATGAGCACAGCAAGACCTCGGCCATCCTGCAGCATCCACTCAGGGCAGCAGGAGGAAGGAAGCGCCACTCACCTTGGTGGCAGTGAAGACGATGATGTGCTGGACATCTCGCCAGGTGAGGCATGGTCGCACTTGTAGCATCAGCGCGATCATCCCGGCTGCAAGAGGAGCGGCAGCTGACGTCCCGGTGTGGCCTTCTGTGCAGCCCGTGCCCTTCTGCAGATCCCAATCTGTTGTCACCTACCGAGAAAGAGGAGAGAAGCCTCCTGTCAGGCCACTGTTTGCCACGCTGGGGTAGCTGGGATAGGTCCTTGAGCAACTGAGCGTGCAGTCCCAGCCCCACACCATGCCCTCGCCACATCAGCCCCGCCAGCGGCCCAGCCTGTGACACAACTGCTGGCAAAAGCCCTGGGAACACAGGACATGGCTTGGCTGCTCCATCAAAGCACCCAGAGATGAGCACTGCCTGACACATTGTGCAAACAACATGAGAAACAGAAGCTCTGGGGCTCCCCACCACCACCCTGGACACAGCGAAGTAATGAGCAATGCCCAGACAGGGCCCACAGCCACTGTCCTGGCAGAAATCCAGGCAGATCATAGAACCACGGAATGGTTGGGGTTGGAAGGGACCTCAAAGTCCATCCAGTTCCACCTCCTGCCATGGCAGGGACACCTCCCGCTGGATCAGGGGCTCTGAGCCCCATCCAACCTGGCCTGGAACCCCTCCAGGGATGGGGCAGCCACAGCTCCTCTAGGCAGCCTGGGCCAGGGCCTCCCCACCCTTACAGCAAAACATTTCTTCCTAAGATCTCACCTCAATCTCCCCTCTTTCAGCTCAAAACCATGCCTCCTTGTCCTATCTTTGCACTCCCTGATCAAAAGCCCCTCCTTAGCTTTCTTGGAGTTCCTTTCAGTACTGGAAGCTGCTCTAAGGTCTCCCTGCAGCCTTCTCTTCTGCAGGTTGAACGACCTCAACTCTCTCAGCCTTTAAAGGGGACCAAGGATACTCACAGAGCCCCTACACACCCTTCCTAGGGCATTTGCTATGTCACGAGAGAAAGGAAGGACTGCAGCTGAGGACCCATGGTCCCTCCCTTACCCAGGGACACCTCCTGCCTCTCTGTGCCCACAGGCAGGGAAAGGCGAGCAGACAGCAAGGCAGCACGCTTTCCAAACACAGCACATCAAAACCCACATCCAGAGTCTGACCTGTTCCGAACAAGGCTTTCAGACAACATGAGAACTTTCTCTGGGTGCTCAAGGATTCCCTCTCTGGAGTAAAGACTCAGGGAGGTGGTACTAACGCCCCTGTCTGCACAAACCACATCTAATCTATCGTCTCGCAGCGGTCTCTTCAGTATCGGCAGCTTCCCCCCAGGCAGCAGGGAGGAATTTGCTGCACAGGAGCTTTCTTTCTCTCTGCGGTTGCTGAGATCAGGCTGCGAGACAGGAGGGGCAGCCCATCATCCTCCCTTAGCCAAGACCAGAACAACAACAAGAGCAGGCAGCAGCGGGGGCAAAGGGTCGGGATTAGCTGCTGAAAAGCCTGGAAGCATTTCCCAGACAGTTCCTGGCCAGGACACACAGCAAAAACCAGTACCAGGTGGGAAGGATAACACTGCAGCTCCTCATCTGAGAGATAAGTCTCTGTGCTGGTAATCGGGATGGAAAGAGTCGGGTGTGGGGCTGAGTAGAGCAGCTCACGGAGCAGGGCAAGGGCAGTTTGTGCAGCAGTTTGCACAGCATTTAGCCAAGGCCATGGGAGAGCAGCTTTCCACCGCTCTGAAGCATGGACAGTCGCTCTGTGAGAGCAACAGCCAAGGCTCTCACTGCTCCTCTCGCTCCTGCTCACGGTTTGGCCACAGAGGCTGGACCAGCTCTTGCAGGAAGCGTCCTATTTCTGCCAGCACCCCTGGGGCCTCTGGAGGTGACAGATCTTCTATCTGCTCCCCAGGCATGGAGATCAGCTCAGGGAGAGGCACACAGCCCTGAACTCGCACACCATGAATGATCTCCAGGCTATTCTGGACACAGGCACAGACCCATGCTGCCTGAGGGCCAAAACACTGCTTCGAATGAGCTAATACTGCTGAAGAGCCACTGCCCACAGGCACCTCAAGGTCTCCACAGAGTCCTGGGACACCCTGGCTTCTGGGACAAAGCATCCCGGTTGAGAAGTGATAAGTGCAGCCAGTTTCCTTTGGAGAGGGAGAGAGGAACTGGGCCTGAGCTAAGGAACTTCAGGGAAAACTCAAGGCAGTTATGGTTTGGGACCTTCCTCATCTTCACTGCTGACCACAGCTGGCTCCACAGAGGGATCACACGGGACCGCGGAGAACACACTCGGAGAAGGCATGAAGAGGTTCCCAAATCATGCCCCCAAACTGCAAACCTGCATCCGCCTCCCTGTGCTTCCCATGGGCAGGCAGCTGGCACTGCCCAAAGCTTCTAAGCTCAACTCTAACATTTTGCCAGCTGTTAACGACTCCAGCTTGTGCTCGGATACTGCACGTCCTACAGAGAACACCCCGAGCAGCAGAAACTTTCAGTAGGAAACGCAGCCAGTGCCAGAAGTGGTATTAAATTCTTCCCATTAAGGAAACCACACAAAGTTTATAGCCTGGTAAAAGAAAATAACACTGCAGACGGCTGCTGAGAAGTTAACTCCGACAGCACTGAGGCACAGCTGAAGGGCATTTAGGAGTAGATTATCCCCCAGAAACAGGGGCGTGGAAGTCTTGGCATGGCATGGGCTTGCTAAAGGAGCCATCACAGCACTGCAAAGGAACAGGAGGTCTCCCTGACACTTGCCCTGCCTAGGCTACACGTGGCATTTTGTCCTGGCTCCCCACTGGAATTCCAGTGTCCCGTAAGGCCCGTATTCAAAAGGAAGGGGTGTTTGAGAGGCTTGAGGGAAGCTGGACATAAACCCCAAACCTGTAATTCCTGCAGAAAGCACAGCATCGCCCTTGCTTGCCTGCTACTTCCATTTCTCATGGCGCTGGCAGTTTCCAAATCAGCCTGGGACAACTGAAATTATTTCTGAAAGGAAAAATCAGCTCCATTCTGGGTTTTACTTTCCTTGCCAAGCCATTGCTCCAGGCAGACTGTGCCAGGCTCTAGTTAGGGATGGATTCCTGCCTGGGCTCCGGACTGCAAGAGGAGGTGGCTGAGGAACCCGGGCACTCCCAGTTTTGCCCGGTTCCCGGCACGTGGGGAAGCCAGTCTGACAAGCCTGCATTCAGCTCCTCTCCGGCAGGCACAGCCACACATCCCCACTCCAGGAGCACCTGACACCATCCCTCACTCCCCAAAATCCTCGAGCACACAGCGCTGATGCTCATCCAGTACTGGGACTTTGCTCATCTGCTTTGCCAGGGAAGCGCCATTGGGAACTGCTCATCCCGATAGGAGATCCTCCTGGTGCCTGCCAAGCCAGGGACAACCCAACCCCAAAGAGTCCAGCCTGGGAGCTGGCAACGTTCACACTGAGCTGCCCCAATGCAGCCTGGGCTCTACGTTCCCACTGACAATGGACACAGCCATAGGGGCTGGTCAGCCTGACAGCCCCAGAACACACCGGCACCGAGGAAGGAACGCGCTGGGTCAGGCCTGGGGCTGGTGAAAGTGGGCTCAGCTCCTTGGCTCAGGCAGAAAGGACATTTTGTTGACAAGAAGTCATTTTTTGGCAAAAAAAAAAGGAAAAGCTGATAAAAATATTCCAAAAAATTCATCTGGGAGAGGCACGTGTGTCAGAACAGAACAGGAGCTAGCGCCAAGTAGTTTAAAGAGCCCAATGCTGCTCGCAGCCCTCCGTGCTCATCTGTGCTCCCGCATCCCTTCGGAGCAGAAGTTGCAGCCCCTGCAGATCTGAGCCGCACTCGCTCCTGCCCCTCTCTCTTCAGGAAAGCCCACAGTGGCACAGGAATCTTGCTCCAGGCTTCCTCCTTGCCACACAAAGTGGACACACACACTGCTGGGATGCAGCCTGTTTTCCGCCAGCTGTCTCTTTGGCTGAGCTGGGTGAGCTCCCTGGACGACATTCCCAGGGACAAAGTGCATAGGAATTTCTTAGAGGTCACCCAAGCAGCCCCCGTCCCAACAGACGGTTGCCTGCGGGTCCCAGCAGTGCGGAGCAGGGAGATAAGGCAGTGCAGTCCTTCTCCCTCTCGGTCCGATGCCCCTGCACTTGAGGTGGCAAACCCAACACACGTGGGATCTGCATTTGGGACCAGGAACTCCGTGTGCCTGTGAACATTCTTGAAGGGAGAGGGCCAGTGTGCTGAGAGGTACAGGCTGACAGACAGTGATGACACGGTAACAACCAGAAATAGGAACCTCCCTCTCAGAGCTCTATTTCTGGAGGACCTAGATGAACAGCAAGTTCATTCCCTACCTCCAAAGGAACCCAGCTACCAGCCCAAGGCAGATGCAATCAGAAGGGACAGGGATTCATCCCTTCTCTGTTCAGGGCTGTTACAGCCCCATGGGGAAGATGTGTGCCTTGAGTGGTACTCACGATGCTCCTCATCATCTTGTCCCCACCGCTGAAGGTCACCGCCAGCATGGAGGCACATTCCTCGGCATAGAATGGCATGGAGCCTGTCTCGTCCACTGCACCTGCAGAAAAGGAAAAGGCATTGACTGGATGAAGCCTCTTTTGTTCCAAGTGCTGCAATAGCAAGGTGACGAGCCCTGAGGACCCGTCCTGCTAGCTCTGCTTTCCCACAGCCTGAGAGCTGAGCAGGCACACCAGACTCAAGCCTGTATCTTTCATGCTTGGAAGATCATCGAATGCTTTAGATTGGAAGGACTTTAAAGCCCATCCAGTCCAATCTCCTTTACTGGAGCAGGGGTGTCTTTAACTCAATGAGGTTGCTCAGAGTTCCATCCAACCTGGCCTTGAATGTTTCCAGGGATGGGTGTTCTACCACCTCTTTGAGCAACACGTACCAGTGCCTCACCACCGTCATTGAAAAGAAGTCCTGCACACCTCTATAGACTGCCACACTCATTCCAGAGGACAGATTCCTTTCCCACACTCCTGCTATCCAGCTGGACAGGCTTTTCACTTCTGGAATGATCTCCTTTCTCCACATTGGGAAGGAACAAGATAGAAGATGCAGGCACTCACCTATCGTGACAGTGTAGATGGAGTTGGCATATCCATCATAGTTGCAGTTGTCGTTATGTTGCCCGCCGTTGCCACTGGCCACAACAAAAATGCTCCCAAAGCCCCGGCGCCCCGCTATCACGCCGTGCTGCAGGGCGGCCTGCGGAGAAGGAACTGGGCTGAGTCAGGGGGTACGGACAGGTGGGCCTTTCCCCGCGGACACCAGTCTGCTACTGGCACGTGTGGCTGCGAGCCAAGGGGCAATGTGACTCTCCCGGCCCTCGCAGCAGAGCTCGCTGCTGGCCCAGGCCCAGACGGATGCGATCGCCTCTCGTGAAGTGGGGGAGCGTTCGCCGTGCAGGCTGCTTGCAGGCACGGGGATGTGCCAGAAAACTCTGTCCCAGCAACCGAACTCCACACTCCAAGATTTCAACAAGCTGCCCTGCTAAGTACTCAGGGTGATGGCAGGGCCAGCCACAACCCCTCTGGGCCGGCAGAGTCAAGGAGTCGCGTCTTTTACAGCCCTACCAGGCACCGAGATTCCAGAGTGAGCGTGTTACACAGGCAGCAATGCAGCCAGCATATGAGAACGGCCTATCCATAGCTTACTAAAGGCTTTCCTGCAGGACTAAGGCGTTCCTGTTGACAGAGATTCCCCACACATGGCTGCTGCCCTTCTGAAAGGCCCCAGTCTTCATGAATACTTGGGCTTTGCCTTCTCTGAGGAGCACAACCGCACTGGCCCCACTTGGGAAACACATTTTCAGGTGGACACCTTGCACAGATATTATTGCCACTGAAAGAATGTATAAGGGTCTGATGGACAAACAAGAAAGCAGCCTTTCTCCTCTGCCCTCCCCTGGGCAGGTGACGGCACACACTGCATTGGCCAGAGCCCTCCGGATGCTCTGCTGTGGTAAAAGAGGCTTTCCTTGTGCTTTGTGTCCCAGAGCTCTTTACAACTGTCTCTGAGTGCCAAAAGCAAATAAATTATCTGGCAGAACTGTAAACGATTTGTCACAGAATCATGGAATGGTTGGAAGGGACCTCAAAGTCCATCCAGTCCCACCTTCTGCCATGGGCAGTGACACCTCCCACTGGATCAGGGGCTCCAAACCCCATCCAACCTGGCCTGGAACCCCTCCAGGGATGGGGCAGCCACCACTGCTCCGGGCAACCTGTTCCAGGGCCTCCCCACTCTCACAGCAAAACATTTCTTCCTAAGATCTGATCTCAATCTCCCCTCTTTCAGCTTAAAAAAATTGTCCTCGTGAACCCATAGCTCAGCTGTCAGTGTTGCTCTGAAAAGCACAGTAACTACTATCCTACAGTTAGAAAAGTACAGCAAAGGGCTGCCAAGCTACAGAAAGGAAGAACCACCAGATCCCAGGAGCAAGGCATCGCCAGTTTTGGGGCCCCCTTGGCTGTGGCACTGGGGCAGCAGGAGCCCGGTGCATTGTGCAGCGTTCCTGCAGCACCGTGAGAATGCCTCAATGACCTAGGAAGCAGTGGCCTCAGCTCCAACAGTTCCCCCTCAGCGGGCATCTGAGGGCACGCTCCATGCCTTGGGAACACCCTCAGCACCAGGAATGCTCAGTCTCCCTGCACGGAGCCTCCCTTGGGTTGCAAAAGTTGTCAAAACAACACCACAGGTTGCGAAAGAGCAATTCCTTGCTGGGACCGGCCTCTCCTTTGGGAAGCTCACCTAATGCTGCCTGAACGCTGCCCTCCCGCAGCAACGTCACCACTCCCCGCCGCACGACACATGCAACACCTCCGCTGGCAGCGATGGAAGCAAACGAACGTGCGCTGCGCCACAGCAACACCCCTCCTCGCCTGTCCAGGCAGGCAAAGCAACCACAAGCACCGGAGGGCCAGCCCGGGGGTGATCCGTGCTGCTGGGACGGTTTGTTACCTTTCCCAGTTGATGGGGGCCATCCACGGTTTTCCCATCGTCATCTGGACCCCAGCTGCAACGAGATACACCATAAGGTGACACCAGGAGTCACAGACAACATCTCTTCCTCCCATCACGGTGCAGCCACCAGCTACTCCCAGCACTGCGACTGGGATCGGAGGGTGCTGTGCTTTCCCATCCACCGGGTTGGCCCCTCGCTGCTGGGACATTGCTGCTGTGGTTGCCCTGTGCCCCTGGGTCAGATTCCAGTGGATAAAATGTTTGATTTTTATTTAACAGCCAGCTTCTCAGACATTCTCGTCCCCGTCACACGGCTTGGCTGGGGCCCACAAGCACAGTGGGGGCCATGCAGCGCCCCTCTAGCCTGGGGGATGTGCTGCAGCACTGTGCCTCGGGCCCGTGGGTGCCGTACACGGCCTGCACCAGCTCTCTAGCGACAGAAATCCCGGTGTTACTGTTAACAGCAGTCACAGAGGGCACTGCCTTGTGTGCCTGGCTGTAAACTCCCGGAGACAGGCAAGCTGGGTGTTCCCTCCGTGGCACAGAGCCACCATCTCACGTCCAGCACGCTCCCAGGACCCAAAAAAAAGGTTCTGGAGCCACAGGAGGAGCAGAGCTGATGTGAGGCTTCAGCCATGGCCTGTGAGCCCCATTCTCAGGCAGAGCAGGGCCCATGGCCTGGTGCAGGGTCCCCGTGGGGCTCACCTACAGCTGTAGATATCGTTGATCTGATAGTGCTTGTTGAAGGCGATGGCTTCCATGCTGTCAGTGAGGGGTCCATCCAGCACTCGGATGCCTGCAGGACAAAATGGACAAGGAACCGTGACCAACGTGGATCAAAGTAAGCTGTAAAAACAGCACAAATGCATTCCACGGCAGGTTCACACTGGGGACACTCGCTTTCCCAGCCTGACAGAACCAGAATTCCCGGAGCTGTTACCCAGAGGCCAGATGTACGGGAGGGGCTGAAGGTGCACGCTCACGCACAGCTCCACATCTTCTGGATGGGGATTTTCTGCCAAGCAAGTCCTGCAGCCCTGCTGTCAGAATCAAGCTGGAGATGGCGACAGCAGCTGAGCTCACCCCGTGCACCCCTGAGCCTCCATACTCGGGGCTTTCCTCACATCCTACCCTCAATTATCCTGCTGCTCGGTAATTCCCTGGAGGAACTGCTTCCCATTCCAAGTTGCCCAAGAGCCAGCTGTCACTTTGGGATGCAGGCACTCTTTCCTGCCGAGGGAAGGGCTCACGAGACGCAGGACACGCCAGCTACTGAGCTCAGACCAGGAGGGCATGGCCACTGCTCCAACAGAGCCAAGGAGGGCTCAGTGCGGAGTTGTTGGTGACCCAAAGCAGTGATAATTACCGCTTTGCATCACGGTTTACACTGGCAAAGGACATTACAAATGGAAACCCGGCACGCGTCTCAATTAAGCCTATTTATAAACAGTGCAACCGCCCACCCATCCCAGCTCTTGCCTGACACTGCACTTGCGGCTTTTTACTGCCGCTTCTGAGCCGCTCCCGTGGGGATGCGGAGCAGCCCGGCCAGGGAGGCGCTGGCTCTCCCCGCCCTGGCTGGCACCACGCTGGGTCCAGCACTTGCACACTGCCAGGCAGAGCTCGGTGCTGCCCCGCTGTGCTCACCCTGCCAGGCACAGCTCCGCAGAATCACAGACTTGTTTGGGTTGGAAAAGACCTTTAAGATCATTGAGCCTAACCATAAACCTCATGCTGCCAACTCCACCGCTGAAACATGGCCCTGAGCACCACATTCACACAGCTTTCAAGTCTCTCCAGGGACGGCGACTCCACCACTGCCCTGGGCAGCCTCTGCCAGTTCTCAACAACTCTTTCCATGAAGGAATGTTTCTAATATCCAATCTAACACCCCCTGAGAGCAACTTGAGGCTGTTTCCTCTTATCCCATCCCTTGTTACTTGGGAGAAAAACCCAGCACCCACCTCACTACAACCTCCTTTCTGGGAGCCGCAGAGAGTGATGAGGTCTTCCCTCAGCCTCCTCTTCTCCAGACTGAGCAGCCCCAGGTCCCTCAGGCCCTCCCAGAACCCCACAGCTCCAGACCCTTCCCCAGCTCCGTTCCCTCCTCTAGATTCGCCCCAGCCCCTCAATGTCCTTCTTGGAGTGAGGGGCCCAGAACTGAACCCAGGATTCGAGCTGTGGCCTCACCAGTGCCAAGTGCAGGGGGATTCAGCTTGGGACACCTGAACCCTGCAGAAATACTGGGTCCCACCTGAGCAGTCCAGGATCAACCCTCCCTGTCCTCAGTGCTGTGGTTAAACTGGGAGCTTTCCTTCTGCTGCTGGGCTTTGCCAGCAGCGTCTGCCTGCGGCCTCCGATGCCAGCTGGAGCCCAGGACCCTGCTGGGCTGTGATCAGAGTGGCAGCGCAGCACCTCATCGGGGTGAGGCAGGGAGGGTGCTGAGCGCAGGGGAAAGGTGCAGACCAGGCTGCAGTGCCTTCAGACGAGCTTTTGACTCCTTTGTTGCCTCGACGCCCACCTGCTTCCCAGCCCCCTCTCACAGCCAGGGAACATGGCACCATCTGCCAAGTAGGGAGAGAGTCCTGTCCCTGGCTGTGGCAACACAGCATTGTCCTCTGCTCTGCCAGGGCCACATCCTGCCTGGCACAGAGGTTTTGCCTCCCTCTGTAAAGGAGCGTGAGAGCTCTGGAGACAGCTGCGGCCACGGCAGCCCAATCCCTGGCTTTGCAGAGGAGAGATGTGCAGCCAGACCTTTGTGCTCCATCCATCTGCACGGGGCAGACCTGGGAGAAAGGGTCGGGGGAGCACAGGGCATTGGGAATCATCTGCTTCCCCGGTGCCCTCAGTGCTGCAGTGGGGCAGGCACGTGGTCGCACGCTTGCCTGGCTTAGGCTGTGTGGGATGGACATGTGCTTACGGAAAACTCTGCGGTGGGGCAGGTGGCGTGCCAGGAAAGCTTTGGAAAAGCTGTTGCAGCATACACCTATCCTGCTCCTCCAGACCGGCTCCTCCGCAGGGAAGCTTGGGCAGACGCGATTCCTCCCTCTGACTGACCAACCAGCCCAAGCACGGCACCGGCTGACTCAGAGCGAGAGATGAGGCAAGCCAGGCACGAGCACACGTGCACGTACCTGCGATGCGGCTCCCATAGGCAACTCCCACCGTGCAGAAGCTGTTGTTCGGCACAGCAGCGATCTCCCCAGCACAGCGCGTCCCGTGGTGGTTGCCATTCTCCTCATCGGGGTGAGGCATAGGGTCAGGATCGTTGGAATTCAAGTCATAGCTGCCTTCTGGGCTCTAGAAACAGACCCAGGGTCATGGTTCAGGGCTCTCCTCAGTTTGGGGACTTAAGAGCACACTATGCAGGCTGAAACACAGCCTGGGAGTCACGGGAGCTTAAAGGCCGCTTTCACACAGGGACGTAGCTCAGCACTGCTGGGCAAAAGGGACCAACGGAGGCAGCTTCAGCTGCTGCTGTGGGTCAGAGGGAGCCGCCTTTGCAGCTCAGCAGCCCGAAGGCTTGCAACCCTATAACATGGGGGCAGAATCTCCCAGGGAAAGCTTTGTCTGCTGCCCCAGCTGAGCTCCTGCTGCGTCGCATTTCCCAGCCTCCAGCCTTCCCTTGCTCCTTCCCACCACGAAGCCGGCACTCACATAGTTTGGCTGTATGTCTTTGATGGTGTGCTCCACGCCGTCGTCCACCACCACCACCGTCACACCACGCCCCGTCACGTTCCGCTCCCAGACGCCTGTGACATTGATGTCCTTCCCAGGGCTCTTGCGGTTGTTCTAAGCACCGGAAAGGACAGTGAGGGGAGAGGGAAAGTGGAGGAGTGGGTCAGCTGTGAGGAAAGGGACTCCTGAACTTTTTGAGTGTGCTGGTGTGGGGTTGGGCAGGGTGAATCACAGAAGATTTGTTTGATGGAGACAGCGAGCAACACTCATTTGCACCGTGAAGCAGAGTGCTTGGTGCTGCAAGGATGCCAAGCTCCAGCTGAAATCTCTCTGCCCATCGCAGTGCCACTGGAGCAGGACCAGCTGCAGGAGCCGCCTCCTCCCGTTATCGCAGTGGGCAGGGTGAGCTCTCAGCATATTTCCTCCTTGCCACAAGGCCGGAAGGTGACTGCTTTGCCTGCTGTGTGACAGCTCACTCGTGACCACACAAACAGCCTGAGCCCTCTGGCGTGACCGGAGACAGAAACCCACTCACCAGATGCCACTGCTGGGGGTATTTGGGATCATTAAAGTGCAGGCTGCGTTTGGAGCGCTTCAGAAGCTTCTGTTCTGAGTGCCACCGCACACTGTCATGCTGTGCAAACAAAGTGTCCACTGCCCTCCTTATTGCTTCGGGTTCGCTTGCCCCTGGGCCCTCAGGCCGGTAAGCGAAGAGGTAATGGCCCTTCAGCTCCCCGACGCGGCCCATGTTCACCAGCCCGGCAGTCCGTGCCAGCTCCTCTGCCCGCTGCTCCAGCTCCTCCTCGGGCGCCTCCAGGCTGACAGCCCACGTCAGCTTCCCGTGCTGGCTGTCAGTGCCAGGAGAATGCTCCCCGCCGCAGCCTGGTTCGACTGATGAAGTGATGGGGATCCAGGCAGCACTCAGCCAAAGGCACGTGTGGATACACAGTGTGGCCTCCATCCCTGCGCTCCATAGCGGCACCGTCTGCTTCCAATGCGGCATCAGACAGGCAGGCTGCGAACAGCAGAAAAGAAAGCTAGTGAGAACCCTTTCTGACCCAGAATAGGGCGGCCATGGCCTCATCATACGGTCCCACAGAACCCGACGTGTTCTGCTGGGACACACTAGTCCCTGGGCTTGCTGCCAGCCCCTCCAGCACAGCAGAAATCCACTTCCAATGAAACCAGAAAGCTTCCAGGCAAGGTGGTTCCTTCCCAGTGGTGCAGCACTGCAAAGCTGCACCCAGGCGGGGCAGAGATCAATCTCCATGGCTGCCCTGCCTGCCATGACAACAGGCCTGGGCACGAGCACACCTTGCTGCTGGCTGGCAGAGGGGAAGGCACTTCCTCCTCTTGCTGTGGCCCAGCAGAGAAACAAACATCACGAGAAACGCCACAAGGTGCCTGCAGCCAAGAGCCAGTTCCTCTTCTGGGTGAGCTCCACCTGCTCCATGACTGCAGGAACTGATTTCACCCAGCACAGGTTGGAATCCCCATGGAGCCCCTGCTCCGCAAGCCACAGCGCCTCAAGGGAAAGAAGTGCCCTCCCACAATTCTGCTCCGTTTCCCACGTCTTTGCACTGCCTGGAGCTCGACACGCCCTGACAGTTGCCCGTTAGTGACTGTCCCAGTTGCTTTCCACCCTTGATTTCCTTCAGAGCCCTGAAGCCACTCACCAGCTGTGGTTTAGGCTGCACACCGGGCCCCAGGGTCTCACGCTAAGAGCAGGGCTTTGGCTGCCTCCAGAGAGTGGCACCTCCAGAGATTGGCTGAGCCCTGCAGCATCAGGGAGGGTAGATCGGCCACAGCCTTGGCCTGGAGCCAGAGTCCTGGGGCCAAAGCTCAAAGACCACACGGGGAATGCATCTGCCACCGCGGCAGGACAGGCGGCTGCCCCTGGCTCCTGGCCCCTGCCCACCCTCTCCCTCTGGCTCCAAGGGCAGGACAGGTGGATCCCGGGGCCAGATAGGCATCTTCCCCGGCTCAAGGGGCAGGACAAGCAGCTCTCCCTGGCTCCCTTCGGCTCTTGAGGCAGGACGGGGGGATCTTGGAGCAGGACAGGCGGCTGCTATCAGCTCCCGAGGCAGAGCAGTAGGCTCTCCCTGGCTCCCCTGGAGCAGCACTGCCCACTCCCCCCGGCTTTTGGCCTCTGCTTGCCCGCTCCTCATGATTCCCCCCGGCTCCCAGGAAAGGACAGACGCTTCCTCCCGATGCCAGGGACAGCGCTACCTGCTCCCCTCGGTTCCCGGGGCAGAGTAGGCGGATCCTGGGGCAGGACAGGCACTTTCCCCTGGATCCCGGAGCAGCGCTGCTTGCTCCCCTCGCCTTCCCGGGGCTCCCGGGTCAGGACAGGCACTTCCCCGGGCTTCAGGGGCAGCGCTGCCTGCTTCTCTCGTGTCCCCGCGGACCCCGGGGCAGGACAGGCGGCTCTTCCCGGATCCCGGGACAGGATACACGGCTCCTCCCAGATCCTGGAGCAGCGCTACCTGCTCCCCTTGACACCCCGGGACTCCTGGGGCAAGGCTGCCGACTCCCCCCGCCTCCCCTCGGTTTCTGGCCCCAGCCCTCCCGCGCCTCCCCCCGCCCCCGCCGTGCCCCGGCTGAGCCCCCGGAGCGCTACGGTGACAGCAACCGGTGCGGTGTCCCCGTTACGAGCAGGGCTGCAGGCAGCGCCCAGGCACTTGGGCCCCCTCCCGCCACCCACTGCCCCACGCGGCGCTCACCGGGCCCGGGCCGGCGCCGCTGCCGGAAGCGCGGCCGCTGACAGCTGCGTCGCTTCCGCCCGCAGGCGTTGCTCGAGTCCTCTAGGCTCTAAGGGGTGCTGGCGCGCTGGAGAGACGCTCTGCGCCGCGGACTCGAACTCTGCATCACTTCCGCCCTCCAGTAGAGCCGCTCTGCGCCGCGAACTCTGCGTCGCTTCCGGGCGCAGGCGAAGGCGGGTCCTCCCGGCCGCAGGGGGCGCTCTGCGCCGTGGGTGCCGAAAGGGGCGGGGCCGGCGCCGTTCCGGCCGCTCCGCTCCCCGCCGGGCCCCGGCACCCATGGCGCTGGAGCAGGCGCAGGACGAGGGCCCCGCCGCCAGCACCGGCCCGCCGCGCCTCTGCGAGCCGGGAACCGCGCACGGAGGGTGGGTTGGGGGCGGGGGGGAGCGGGGAGAGGGAATGGAGCGGAGGGGGAACGGGGAAGGAGCGAGGAGGGAGCGGGGATGCAACGGGAATGGAGCAGGGATGCAACGGGGATGGAGAGGGAATGGAGCGGGGATGCAACGGGAATGGAGCGGAGAGGGAGCAGGAAGGGAGCGAGGATGGAGCGGGAGGAGAACAAGGACGGAGGAGGGGGATCAGGAGTGGAGCAGGGATGGAGGGAAAAGGGAACGAGCATAGAGAAGGGAGGGAGCGGGTGTTGGACTGGGAATGGAGTGAGGAGGGAATAGGGATGGAGGGAGGACCGAGCAGGAATGGAGAGAGGATGGAGCAGGGAAGGAGAGAGTTTGAGGGGGGAGGGAGGGGAATGGAGAGGACAAGGAACAAGGATGGAGCAGGAAGGGAGTAGGGAGGGAAAAGGAATGGGGAGGGGATATAGTAGGGAGGGAGCAGGAATGGAACAGGTATTGAGCAGGAGGAAGTGGGAACGGAATGGGGATAGAGCAGGAGGGAGTGAGGATGGAGAGAGGCCGGGGCAGGAGCAGGGATGGAATGGGGATGGAGCAGGAATGACCGAATTGTTTGTTCCATGTAGTGGGAACAGCCTCTCTGCCCCAGAGAGCCCCGTCGAGGCGGCACCGGATGGCCCCGGGGGAGAAGCTGAACCCGCAGCCGGCGCTGAGCAGGATTCAGCAGTGCCCGGTGGCGAGGGGGAGCCTGGGCCTGGGAGCCTGGATGCAGTGGAGGAGCCTGAGGCAGAGGCGGCCCCTGCTCGGCCCTCCCAGAACATCGCTGTGCAGGTGGGTGCGAGTGTCTGGGGCAGAGGCGGTGCAGAGGCGGCTGCCGGCCCTGGCTGGGTGCTTTGGGCAGTACTGGTGTGAAGGGATGGAATGAGGGTGGGTTGGGAGGGGGCAGGCGGAGTTTGGGGTCTGTTGGTGTGGGTCTGCCTGCTCGGGGAGGGGTCTGACAGCAATCGTCTCCCTTCACAGACTGACTTCAAGACAAATGACGTGGATGTGAACACTGATCAGGATATTGAGAAGAACTTGGTGAGTATCAGAGCCCTGTTATTGGGTGCAGGCTCTGCCACTCGCGCTCCCATTCCGCCCTTCCTTGGGAAAGGAGCTGGGGCACTGCCCTTCCATGGGGTGTTTTTCTTCATTTAAATTCCACCCTTGGAGTCCTTAAGCTGTCCTCTCTAGCAGAGAAAACGCAGCGCTGGCTGCAGCTTTGGGCAGTTCCTCCCTTCATCTTTTCTGATCTAGGGCTTGGGAAGTGGAAGCCGCGTAACTGTGAATCCTGACAGTAAACCCTGGCACCTGCCAGGCTCTTGGATGCTGTCGAGCTTCCTGGCCCCCATCCGGGCTCTCCTCACCGTGAGGGGAGGGGAAGCTTTTCCTTAAATCTCCACTCTCTGCTGCAGGATAAAATGATGTCTGAGAGGGCATTGCTGAAGGAGCGTTACCAGGAGGTGCTGGACAAACAGCGGCAAGTAGAGAACCAGCTGCAGGTGCAACTCAAGCAGCTCCAGCAGCGGAGGGAAGAGGAGATGAAGAACCACCAGGTATTTGGCAAAGGTTTCTTAGTGTTTGACCTGCCTGGTAGCACTGTTGTTCGTGTGAGTGGGGTGGGAAGAGGCACTGGTTTGCCTCCTCTTATAGTGCTAAGGACTGGCCCCTGCCCACATCTGAGGGCAGAGCACTTCGGAACTGATTCCTAATGCAACATCCTTTGTGTACGTCCGCTCCTGCTGGTGATCTTGCAACGTCTCTTCAACAGGTACAGTGTTTTTTCCAGATCAGAAGTGGTGTAAAGTAAGGAGAATTGGCTCCTTGAGATTATTTAGGCCTCTGTGGCTGTGGGTCATGGATCAGCTGGTGCTGTGGTAGCTCGCCTTGCAACAAAAGAAGCTGTCAGTGGCCCCTGGGCAAATTTAAACCAGAACAGAACTCTCCAGCCCTTAAAATCTTCCAAAGAGGCAGGAGAACCTGTGGTTTAGACGCTCTGTCTGTCTGTCCGCTGGGTTTCCTCATCGTAACTGCTCTGTGTCCTACCTGGTTCTGCTAGAAGGAAAGATCTGGGTGACTCATACAATCTTGTAATCTCTTTTCGATAGATCTAAAGTCATAATGGATTTAGAACCAAACTCTTTCCTTGGGAATTTGTCTCTTTAATTGTTCGATGCTTGTTTTTCCCAGGAGATCCTGAAAGCCATTCAGGATGTTACGATCAAGCGGGAAGAGACAAAGAAGAAGATGGAGAAAGAAAAGAAGGAATTCCTGCAGAAAGAGCAGGATCTGAAGGCAGAGATTGAGAAACTCTGTGAGAAAGGCAGAAGGTATTAGTATGGAAGAGAAAGCGTGTGCTTTTGGGGTGGAAAAGGTGTTGCTTAACCTTGATCTATTCCTGATCAAGCAAAAGAGGATCACTTTGAATGTTTTGGAAGTGTGTCGGATAGCGGTTTAGGAGAGACTTGTGTGGTTTTGGATGAATCTGCTGTGGACAGAAGATCCCAAAGTGAATGTTGAGGTGGAAGGTTATGGCTTTGGCTGTTAGGGGTGCAGGTGGGTGACGGAGACCAGCTCACAGGGACGCCTAATCGCCTATACTCTTCTGGTTGAGATAACATCGTACTTGTATGCACTGTTTACATACTTTATTACTATTCTTGTCGTGAGAAAGCAGGCTCTACAAATTCTACAAACAAGGGTCTACGTGTCTGTCCAGAGTTCACATAACATCCTTAACTAAATCTGCAGGTGTTCCTGGAGTGTATACATTTAGCTTGGGCCCTGGAATGGGGAGAAACACATTATACTGCCAAGAACCTCTGTGTCCGCATCCTCCCTTCCAGGAGGAGCGGCTTTTGATCTCAGCACAGTGTTCTGTTATTGACCCTTCCAGGCCCCACAGAACACTGCTCTCAAGGCCTCTGGCTTCATCATTCTGCTTTTGACCCTTTCAGGCCCTCATAATGTATAATGGTTCTCCTCAGGTGGGCAGCCCTCTGTGTGCTGCCCTCTCCCAGAATCCAGAGCCTTTCCACAGCAGCTGGGACTGCTTGGCTGCAGCGCTAGGACAGGGTCTCATTGGACTTCCCAAGTTGTTCTCGTCAAGATCTCCCGTTGTGGTGTGCTGCCTGGCCTCCTGCGGAAGGGTTGGAGCAGCTGCTGCTGGCACGACAGGACGTGTGCGCTGTGCAAGGAATCTAGCGAGGATTCCGGGTGGGGGGGTCTAACGCAAGCAAGGGGCTTGCATTGTGAACATCTGAAGGTTCTTTTAATGGTGAGTTTGTGCTTTTATGCAGCCATTCTGTCCTGTTGTAAAGGCCAGGGGGTTCTCAGCCTGAGGGCTCGGTGGTGTTTTTGGATACAGCTCCTTTAGCAATGGTTCTGAGCGCTCATCTCTGTTCCTCTGGAGTGAACGGTTGCTGGTGGTGCGGCACGGCTCCCAGTGGTGGGTTCTGGTTCTGTGCCACAGCCTTTGTGCAGTGCCATGATACAGCAGAATGTTTGCCCTGGAGGATGTGAGCGATCACTTTCCAGCATTTGTGGAACGGTGCAGCCATCGGTGCCGTTCCGTTGGGCGCAGCTGTGCCTCTGCATCGGTGGCGTTAGCGGCTGGGCAGCAGGTCCTTTGCCGGAGGGAACTCCCATCTCCTTTTTCCCCTGTGCAGGTTGTTGAAAGAGCAGGAGGAGAAGGAAAACAAGATTGCATCTTTGATCGCGGAGCAGTCTGATGAAAAGTAAGGCTCTTTTCTGTTAACCAGATTTACTGCTGCTGGATAATGCTTTTCCTTCCAGGTATCTTGCCTTGGAGTGGGTCTGGTGGGGTAGGCCAGAGGGCGGTCAACAGTGTAGTTACACGTTCTGAGGTTTTATCTCCTCTTCCAGCAGGCTGGTGCATGGGCTCTGTATTAAATCCTCTTTGATTCTGGGCACAGATAGGCTCGTAGGGACTTGTGACATAAAGATGCCACAAGATTAGAGTTTATACTCAGTGGATTGACTCGGCTTGTAACTGCTGCCTCGGGCTGAATTTCACCTGGCCAGATGAGGACAAGCCTGTTTACCTGTCTGTCCCCAGAGCTGCCCAGCGGCTCCAAACTTTGGCTCACTGTGGTATTCTAAAGCTGCGCAGAGAAGCTCCAGATCCAGGCAGAGATGCTCACGTAGCACAAATGGAAAGGGCCAGCTTTAAACATCTCCAGGATCAGAGTGGTGTAGTTAGTTTGCTTCCTGGTTTGGACCTGTGTGTCCTTCCCTGGAGGTGGAGTGAATTTTGCTGAAGGGAACCCCCATCTCCCCATTTTCTCCGACCTGTTTGCATGTAAATTGTTTGTGTGCTCCAGCACAGCTTGCTCCTGGGATGTTGACTTGTGCAGCCTTGGGAAATGTGGTTGCAGTCGTGGTCTAGAAGCTGTAGCTCTTCCAGTCCATCCAGAGCTACGAGGATTGATGGGTTTTGTGGGAGTTTGTCAGTTCTGCTGTTCCATTCCATGCCGGTGCCCGAGCCTAAGCAGTCTCATTCCCTTCTCTTTGTCCGCAGGCAGCTCTGGGAGATGGAGCTGGATAAGCTGAAGAACCAGCACAATGAAATCAACAGGAACATTCTTGAGGAGACAGAGCGGGCCTGGAAAGCAGAGGTTTGTGGGTAACTTCTTACCTGCGAAGCAGTTGTTGATGATTATGTGACGTTAGGAGCAGCTGACATTGAGGCTGCGTCCTCCTCTTTATTGAGACAAAGGAAGAGAGAAACAGAAATCAGTTTATCGACACTCATTAGCTTCGCGTGGTGCTTAGGGAAGAGATTGCAATCTGAGAGCTGCTCTCCATGTGGGGCCCCTCTTTGCTAGATCCTGTCCCTGGAGAGCCGGAAGGAGCTGCTGGTGTTGAAACTAGAAGAAGCAGAAAAAGAAGCAGAGCTGCACCTCACCTACCTCAAGTAAGTCTGTGTAGATGGTGGGGTATCTCCGATCTCCCTGCGTGCCCATCTCCCCTTCCTCTTCTGATGCTGGGGTTTGACTGAAGCAGTTTGAGGTGTCCTGTGGCTTTGTTCTTGAAATAACGTGGTTCAGTAGTGGTGCAAAACAAGGGTTGTGGGGCTGCGCTCACTGCCTGTAGCCGTTCATCTGCCAAACGCGTGCCGTGCTTTGGAGACGGTGTTGGCCACCAGGTGTCCCTGGCCACCAGGTCCACCCTGGCAGCACCATGTGCTGTCTCTTCACCAAGTTCCTCCACTCTTGCAAGCCTTTCTTCCTGCCCAGCGGAGCAGGGGAGCCGTGGTTGGGGAAGGCCAGAGTGCGGGTCGCTCGTAGCTTCCACTTTGCTGCCAGTGAGAGCACAGTTGCAAGTGGGAAAGTTTAGTTGTGCTTACAGGTCTGCACCGCCCACGCTGGAGACGATGAGACCGAAGCAGGAGTGGGAGATGAGGCTGAACAGGATACGAATGACCAAGGAAAGTGTCCGAGTAAGTTCCCGCTGGCCGGCTCCTGGCCTAACTGAGCAGCCCTTCACGTTGTTGCTATTTCACATGCTTATTTTCAACCCTCTTTGGGAGAGGACCAAGAGCCGGGAAAAGCCGTGCTCAAAAGTAGGGCAGCTGTAGGGATCTGCCCGCTGTTAAGATTCACACATGTGGATATGAAAGCGATGTTGGGTTAATCGCAGAGGCAGTTACTCTGTTTTTCCCTCTGGGTCCTTTTTCATTCTCTCTGCTCTTGTGAAGCCAAACCGTGCCCACTTTAGGGCCTGCCGCCATTCTGGAGCTGAGAAAGCTCTACTCAGGCTGGGGAATATGCCTGCAGTGCCCAAACTTCCTCGGGCAGAGCCTTTGGTAAGCGTGTCCATTACCTTTCCTCTTGGCTAGGATCAGTTCAACGACCACATCCAGATGGTGAGAAATGGAGCCAAGCTGAGCAGCCTTCCACAGATCCCGACCCCGACGCTGCCGCCTCCGCCCTCCGAAGTGAGTGCCCCTCCAGCCCACTCGACACTGGCCGTGCTGTGGGGAGGCTGCTGCCAGGCCCTGGGGACATTGGTGCTGGATGGGATTGCCTTTTCTGGAGTCCTGTGCTTGTCCCTGGCCTGTCTGGGTGCTCCTGCTGCCAAGCTGAGGAGGGGAAGGGCCTTTCCCTGGCTGTGAGGCTGCCAGTGCCTGCGGTTCAGCCCACATCCTGCCTGGATGGGGAGGAGGGTGTTGAGCTCTGCTTTTAGGTGGGCTTATTCTAACCAGCCTTTTCTTCTCCCCATCTTTTTCTTCCTCAGACAGATTTCATGCTGACGGCATTCCAGCCCAACCCCTCCCTTACTCCCAGGCTCCCGTTTCCCATCGGACCAGTTCCCGTTCCCATGGTCATGCCAAGCGCTGATCCCCGGGCACTCTCCTTTCCTCTCCTAAACCCTGCGATCTCCAGGCCCAACCAGCCTTCCCCGCCGCTGCCTGCTTCCCAAGGAAGAAACAGCCCAGTAGTGGCATCGCTTATTGGCACGCACAGCCCTCACATGAGTCCCGCTGCTCCTATCCCTCCTCCGCCGGGCCTGGGAGGAGTTAACGTCACTCCAGAGTTTCATAGGCTGCAGCCGGCTGATAAGCTGGAAAGGCTGCTGGAGAAGTTGTTGACTCGGTTTCCGCAGTGCAACAAGTAAGTTTTTCATGGAATCACAGAATGGTTTGAGTTGGAAGGGACCTTAAAAATCATCTAATTCCCACCCCCCTGCTATGGGCAGGGACACCTCCCACTGGATCAGGGGCTCCAAGCCCCATCCAACCTGGCCTGGAACCCCTCCAGGGATGGGGCAGCCACCACTGCTCTGGGCAACCTGGGCCAGGGCCTCCCCACCCTCAACAGTGAAACACTTCTTCCTAAGATTTCATCTCAATCTCCCCTCTTTCAGCTCAAAACCATTCTCCCTTGTCCTGTCCCTGCACTCCCTGATCAAGAGCCCCTCCCCAGTTTTCCTGGAGCTCTTTTCAGTACTGGAAGCTGCTCTGAGGTCTCCCCGCAGCCTTCTGCAGGTTGAACAACCCCAACTCTCTCAGCCTGTCTCACGTTGTCCTTCCCAGAGAGTGAAGACTGGTGGGGGGTGTGTGCACTGGGCTGAAGGGAAGGGGAGTCCTCTTGGCATCTGCAGGGTTTTGAGGAGATGAGGGAGGCCTGGAGGCGAGGAGCGAAGGGGTAGCGCTCTCTGTCACATTCCCATAGTGCTGGGAATGAGAGATGTTTGGAACTTTATCTAGCGGACAGCCTGCACCTTGCCCGCAGCACTGCCTGAGGCGGGTCCTCCAGCCTCTGTGCTGCATCCTGCCTGTTTCTCACTCCAGCTGGGCTTTCCCACTCTTTCCCTGGTGATTTGGAGATAGAAACTCAGCAAGGGCAGATGGTTTGGAGCACACACTCCTGTGCTGTGGCACGAGAGCTGCTCAGTGTGCTGGCAGCGGCTGGGAGCCCTTAGCCAGCTGCTCTTCCCGCAGGGCGCAGCTCACCAACATCCTACAGCAGATCAAGACTGCTCGAAGGACCATGAAGGGTCTGACCATGGAGGAGCTGAACCAGCTGGTGGCGGCCAAGCTGGCGGAGCAGCAGGAGCGGGCAGCGGCTGGGGCCCAGGTGAGGGGGGAGAACGGTGGGGGCTGCTGGGGAGCGGAGCTTGGGTGGCAGCGAGGAGCTGCGCCTGCTCCCTGGTTCCCTGCGGATTGAATCAGCACCGCGCAGAGCTCGGGTTCCCCTGGGTTCTTTTTCTCCTTGACTGCAGCATAAATCTTGGGAGCTGTGTTCCCTGGGGTGATTTGGGTTAACTCATCTGTCCTTTCCTTCTGCGATTTTCCGATGTGCCTCGCTGCAGCCTCTCAGTCGCATCAGGGCACCCATGTTCTCAGCTCCACTGCCTCAGATTAGCACGCCCATGTTCCTGCCCCCGGCCCAGGTGGCTTACCCCGGAACAGCGTCACACGTAAGACACGTGGGCTTGACCGGAGCCCTTTGCCATCCCAGGGGACGCGGAGGGAGGGAGACCTTTGAGAGGGGGGCAAAAGGATGAGCTGGTGAAGCTGGGATCTCTTGCTTGGGCTGGTGAGGTAGAAGGGGAGAGTTTGGGCCATGGGCCCTCTGTTCTTCACTTTGGGGAGGTGGGGAACGGCCGCAAGAGGCTTGAACATTGTGCGATGGCTGTGGACAGAGGGAGGAATAGGGCCTGGCCCCTGGCTGCCGCTGGCAGGATGAGGGGCTGGAATATGTGAGATGCAGTGGGATCTCTGATTTGCTTGTCTCCTTTCCATGCTCCTCCCAGACCCCGGCTGCCTGTAAGCTGTGTCTGATGTGCCAGAAGCTCGTGCAGCCCGGTGACCTTCACCCCATGGCCTGCTCGCACGTGCTGCACAAGGAGGTGAGTGTGCTCACGATTCGGCTGAAAGAGATGAGATGAGATCTTAGGGAGGAACGTTACCCTGTGAGGGTGGGGAGGCCCTGGTCCAGATTGCCCAGAGCAGTGGGGGATGCCCCATCCCTGGAGGGGTTCAAGGCCAGGTTGGATGGAGCCTTCTGCTTCCCTGGAGCGGGGCAGTCTGGGAGGATATGGAATATAGGGCGAGAGAGAGAACTGCTGCCATCGCCCCAGTGCCTGACTGGAGCTCTTGGGAAGAGGGGGAGACTCCTCCCACAGAGCTGGTGGTGCTTCACCCCTCATCCCAATGGCTCTGCGGCCTCCAGCAGCTGCTGAGGATATGCAAAGCCATGTATTCAATCTACTATGCTGAAGAGGGCTCCCTTGTGGCCACCTTTTCCTGGAGGCTGTCTCTAAGGAACCAAAGAAACACGAGCACCCTTGCCAGCCCTGTTCTGGAGCAGCAACGCTGCGCTGGGCTCACAGCGCTTCTGGGCTGCGTTGGTGGCTCTGACTTTCTCTCTCTTCCAGTGCATCAAATTCTGGGCACAAACCAACACCAACGACACTTGTCCTTTCTGTCCGAGTCTCAAATGATGACGGCTGCTCAAACAAAGCGGTTCCAGGGGCGGAGTTGCTGTGAATAGACAGGATCAGTTCTAAGATTTCTACAGTTCTATATTTATACGACCCTGTATACACATGTACATTTCTATTATATAGGTAAGGTGTGTATAGAAAGTCTGTATACATACAAATTCATAAATAAAGTGTGTATATTATGCAGTGATTTGGTGCTGCTCCCAATTCCTTAGTTCGCAGCCTTGCTGCCTTCCTCTAGAATGAGCACTAAAGCGTAACCTTGGCTGCTGTAGCTGCCTCTTCTCCTGGCAGCTCCACGCTTGCTGCAAACTGGCTGCCTCAACGAACTGGTCCCCTGCCTCCTGCCTCCTCCCTCCCCCAGAAGTTCCCCATGAAAAGGTTGGAGATGAGGAGTGGGTTTTTTTTGTGGTCTTTTTTAATGTAATAATAATTTACTGTGTTAACATTCATTGTTCTTACATAGACAATAGGTTACAGAGTACTGGAGTCTACAGCGACCTGAGCCCTCCCACGGGACTCGGCTCCGTATGCGCCGTTACCGCTGTTCCCTGCCGTAACTCTAGGCCCTGGGGAGGGAGTGCTCGGATTCGGCTGCGCTGCAGCTCAGATAACCAACCGGGTGCAGTTCCTTCTCTCCTGTACGCTCTCCTCCAGCCCGGGCTGAGGCACCAACCCTTTCTCCGTGGATTGTGGTGGGATTACGAGGTGCTCAGCACCACTGAAAACCTTGCACTTCGTAGAATTTCTTTTGCAGCCTGCGCCACAGATTCTGGGCTGCCAGGGTGCAGCACGCCTGCACGCGGCCGCAGTCCGAATCCTCCTGCATGCACGCGCACGCTCGCCAGCATGTTTTAAGGCAGTGGTCCACAACGGAGTCTCTGGGATCCTGGGGAGGGTCCTGGGCAGGCACGAGGGTGTGGAAGTCTGGGCTGTGAGGGCATAGGGTTCCCCGGAGTGGAACCACTGGACGCCTGCAGTTCCGCAGCAGGGCACGGGAACTGGATGCCAATCCAAGCACGCTAGCGGCAAAGCGGGATGGTGTTGGAATGCGTTTCACGGGCTGTTGTGGCGCTGCCGTGCTTCTCCTGCGCGGTGTGGCTTTCCTCCTCCTGCCTTCCGCGCTGCTTTTGCCAAGGAATCAACTGCAGGGCTGCGGTAGGGAGCTTTCTGCTTCGTGATCGCTGCGTTTCGGCAGCGCTCCGGCCCTTCTTCCCACCTGGACTGGTGGCTCGGCCCCGGCTTTCGCTCATGAAGGAACTTTGTCTTTTTAATTAGTGTTTAAAACAAAGCACTTTCCTGTCCAACGGGGAGGCAGAGAAGCAAGAAAATAAAGCGACAGCAACCGCCTGCGAGCTGAAGGGCGTCCGCCCTGGGGAAGGGAGATGGGAGCCTGCGGTGGCTCCGTTCCCCGGGGAGAAGGAGAGGTTTGTCCTTACAGACCGGAAAATCCTCCCGGAGGGACACGATGAGGACAATCCTGTACTCTGTGTCCTTTTGGCTCATGAGCCACTGCTCCATGTGCTCCAGCCCTGCCCTCCCTCCCTGTCCC